>NC_143169.1:19004907-19317393 GCF_047325235.1 Durio zibethinus
CACGTCTACCAAGTGTGGAGCCAAAACTCTTTCTGAAAAAATTTTAAAAAAATCCCGAACCGTAAAAAGTTTTTAAAATCATGAAAAATAGAAAACGAGTGGTCTTGCCATGAAACTTCACATGAAGGCTTAAGGGACCATTGTATGAATTTACAAGCCATAAAAATGGCATTGGCATGGTAGAAATATCAAGATGTGCCTAAACCCACCTACCACCCTATCGATCCATGGCTTGTGCATCCCGCCTCTCTGGCCATCGTAGTGCCCGCCAGCCCGCTCGTTTCGTCGGTTGGCTTAGGCATACGAAGTTCATTCCCAATCTAAGATCGTACCAGACCGAGGGTTGCGACAGCAGGATCGGCAGCACGCAGGGGGGGACTCAGTCGATCCTTGGCTTGCGCATCCTACCCCTTTGGTCGACTGAGTGCCCGCACGATCATTTTGTGGGTTCACTTAGGCATACAGAGTTCATTCCCAGTCTAAGCATACGGAGTTCATTACCAGTGTAAGATCAAACTGGACCGAGGGTTACGGGTGCATATGCTGGACTCAGGCATGTGCTGGTGCCACATTTTTTTTTGCCCTGGGCTCGTTTCGTCGGTTGGCTTAGGCATACGGAGTTCATTCCCAGCGTAAGATCAGACCAGATTGAGGGTTAGGGATGCACATGCTGGGCTCGGGCATGTGCTGGTGCCACATTTTTTTTCACCCGAGGCACCATCGTCGGAGCATCGCCGGAGAACCTGACCGACGGCATTGGGATTCCGGCGATTGGGGGGGCGGGGGGTGTGCACACATGATGTGCGATGGGTGCTGGTACTTGGCCCTTATATCGGCCCCCATCCCTCATCAAACCTCAAGAACTCACACCCCCTTAAAGAGCATTTGAGATTTTACAGGTTTGCTGCCAGTAGCCATTAAAGTGTCTGAAATGGGGACACTTTTTTCAAATGCTCACAAAATCCTGTACAGATTTTAGCTGAATTTTTTTGTGCACACCAACAAAAATACAAGGATCACGTCTACCAAGTGTGGGGCCAAAACACCTTCTGAAGAAATTTTTAAAAAAATCTCAAACCGAAAAAAGTTTCGAAAATCGTGAAAAATAGAAAATGAGTCGTCTTGCCATGAAACTTCACATGAAGGCTTAAGGGACCATTGTATGAATTTACAAGCCATAAAAATGGCATTGGCATAGCAGAAATATGAAGATGTGCCTAAACCCACCTACCACCCTATCGATCCACGGCTTGCGCATCCCGCCTCTCTGGCCGGCGTAGTGCCCACCCGTCCGCTCGTTTCGTCAGTTGGCTTAGGCATGCGGAGTTCATTCCCAGTCTAAGATCAGACCGGACCGAGGGTTGTGGCAGCAGGATCAAAAGCACACAGGGGGGGACCCGATCGATCCTCGGCTTGCGCATCCTGCCCCTCTGGTCGACTGAGTGCCCGCATGCTCATTTCGTGGGTTGACTTAGGCATACGAAGTTCATTCCCAGTGTAAGATCAGACCGGACCGAGGGTTTCGGGTGCGCATGTTGGGTCGGGCATGTGCTGGTGCCACATTTTTTTTCACCCCGGGCACTATCGTTGAAGCATTGTCGGAGAACCTGACCGGTGGCGCTGGGGTTCCGGCGATTGGGGGGGCGGGGGGTGTGCGCACATGATGTGTGATGGGTGCTGGTACTTGGCCCTTATATTGGCCCCCTATCCCTCATCAACCCTCGAGAACTCATGCCCCCTTAAAGAGCATTTGAGATTTTACAGGTTTGCTGCCAGTAGCCATTAAAGTGTTGAAATGGGGACACTTTTTTCAAATGGTCACAAAATCCTGTACACTTCGAGTTTTTAGCTGAAATTTTTTGTGCGTGCCAACAAAAATGCAAGCATCATGGCTGCCAAGTTTGGGGCCAAAACTCCTACTGAAAAAAGTTAAAAAAAATCCTGAACCGTAAAAAGTTTCAAAAATCGTGAAAAATAGAAAACAAGTCGTCTTGCCATGAAACTCCACATGAAGGCTTAAGGGTCCATTGTTTGAATTTACAAGCCATAAAAATGGCATTGGCATGGCAGAAATATGAAGATGTGCCTAAAGCCACCTACCACCCTATCGATCCACGGCTTGTGCATCACGCCTCTCTGTCTGGCGTCCTGCCCACCTGCCTGCTCATTTCGTCAGTTGGCTTAGGCATACGGAGTTCATTCCCAATCTAAGACCATACCGAACAAAGGGTTGCGGCAACAGGATCGGCAGCATGTAGGGGGAGACCCAGTCGATCCTCGACTTGCGCATCCTACCCCTCTGGCCGGCTGAGCGCCCGCACACTCATTTCGTGGGTTGACTTAGGCATACGGAGTTCATTCCCAGTGTAAGATCGGACCAGACCGAGGGTTGCGGGTGCACATGCTGGGCTCGGGCATGTGCTGATTTTGCATTTTTTTCACCCAGGGCACCATCGCCGTAGCAACGTCAGAGAACCTGACCGGTGACATTGGGGTTCCGACGATTGGAGGGGGACGGGGGGGTGTGCGCACATCATGTGCGATGGGTGCGATGGGTGCTGGTACAAAAAAAAAGTTTCAAAAATCGTGAAAAATAGAAAACGAGTCGTCTTGCCATGAAACTTCGCATGAAGGCTTAAGGGACCATTGTATGAACTTACAAGCCATAAAAATGGCATTGGCATGGCCAAAATATCGATCCACGGCTTGCGCATCCAGCCTCTCTGGCCGGCGTAGTGCCCGCCCACCCGTTCGTTTCGTCAGTTAGCTTAGGCATACGGAGTTCATTCCCAGTCTAAGATCGGACCGCACCGAGATTTGTGGCAGCAGTATTGGCAGCACGCTGGGGGGGACCCAGTCGATCCCCTGCTTGCACATCCTGCCCCTCTGGTCGGCTTAGCACCCGTACGCTTGTTCCATGGGTTGACTTAGGCATACGGAGTTCATTCCCAGTCTAAGCATACGGAGTTCATTCCCAGTGTAAGATCGGACAGGACCGAGGGTTGTGGGTGCACATGCTAGGCTCGGGCAAGGGTTGGTGCCACATTGTTTTCACCCGGGGCACCATCACCGGAGCATCATCGGAGAACCTGATCAGCGGCATTGGGGTTTCGATGATTGGGGGGGCGGGGGGGGTGTGCGCACATGATGTGCGATGGATGCTGGTACTTGGCCCTTATATTGGCCCCCTATCCCTCATCAAACCTCGAGAACTCACACCCCCTTAAAGAGCATTTGAGATTTTACAGGTTTGCTGCTAGTAGCCATTAAAGTGTTTGAAATGGGGACACTTTTTTCAAATGGTCACAAAATCCTGTACACTTCGAGTTTTTAGCTGAATTTTTTTGTGCATGCCAACAAAAATACAAGGATCACGTCTGCCAAGTTTGGGGCCGAAACTCCTTCTGAAAAAATGTTAAAAAAAATCTCAAACCGTAAAAAGTTTCAAAAATCATGAAAAATAAAAAATGAGTTGTCTTGCCATGAAACTTCACATGAAGGCTTAAGAGACCATTGTATGAATTTACAAGCCATAAAAATGGCATTGGCACAGCAGAAATATGAAGATATGCCTAAACCCACCTATCACCCTATCGATCCACAGCTTGCGCATCCCGCCTCTCTGATCGGCATAGTGCCCGCCCGTCCGCTCATTTCGTCGGTTGGCTTAGGCATACGGCGTTCATTCCCAGTCTAAGATCGCACTGGACCGAGGGTTGTGGCAGCAGGATCAATAGCACGTAGGGGGGACCCGATCGATCCCCGACTTGCTTATCCTACCCCTCTGGCCGGCTGAGGGCCCACACTCTCGTTTCATGGGTTGACTTAGGCATCGGAATTCATTCCCAGTGTAAGATTGGACCGGACCGAGGGTTACGGGTGCACATGCTGGGCTCGGGCATGTGCTGGTGCCACATTTTTTTTTCACCCGGGGCACCATCGTCGGAGCATTGTCGGAGAACCTGACCGACTGCATTGGGGTTCCGGTGATTGGGGGGGCTAGGGGTTGTGCGCACATGATGTGCGATGGGTGCTGGTACTTGGCCTTAATATTGGCCCCCTATCCCTCATCAAACCTCAAGAACTCGCACCCCCTTAAGGAGCATTTGAGATTTTACAGGTTTGCTGCCAGTGGCCTTTAAAGTGTCTGAAATGGGGACACTTTTTTCAAATGGTCACAAAATCCTGTACACTTAGAGTTTTTAGTTGAATTTTTTTGTGCATGCAAAAAAAAATAGAAGGATCACGTCTATTAAGTCTGGGGCCAAAACTCCTTCTGAAAAAATGTTAAAAAAATCTCGAACTGTAAAGAGTTTCAAAAATCGTGAAAAATGAAAAACGATTCGTTTTGCCAAGAAACTTCACATGAAGGCTTAAGGGACCATTGTATGAATTTACTAGCCATAAAAATGGCGTTGTCACTGTAGAAATATGAAGATGTGTGTAAACCCACCACCACCCTATCGATCCACGGCTTGTGCATCCCGCCTCTCTGGCCGACGTAGTGCCCGCCCGCCCGCTCGTTTCATCGATTGGCTTAGGCATACGGAGTTCATTCCCAATCTAAGATCAGATCGGACTAAGGGTTGTGCCAGCAGGATCGACAAGACACAGGGGGAGACCCAATCTATCCCCAGCTTACGCATCCTGCCCCTCTGGCCGGCTGAGCGCCCGTACGCTCGTTTCATGGGTTGACTTAGGCATACGGAGTTCATTCCCGGTCTAAGCATGCGGAGTTCATTCCCAGTGTAAGATCGGACCGGACTGAGGGTTGTTGGAGCACATGCTAGGCTCGGGCATGTGCTGGTGCTGCATTTTTTTTCGTCCGAGGCACCACCGCCAGAGCATCATTGGAGAACCTGATCGACGGCATTGGGGTTCCGACAATTGGGGGGTGGGGGGTGTGCGCAAATGATGTGCGATGGGTGCTGGTACTTGGCCCTTATATTGGCCCCTATCCCTCATCAAACCTTGAGAACTCACACCCCCTTAAAGAGCATTTAAGATTTTACAGGTTTGCTGCCAATAGCCATTAAAGCTTTTAAAATAGGGACACTTTTTTCAAATGGTCACAAAATCCTGTACACTTCGAGTTTTTAGCTGAATTTTTTTCGTGCATGCCAAAAAAAATACAAGGATCAGGTCTACCAAGTTTGGGTTCAAAACTCCTTCTGAAAAAATTTTAAAAAAATCCCCAACCGTAAAAAGTTTCAAAAATCATGAAAAATAGAAAATGAGTCGTCTTGCCATGAAACTTCACATGAAGGTTTAAGGGACCATTGTATGAATTTACAAGCCAAAAAAATGGCATTGGCATGACAAAAATATGAAGATCTGCCTAAAACCAGCTACCACCCTATCCATCCATGGCTTGCACATCCCGCCTCTCTGGCCGGCATAGTGCCTACCCGCCCACTCGTTTCGTCGATTGGCTTAGGCATACGGAGTTCATTCCAGTCTAAGATTGAACTGGAAAAAGGGTTGCGGCTGCAGGATCGTCAGCACGTAGGGCTGACCCGATCGATCCCTAACTTACGCATCCTGCCCCTCTGGCCGGCTGAGCGCCTGCATGCTCGTTTCGTGGGTTGACTTAGGCATATGGAGTTCATTCCCAGAGTAAGATCGGACCAGACCGAAGGTTATGGGTGCACATGCTGGGTTCGAGCATGTGCTGGTACCGTATTTTTTTTCGCCCAAGGCACCATTGCCGGAGCATCGTCGGAGAACCTGACTGGCGGCATTAGGGTTCCGATGATTGGGGGGGCGGGGGGTGTGCGCACATGATGTGTGATGGGTGTTGGTACTTAGCCCTTATATTGGCCCCCTATCCCTCATCAAACCTCAAGAACTCAAACCCCCTTAAAGAGCATTTGAGATTTTACAGGTTTGCTGCCAGTAGCCATTAAAGTGTTTGAAATGGGGACACTTTTTTCAAATGGTCACAAAATCCTGTACACTTCGATTTTTTAGCTGACTTGTTTTGTGCATGCCAATAAAAATACAAGGATCACATCTACCAAGTTTGGGGCTAAAACTCCTTCTGAAAAAATTTTAAAAAAATCTCGAACCATAAAAAGTTTCAAAAATCCAAAAAAATAGAAAACGAGTCGTCTTGCCATGAAACTTCACATGAAGGCTTAAGGGACCATTGTATGAATTTACAAGCCATAAAAATGGCATTGGCATGACAAAAATATGAAGATGTGCCTAAACCCAGCTACCACCCTATCGATCCATGGCTTGCGCATCCAGCCTCTCTGGCCGACGTAGTGCCCGCCCGCCCGCTCGTTTCGTCGGTTGGTTAGGTATAAGGAGTTCATTCCTAGTCTAAGATTGAACTGGAAAAAGGGTTGCGGCTGCAGGATCGACAGCACACAGGGGGGCCTGATCGATCCCTGACTTGCGCATCCTACCCCTCTGGCCGGCTGAACGTCCGCACGCTCGTTTCGTGGGTTGACTTAGGCGTACGGAGTTCATTCCCAGTGTAAGATCAGACCAGACCGGGGGTTGCCGGTGCACATGCTGGGCTCGGACATGTGCTGGTCCGTATTTTTTTTCGCCCAGGGCACCATCACTGGAGAACCTGACCGACGGTATTAGGGTTCCGGTGATTGGGGGCGCGGGGGGGTGTGTGCACATGATGTGCGATGGGTGCTGGTACTTGGCCCTTATATTGGCCCCCTATCCCTTATCAAACCTTGAGAACTCACACCTCCTTAAACAGCATTTGATATTTTACTGGTTTGCTGCCAGTAGCCATTAAAGTGTCTGAAATGGGGGCACTTTTTTCAAATGGTCACAAAATCTTGTACACTTCGAGTTCTTAGCTGACTTTTTTTGTGCATGCCAAAAAAAATACAAGGATCACGTATACCAAGTTTAGGGCCAAAACTCCTTCTGAAAAAATTAAAAAAAAACCCCGAACCGTAAAAAGTTTCAAAAATCGTGAAAAATAGAAAATGAGTCGTCTTGCCACGAAACTTCACATGAAGGCTTAAGGGACCATTGTATGAATTTACAAGCGATAAAAATGGCATTGGCATGGTAGAAATATGAAGATGTGCCTAAACGCACCTACCACCCTATCGATCCACGGCTTTTGCATCCCGCCTCTCTGGCCGGTGTAGTGCCCGCCTGCCCGCCCGCTCGTTTCGGCAGTTGGCTTTGGCATACAAAATTCATTCCCTGTCTAAGATCAGACCGGACCGAGGGTTTCAACAGCAAGATTAGCAGCACACAGGGGGGAACCCGATCGATCCTCGGCTTGTGCATCCTGCCCCACTGGCCGGCTGAGCGCCCGGATGCCCGTTTCGTGGGTTGACTAAGGCATACGAAGTTCATTCCAAGTGTAAGATCGGACTAGACCGAGGGTTATGGGTGCACATGCTGGGCTCGGGCATGTACTGGTGCCGGATTTTTTTTCGCCTGGGGCACCATCGCCGGAGCATCGTAGGAGAACCTGACCGTGGCATTGGGGTTCTGATGATTGGGGGAGCGGGGGGGGGGTGTGCACACAAGATGTACGATGGGTGCTGGTGCATTGCCCTTATATTGGCCCCCTATCCCTCATCAAACCTCAAGAACTCACACCCCCTTAAAGAGCATTTGAGATTTTATAGGTTTGCTGCCAATAGCCATTAAAGAGTCTGAAATGGGGACAATTTTTTCATATGGTCACAAAATCCTGTACACTTCGAGTTTTTGGCTGAATTTTTTTTTGCATGTCAAAAAAAATAGAAGGATTATGTCTACCAAGTTTGGGGCCAAAAATCCTTCTGAAAAAATTTTAAAAAATATCCCAAACCGAAAAAAGTTTCAAAAATCATGAAAAATAAAAAATGAGTCGTCTTGCCATGAAACTTCACATGAAGGCTTAAGGGACCATTGTATGAATTTACATGCCATAAAAATAGCATTGGCATGGTAGAAATATGAAGATATGCCTAAACCCACCTACCACCCTATCGATCTACGGCTTACGTAGCCCACCTCTCTGGCCGATGTAATGCTCGCCCACCCGCTCGTTTCGTCGGTTGGCTTAGGCATACGGAGTTCATTCTCAGTCTAAGATCAGACCAGATTGAGGGTTATGGCAGCAGAATTGATAGCACGTAGAAGGGGATCCGGTCGATCCTCGGCTTGGGCATCCTGCCCCTCCGACCGACTAAGCGCTCGCACGCTCATTTTGTGGGTTGACTTAGGCATACGAAATTCATTCCCAGTCTAAACATACGGAGTTCATTCCCAGTGTAAGATCGAACCGGACTGAGGGATGTGGGTGCACATGCTGGACTCGGGCATGTGCTGGTGCTGCATTTTTTTTTTGCCCGGGGCACCATCGTCGGAGAACCTGACCGACGGCATTGGGGTTCCGACGATTAGGGGGTGGGGGGGTGTGCGCACATGATGTGCGATGGGTGCTGGTACTTGGCCCTTATATTGGCCCCCTATCCCTCATCAAACCTCGAGAAGTCGCACCTCTTTAAAGAGCATTTGAGATTTTATAGGTTTGCTGCCAGTAGCCATTAAAGTGTCTGAAATGGGGACACTTTTTTCAAATGGTCACAAAATCCTGTACACATAGAGTTTTTAGCTGAATTTTTTTGTGCATGCCAAAAAAAATACAAGGATCACATCTACCATGTTTGGGGCCAAAACTCCTGAAAAAATTTTAAAAAATTCTCAAACCGTAAATATTTTTAAAAATCTTGAAAAATAGAAAACGAGTCGTCTTGCCATGAAACTTCACATGAACGTTTAAGGGACCATTGTATGAATTTACAAGCCATAAAAATGGCATTGGCAGTGCAAAAATATGAAGATGTGCCTAAACCCACCTACCACCCTATCGATCCATGGCTTGCGCATCCCGCCTCTCTAACCGACGGCATTGGGGTTTCGGCGATTGAGGGGCGGAGGGGTGTGCGCACATGATGTGTGGTGGGTGCTGGTACTTGGCCCTTATATTGGCCCCCTATCCCTCATCAAACCTTGAGAACTCACACCCCCTTAAAGAGCATTTGAGATTTTATAGGTTTGCTGCTAGTAGCCATTAAAGTGTTTGAAATGAGGATACTTTTTTCAAATGGTCACAAAATCCTGTACACTTCGAGTTCTTAGCTGAATTTTTTTGTGCATGCCAACAAAAATACAAGGATCACGTCTACCAAGTTTGTTGCCAAAACTCCTTCTGAAAAAATTTTAGAAAATTCTCGAACCGTAAAAAGTTTCAAAAATCATGAAAAATAGAAAATGAGTCGTTTTGGCATGAAACTTCACTTGAAGGCCTAAGGGACCATTGTATGAATTTACAAGCCATAAAAATGGCATTGGCATGGTAGAAATATGAAGATGTGCCTAAACCCACATGCCACCCTATCGATCCACGACTTGTGCATCCCGCCTCTCTGGCCGACGTAGTACCCGCCTGCCTGCTCATTTCATCAGTTGGCTCAGGCATACGGAGTTCATTCCCAGTCTAAGTTCGAACCGGATCAATGGTTGTGGCAGCAGGATCGGTAGCACACAGGGGGAGACTCGGTCGATCCCCGGCTTGGGCATCCTGCCCCTCTGGCCGGTTGAGCTCCCGTACGCTCGTTTCGTGGGTTGACTTAGGCATACGGAGTTCATTTCCAGTGTAAGATCGGACTGGATCGAGGGTTACAGGTGCACATGCTGAGCTCAGGCATGTGCTGGTGCCGCTTTTTTTTTTTCGCCCGAGGCACCATCGTCGGAGCATCGTCGGAGAACTTGACCGGCGGCATTGGGGTTCCGGTGATTGGAGGGGGGTGTGCACACATGATGTGGGATGGGTGCTGGTACTTGGCCCTTATATTGGCCCCTTATCCCTCATCAAACCTCGAGAGCTCACACCCCCTTAAAGAGCATTTGAGATTTTACAGGTTTGCTGCCAGTAGCCATTAAAGTGTCTGAAATGGGGACACTTTTTTCAAATGGTCACAAAATCTTGTGCACTTTGAGTTTTTAGCTGAATTTTTTTGTTCATGCCAAAAAAAGTACAAGGATCACGTCTACCATGTTTGGGGTGAAAAGGCCTTCTAAAAAAATTTAAAAAAAATCCCGAACCGTAAAAAGTTTTAAAAATCGTGAAAAATAGAAAACGAGTCGTCTTGCCATGAAACTTCACATGAAGGCTTGAGGGACCATTGTATGAATTTACAAGCCATAAAAATGGCATTGGCATGGAAGAAATATGAAGATGTGCCTAAACCCACCTACCACCCTATCGATCCACGGCTTGCGCATCTCGTCTCTCTGGCCGGCGTAGTGCCCACCCGTCCGCTCATTTTGTCAGTTGGCTTAGGCATACGGAGTTCATTCCCAGTCTAAGATCAGACCGGACCGAGGGTTGCGGCAGCAGGATCAGCATCACGCAAGGGTGGACCCGATCGATCCCCGGCTTGTGCATCCTACCCCTCTGGTCGACTGATCGCCCGCCCGTCCGCATGCTCGTTTCATGGGTTAACTTAGACATACGGAGTTCATTCCCAGTCTAAACATACGGAGTTCATTCCCAGTGTAAAATCAGATCGGACCGAGCGTTGCGAGTGCACGTGCTAGGCTCGAGCATGTGCTGGAGCTGCATTTTTTTCGCCCAGGGCACCATCGCCGAAGCATCGTCGGAGAACCTGATCGGCGACATTGGGGTTCCGGCGATTGGGGGGCGGGGGGGTGTGCGCACATGATGTGTGATGGGTGCTGGTACTTGGCCCTTATATTGGCCCCCTATCCCTCATCAAACCTCAAGAACTCGCACCCCCTTAAAGAGCATTTGAGATTTTACAGGTTTGCTGTCAGTAGCCATTAAAGTGTTTGAAATGGGGACACTTTTTTCAAATGGTCACAAAATCCTGTACACTTCGACTTTTGAGCTGAATTTTTTTTTTGCATGCCAAAAAAAATACAAGGATCACGTCTACCAAGTTTGGGGCCAAAAAACCTTCTGAAAAAGTTTTAAAAAAATCCTGAACCGTAAAAAGTTTCAAAAATTGTGAAAAATAGAAAATGAGTCGTCTTGCCATGAAACTTCACATGAAGGCTTAAGGGACCATTGTATGAATTTACAAGCCATACAAATGGCATTGGCATGGCAGAAATATGAAGAGGTGCCTAAACCCACCTGCCAACCTATCGATCCACAGCTTGCGCATCTCACCTCCCTGGCTTGCGTAGTGCCCGCCCGCCCGCTCGTTTCGTCGGTTGGCTTAGGCATACGGAGTTCATTCCTAGTCTAAGATTGGACCAGACCAAGGGTTACAGCAGCAGGATCGGTAGCACGCAGGGGGGGACCCGACCTATCCCCGGCTTGCGCATCCTGCCCCTCTGGCCGGCTGAGCGCTCGCATGCTCGTTTCGTGGGTTGACTTAGGCATATGGAGTTCGTTCCCAGTGTAAGTATACGGAGTTCATTCCCAGTGTAAGGTCAGACCGGACCAAGGGTTACGGGCGCACATGTTGGGCTCAGGCATGTGCTGGTGCCGTATTTGTTTTCGCTTGGGGCACCATCGTCGGACCATCGCTGGAGAACCTGACCAGCAGCATTGGGATTCCGACGATTGGGGGGGTGGGGGGGATATGCGCACATGATGTGCGATGGGTGCTGGTACTTGGCCCTTATATTGGCCCCCTATCCCTCATCAAACCTTAAGAACTCACACCCCCTTAAAGAGCATTTGAGATTTTACTGGTTTGCTGCCAGTAGCCATTAAAGTGTCTAAAATGGGGACACTTTTTCAAATGGTCACAAAATCATGTACACTTCGAGTTTTTAGCTGAATTTTTTTGTGCATGCCAACAAAAATACAAGGATCATGTCTACCAAGTTTGAGGCCAAAACTCCTTCTGAAAAAATTTCCAAAAAAATCTCGAACCGTAAAAAGTTTCAAAAATAGAAAACGAGTCGCCTTACCATGAAACTTCACATGAAGGCTTAAGGGAGCATTGTATGAATTTACAAGCCATAAAAATTGTATTGGCATGGTAGAAATATGAAGATGTGCCTAAACCCACCTACCACCCTATCGATCCACGGCTTGCGCATCCTGCCTCTCTGGCCGGCGTAACGCCTGCCCGCTCACTCGTTTCGTCAGTTGGCCTAGGCATACGAAGTTCATTCCTACTCTAAGATCAGACCAGATTGAGGGTTCCGACAGCAGGATTAGTAGCACGTAGGGGGGACCCGATCGATCCCCAGTTTGTGCATCCTGCCCTTTTGGCCGACTGAGCGCCCGCACACTCGTTTCATGGGTTAACTTAGGCATATGGAGTTCATTCCCAGTCTAAGCATACGGAGTTCATTCCCAGTGTAAGATTGGACCAGACCGAGGGTTGCGGGAGCACATGCTGGGCTTGGGAATGTGCTGGTGCCACATTTTTTTTCACCCAGGGCACCATCGCTAGAGCATCGTCGGAGAACCTGACCGACGGCATTGGGGTTCCGACGATTGGGGGGGCCGAGGGGAGTGTGCGCACATGATGTGCGATGGGTGCTGGTACTTGGCCCTTATATTGGCCCCCTATCCCTCATCAAACCTCGAGAACTCACACCCCCTTAAAGAGCATTTGAGATTTTACAGGTTTACTGCCAGTAGCCATTAAAATGTCTGAAATGGTCACAAAATCCTGTACACTTTGAGTTTTGAGGTGAATTCTTTTGTGCATGCCAACAAACATAGAAGGATCACATCTACCAAGTTTGGGACCAAAACTCCTTCTGGAAAAATTTTTAAAAAATCTTAAACCGTAAAAATTTTCAAAAATCATGAAAAATAGAAAACGAGTCGTCTTGCCATGAAACTTCACATGAAGGCTTAAGGGACCATTGTATGAATTTACAAGCCATAAAAATGGCATTGGTAGGGCAGAAATATGAAGATGTGCCTAAACCCACCTACCACCCTATCGATCCATGGCTTGTGCATCCTGCCTCTCTAGTCGGCGTAGTGCCTGCCCACCCGCTCGTTTCATCAGTTGGCTTCGGCATACGGAGTTCATTCCCAGTCTAACATCAGACTAGATCGAGGGTTGCAGCACCAGGATCAGTTGCACGTAGGGGGGACCAGTCGATCCCCGGTTTGCACATCCTGCCCCTCTAGCCGACTGAGCGCCCGCACGCTCGTTTCGTGCGTTAACTTAGGCATACGGAGTTCATTCCCAGTCTAAGCATACGAAATTCATTTCCAGTGTAAGATTGGATCGGGCTGAGGGTTACGGGTGCACATGCTGGGCTCGGGTATGTGCTGGTGCTGCTTTTTTTTTCGCCCGAGGCACCATCGCCGGAGAACCTGACCGACGGCATTGGGTTCTGACGATAGGGGGTGGGGGGGTGTGCGCACTTGATGTGTGATGGGTGCTGGTACTTGGCCTTATATTGGCCCCCTATCCCTCATCAAACCTTGAGAACTCACACCCCCTTAAAGAGCATTTGAGATTTTACAGGTTTACTGCCAGTAGCCATTAAAGTGTCTGAAATGGAGACACTTTTTTCAAATGGTCACAAAATCCTGTACACTTCGAGTTTTTAGCTAAATTTTTTTGTGCATGCCAACAAAAATACAAGTATCACGTCTACCAAGTTTGGGGTGAAAACTGCTTCTATAATAAGTTTTAAAAAATCCTAAATTGTAAAAAGTTTCAAAAATCGTGAAAAATAGAAAACGAGTCGTCTTGCCATGAAACTTCAGATGAAGGCTTAAGGGACCATTGTATGAATTTACAAGCCATAAAAATGGCATTGGCATGGCAGAAATATGAAGATGTGCCTAAACCCACCTACCACCCTATCGATCCATGGCTTGCGCATCCCGCCTCTCTGGCCGGCGTAGTGCCCGCCCGCCCGCTCGTTTCGTCGGTTGGCCTAGGCATACGGAGTTCATTCCCAATCTAAGATCAGACTGGATCGAGGGTTGTGGTAGCAAGATCAGCAGCATGCAGGGGGGACCCGACCGATCCCTAGCTTGTGCATCCTGCCCCTCTGGTCGGCTGAGAGCCCGCACACTCGTTTCATGGGTTGACTTAGGCATACGGAGTTCATTCCCAGTCTATGCTTACGGAGTTCATTCCTAGTGTAAGATCGGATCAGACCGAGGGTTGTGGGTGCACATGCTGGGCTTAGGCATATGCTGGTGCCGTATTTTTTTTTCACTCGGGGCACCATCCCCGGAGCATCGCCGGAGAACCTGACCGGCGGCATTAGGGTTCTGGCGATTGGGGGGATGGGGGGTGTGCACACATGATGTGCAATGGGTGCTGGTACTTGGCCCTTATATTAGCCCCCTATCCTTCATCAAACCTTGAGAACTCAGACCCCCTTAAAGAGCATTTGAGATTTTACAGGTTTGCTGCCAGTAGCCATTAAAGTGTCCGAAATGGAGAGACTTTTTTCAAATGGTCACAAAATCCTATACCCTTCGAATTTTTAGTTGAATTTTTTGTGCATGCCAACAAAAATACAAGGATCATGTCTACCAAGTTTGGGGCCAAAATGCCTTCTGAAAAAATTTAAAAAAAATCCCGAATCGTAAAAAGTTTCAAAAATCATGAAAAATAGAAAACGAGTCGTATTGCCATGAAACTTCACATGAAGGCTTAAGGGACCATTGTATGAATTTACAAGCCATAAAAATGGCTTTGGCATGGTAGAAATATGAAGATGTGCCTAAACTGACCTACCACTCTATCGATCCACGGCTTGCGCATCTCGCCTCTCTGGCTGACGTAGTGCCCGCCCGCTCGCTCGTTTCGTCGGTTGGCTTAGGCATACGGAGTTCATTCCCAGTCTAAGATCAGATCGGATCGAGGGTTGTGATAACTGGATCAGTAGCACACAGGGGGGGACCCGATCGATCCCCGACTTGTGCATCCTGCCCCTCTGGCAGACTGATCGCCCGCACGCTCATTTCGTGGGTTCACTTAGGCATACAGTGTTCATTCCAAGTCTAAGCGTACAGAGTTCATTCCCAGTGTAAGATCGGACCGGACCGAGGGTTACGGGTGCACATGCTGGGCTCGGGCATGTGCTGGTGCCGTATTTTTTTTACCCGGGGCACCATCACCGGAGCATCGTCGGAGAACCTGACCGGCGGCATTGGGTTTCCGACGATTGAAGGGGGCGGAGGGGTGTGCGCACATGATGTGTGTTGACATCAATTTTGTCCTCAAAAATAAAAATAATAATATTATACGAAATACAAAAAAAATAAATACCAAAAAATAATACAAAAAAATAGCAAAAAAATAAAAAAAAAAGAAAAATAATTGAGGATGGCATTGGTGCCATCCCCGGCACCACTGCCACTAGGCCCACCACCCATCACATACCCTGTTCATCCTACCCTGCTACCAAAAAATACAGAAGAAATAAAGAGGCGGGCTCATGTTTACATCTCGTGATCGAGCCCCATGCCCTTCCTTCCAAACACGTACGGCTGGAACTCTATAAATAGAGCTCATAGCGAAGCCAAAACGGATAGAGAAAAAGGAAGGGGAGATTCTGTCAAAAAAAACTACAAAAAAAAAACCATAGTCCTCCCCGTAGGGAGGAACCCAGTGCCAAAGCTACCTGCAAAAACAAGAAAATAGATCAGTCTTGCTTCAACAAAATAAATAAAAAAAAATTGAAAACCAAAACTTTGAGCCCCGATCTACGCTGATCGGGGCTATTTTCGACAAAAAAGAGGTCAGATCTTGAAAGAGCATGTTGAAGAGCGCTTCTGGAAGTATTTTGGCATTTTTCGATCACCAGCGATCACCACCGATGATGACCTAGGCGACGGCCGGAGCAGTGGCTCGACGACCGAACGGTGGATGGCCAGACCTCTCCCCCAGCTCTCTCTCTCCCTCTCTCCCTTTTTTTTTTGAAACAGAAACCAAATGAACCAAAAAAAATCTTCAGCTATATATAGTAAAGCAAAAACTCAAAATGACGTCATTTAGGGAAAGACCCAAAACGATGCCGTTTTAATCAAAGAGGATCAGTGTGTGGACCCAGATCCGACCCGAGATCCGCGCAAACCGACCTATCAACCCACTTCATCCAACCTTGAACCGGTCCAATGAACCGGTCTGAGCCGGTCTGAACCACTGGACTGCCCGAACCACCTATCAAATCATAGAACTGATCAGACCGGTCCAGACCAGCTCTAACCGGACCGTTAACCGGTCCGGTTCAGGTAAAAAATATTTTTTTTTAATTTTCTAATTTTTTTTATATTATTTTTTTGTTATTTTAAGTATATTTTTATATTTATGCATGATAAATTTCTAAATTTGTTAGAATAAATGTTTAATTGTTTTAATAATAATAAAATTGAAAACAAATAATAGTTAAAAATATATTAAAAATGTTCAAAAAAAATATTTATTATTATTATTATTATTATTATCTTCCCTGCCTAGATGTTGGAGGGAATAAAAAATATTTTTCTAAAAGATAATTTCGCCTAGATGTTGGGGAATTATTATGAAAAATTTTCATAAAAAAACACATAAGAAATTTTTAATTAGTTTTGAAAAATTATAAAAAATTGAACTTGCTCCGAAAGTCCGCCTAGATGATGGGGATTTTTAGAGATGTTCGCGTTTTACTTAAATCTTAAATACTAATTTTTAATTTTCAAAATCCTAAGTTTTTAAAACCCCTAAAAATCCAAAATCCCCTAAAATTCAAAATCTCTTAAAATCCAAAGTCCTAAAAATCCTAAAAATCCTAAAGACAAGTGTGAAAATTCTATTTGAAGCAATTTGTTCCGGAATGCCGCCTAGATGATGGGGTATTTAGAAAATTTTACTTCGTTAAGTCTTTTCACACGATTTCTTAATTTGCATCAACAATAAGATTAATAAATAAAAAGTATAATAGTAAATTGGGAGCTTAAATATAAACGGTCGCACCTAAGCTCTGCCTAGATGTTGGAGAGTTAGGGTGGTGTTATTATACTTAAGAATCCAACTTTTAAATTACATTTCATTTTACATAACATTCATTGACATACACATATTAGCATGTTATTATTAGTATTTATTTGTACTATTCTGTCTTTAATTTTTATTTGTACTACTTTTTTAAAAAATTATGATATTATAAAATAAAATAAAAATAACATTCCGAAAGAAATAATTCTTGGTACTCTGCCTAGACGTTGGAGAGTCACTAACAATTATTATCTATAAAGATTGTTATTTTATTTTATGGATTATTGTGTTAAATCTTAAGTAAAAAGAGTTATTTTAAATTCTGCCTAGATGTTGGAGAATTTTAAGATAATTCTTTAACTTAAAGATTTTCTCAATATTTCTAAATAAATATTTTAGCAAAATTTTATTCAAGTGAAGGGAATTAGTGTTAAATTTCAAATTAAAATCATTTTTATCCAACACCGAAAATAGCGAGTAATTAAATGGTAACAATTTATGGGCGTTGTGGGGGTGTTAATCCTTCCCCATGCGTAACCGACTCCCGGACCCAACCTGGTTTTTCGTAGACCAAAATTATCTTTTTGATAAACTTTAAATCCGTTTTATAGTTTTATTAAAAAGATAAACTTTTAGGTGGCCAATCACACCCTAACAAAGATTGGTGGCGACTCCACTTTTTATTTATTTTTGTCTATTTTAAAACATCACTTTTACGTCTGGCGGTCCCAAAACCGTTACAACAGCTTGGCGACTCCACTGGGGATTTTGGAGAGTCAGGCCAAATTTTAGTTATGCGCTATTAATAACTGTTGGATTTAATTAGTTTTATTTGATATTTAATATAATTCTCTTTATTTTAAGTTTTCAAAATATACATACAAGTTAATAAATAAAATAAATTGCTTGTTATCTATTACTTTATTTTGATTTTGTGTTTATGATTTATTTATGTTATTTTGATTAATACATTACTTTGCACACACTTTGCATATTTATTCGCATACATGAGCTCTAAACCCGGGCTCTTTCCCTTTTAGGAGGAAGTGAAGTAGCTACGCTCTCGTGAGGTGATAACCTCCACATTTGCTAGTGAAACACTTCCACTCAGACTGAACCCTTTCCATTAGTAACCTGTAATGGGTGAGGATCGGGGAACCTTACTAGTCTATCCAGACAATGATGTGAGGAATAGTTTAGGAACCATTAGACGCATAAACCTTAACCCAGCATATCGTAAGCTATATGAATCTTGCCGATCTTTTTATAGAAATAACCAAAAGAAAAGCATTTTCTTAAAAATATATATATATATAAATTTCCTCTTTACATGTAGTTCATTCATTTGGTAATTGTTCAAATTTTGCAATTTCATAAAATATTTTAGAATAAAGTGATTTTTTTTAAAGCATTATCCAACAAGCCAAAAAAACAAAAAAAAAGTGGTTTTCAAAAAAATTAAAGATTTTTCTTAAATTCTTTGTTTATTGGCCCAATAAAAAAATCAATTTTCATGTCCTAGTTATTTTGTTTTTCCCTATAAATTTTTTTTTTATTTTGTTTCATCTTTTGCATTTCATAAATCATAAAAAATAATACATTTATCCCATTCCATATGCATCATAAAAGGTAGTGTCAGTTTCACTAGGTTGGCATAATACAAGCATTGTATTCCATGTAAAAATATAACATGCACTTGATAGGTTCATGCATTCCATACAAATATGCTGCATTAGTCATAGGAATACATCTCATCATTCATGTAAATATGTCATTGCATTTCATGCATATAAATTCATGAATGGTAAGGTCGTATGGAACAAACGTTGCATTTCATATCCCACTATCTCGGTAATATAATATTCCTTACATACACAGTCATGGTTGATAAAAATTTTCATTTGGGTCATTTGTACATATAAAAATCCATTGTTATAGGCATATACGCATTTCATGACATTATTTAGCCATCATATTCATGTATTCATACTTCGTGTGTCATTGTTTTTATGATATTCATTCAATAAGGGTAGTAATCTAGAATTTTTTGTCTAAGTCTTGGAATAAGTTGTCTGTCTTGGTGGGAATCAGAGTCACGAAAATGGGAGATCAATTAGAAGTAAGGATTAGTGCTTTGGAGTTGAATCAAGAGGAATTATGGCTTGAGCTTCGAGAGATGAAATGACAAATGGCTCAATTGATAGAAATGGTTAAAAGTAGTGGTATGGTTGAATTAGTTGCTCCTCAAATACCGTTGTCACTTCCATCAAGTCAAGGTCAATTGGCTCCCATTAGTTCCAGCATTCTACAAGAGCATGCTAAAGCATTGGGTGATTTGAACAATGACCAAGGTTTGGGCGAACTCAAGAGAGGAATGGGTGAACTGGCCATGCAAATGACTGAGCTCAAGAGTTTGATTTCCAAAAATAAGTCAGCTGGCTTCAAACAACCTCCACAAACTATCCCAAGTCCAAACCCATACCTAAATCCTTCTTATGACCATTTTCAACCTCCTTTCCAAGTACCTAAGATTAGACCCCCAATTTTCATGCAACCACTAAGAATTTCACACCTAAACCCATATCCACCATCTCATATTTCACAATCGCCTGTTCAGCATGCTATACCATCATTACCTTTTGAACCCAATCTTCGACCCAAAGTTTCTCAATTCACCTCAAGACCAACTAAACTATCATCTTTTCAGCAAAGCAAACCAACTGTAGGACAAAAAAACTTCGGGAACACCAAAGAAAAAATCCTTGTTGATCTGATACCCAGTTATTCACAACAACCCTTCTTTGATCCATGTCAAAATGGTAGGCAGTGCTGCAGGCAACAGTAGGGTTGGTCAGGATGATGAATAAAAAGCTTTTTAAGCAAAGAGTTATCTTCCCTAGTAATCATAGTCAACTATTTTTTAGGAGAAACAAAGAGAAGTGGGAGTAGGTTTGGCACTTTTCGGGCCCATCCCTAGAATAGTTCATGATGTGTAAAATTGATGCTTTTGGAAATGAATGGAAACTTCTTTTAACCTAGATTTTCTATGAATTGATGCATCTATTTATTTTATCGGCATGCCTAAAAGAGTATAAGAAAGAATGATGGTTGCAAGTATGTTTTCACCAAACTTTTGAGACAGAAAAGATATATCTAGATGACCCATTTTGAATATAGGATGGAATTCAAGTTTCCCCTCACCAAAACAACAAAATTTAACTTGCATATCATGCATCATTTGCTTGAATTCATTGCTTTTCATGCCAGCTAAGGACAAGGAATGATAATTGTAAATATACTTTCGTCAAACCTTCGAAGCAATTTTTTTTTTATATACAATAGAATTCATGCCATGCATTTCTGACTTCTGATGATTAATAAAAGATTCAAGGATAGCTATTTTAGGAAACGAGGTCAGTTGAGTCTGCACACTTATAGCACTCGAGCTAGTACCATAATCATGGAAAATAAAGGTGCCAGTCAAATGGATAGAGTAGAAAAAACCCAAGGAGAGATCGGTGAAACAGTTACAGGAATGCAACAAAACGTGAACAGACAACTGACAAAATTAAAATAGATGATAGTGGAATTGACAAAAGGAAAAGAAGTTGTTGAGATGTACAGGACAAGGGAGGAAACTGCTATCGAGACACCATTGTATCTATCTGGGTTCACATATGTTCAAGATCCCCATGTGTCACAAACACCTTAAACAACTAATCAACCTTATATTGGCCATTTTACCAAGTTACAATCAGTTCAGACAAATATCAGTCTTGGGCATACTCCTCACGACTTCACTACTGTGCCTAATGTGGATGATCATAAAAAATTAAAGAAATTGAAGAGGTTACCAGATCCATCAGAAGATATAGTGATGAAAGATAAGTATGATCTATTGGAAGGGAGATTGAAAGCAATTGAAAGTCATGATGTCTACGAGAATGTTGATGCCAACGAGTTAGTCTAGTGCCTGATCTCATTATTCCATCAAAATTCAAAGCCTCAAATTTTGAAAAGTATAACAAAACTGGATGTCCTAAAATACATTTGGCTCAATACTGTCACAAAATGGTTGGGTATGCTGGTGATGAAAAGCTACTTATTCATGTCTTTCAAGAAAGTTTGACTGGGACAGCAACTAATTGGTATCATAGTTTGAAAAGCAGTCAAATTCATACTTGGAGAGATTTATCATGGGCATTCTTGAAGCAATACCAATATATGTTGGCGTTAGCTCTGGATCAATTAACCCTCCAAAATATGAGAAAGAACCCCAATGAGAGCTACAAAGAATATGCTGTTAGATGGAAGAATATGGCATCACAGGTACAACCACCTCTTACCAATAGGGAGTTGAATTCCCTGTTTGTGGATACCCTTCCTTCTCCCTATTATGATAAGTTGATCAGCAATACTTCATAAGAGTTGCAAATTTATTGTTTGCTGTGGGTAGAATTGAGGATGGGATAAGAAGGGGAAGAATTATAAATACTGGTGATGAAAAAAGAGGAGATATTTTTGCAAAACAAGCCTAAGAAATAATTGTTAAAGGGAAAAATGAGAGAAATCTCACCATGATGCAAGAAGATCCAACGGATGATTATTCACAATGGCTACCATATTGCCCGCAACCAATATTTGCGATCGATAATTTTCCTCGACCACTTCATCTGTATGCTCAAATTCCTTCACCACGAACAGAACCAAGGATCAACTTAAGCCATTCACAGAGTCATAAGAGAAAGAGAGCCAAAGTGTATCATTCACTTTCAATACCTTACGTTGAGCTTTTTACTTTATTGATAGATAATCATATGATCTCTATTGTTCCTGCAAGACCCAGAAAGCCTCCGTACCTGAAGTGGTATGATCCTAATGCTAAATGTGAATTTCATGATGGAGTTAAGGGGCATTCCATAGAAGATTGTACTACCTTCAAGGATAAAGTTCAAGCTTTGATCGATGCAGATGCTGCAAAGTTTAAAGAGCTAGTTGGTGGTTTTGATGATTGATAGTAGTAAAGTTGCAAGTTAGTGATGCTAAAGGTGAAACATCAAGGGGAAAACTTTTGTTTATGTAACTTTAAATATCCCCTCAAGAGTATGATCTAGATAATAAATTCTTTTTGGTCAAGTCTTAAGGTCTGCATTGCATGAGCAAACATTGTGCATCATAGTGTTTTATTTCGTGTAAGTTTCGATATATAGTTGGTTTTTTTTTTTAAAAAAAAGAGGGAAGATATTAGATGTGAATAAAGCCTCATGTTGTTAACTACCAAGGCTAGAGAAATTTTCTTAAGAGAAAAAAAACAAAAAAAAGAGAAAAAAGAAAAAATGAAGTTTTGAGTCTAAGATGAATTGGCGATCACTATTAGAAATTTTTCAAATACCTAAATGCCAATTTGCTCATTCAGTTGACCCCATTTCATCAGTCATGACCCCTTGATAGCCTTAAATTCAAATTTGTGAACCTTATTTTCACCTGATACTGTTGGCAATATTCTTTTCTAAGGCAATGAACAAATGAAACAGCCATTAACAAATGTGTGGTTCCTAGAAAATCAAGTCTATATGACTTTTTTTTTTTTTAGAATTCAAATGCGATAATTGAATATGATAAGATTATACTGCAGTTCCAAAATTTTCAAATCCAAAATACACTTAAGCATACTACCATTTCAATTTTTTTATCCCAAAATTAGCCCGATCCTTTGTCTTGAGGTATATTTGTCAGAAAAGAAATATCTCATTACCTCTAAGGCAACTTGAGTTATGATTAACCCTTTTGTTCTCTTTTTATGGAGTAACTTAGATCATTTGATACCTTAAACATGTTTACCCCACATAATCTTTTTCTTATCCATTTCATATGACCCTTCTTTTGTAATTACTTTCATTATGGGTGGTTTGCTAAAATGGGACATCTTTCATGAACCGTGTTACTGGCAAAATGAATCTAGGTGTGAACTATGAGGGCATAAAAAAAATAAAAACAACAAAAAAAAAGAGAAAAAAAAAGAAAAAAAAAGAAGAAAAAATTGGTTATGACATCATGCACTAAAAAATTTGAGCAAATCCAAAAAAGGTTATGACAAAGTCAAGGTTTTGAAAAAAAAAAAACAAAAAATTTTTTTTGAGATTAAAAAGAAAAAAACCTTTTTCCAAGTTCATTTTCCTGAAGAGTAGTCTTCAATTTAAGTGTTTATGCTTGCAGTGACAAATGGCCATCTTTCATTATCTCTTCACAAAAATAAAAATTTATCTTTTGTTACCCCTTTGAGCTTGATTGAATTCTTTCAAAATAAACCCAGACTAAGGATCACTTTTCATATTTGTGAAAAAAAAACAAAAAAAAAAGAAATACGTTTGAAGGATAAGAATGAGAATGTCTAATGGAATCTCATGTGATAGGGGCATAAACCCAGTATAAAAGTTCATAAAATTTTTGAATCCATTTAGTGAAAGGGTGTAAAAAAAAAGGAAAGGAAGAATAAAAAAAAAAAGGGAAAGAAATGAATTGGTGGAAAGCATAAAATAGAATATACCTTAGAGTGTATCCTTCCAATGAAAAATGATCCTTAGTTTCAAATACCCTTAAATAGTTGTTTTGGGCCTTTTATCCTTTTCTTTAGCGACCATGAACCTTAACCTACATTACAACCTTTGAGAAGTCCATATTGGATCAGGCATGAAAGCTTAAACTTGAAGAGTTTCTCTTGAAAAATGAACATTAATTTTTTGAGTTTTCCTTTTGAAAAAAATTCTTTTCCTCTTTTGGATTAGATTTGAATTCTCAAGTGCATGGTGTGTAAAAAAAAAAAGAGAAAAATAGAAATAAATGTGGCTCTAGGGTGAAAACCTTCAAAAGGGCAGTCTAGAGCCAACCCTGAAAGGTCACTCCTGATGCTAAGTATGGTGGATGCTAAACAAAAGTAAAGCCAAACCTTTTGAAAGATCTAAAATATCAAAGCCATAGAAGTCTGAGATGGGTTGATTATTCCCAAATAACCCTTTAAAATCTTAAGCCCTTACAGCTGATCTTAACATATATCAAAATGTCGCATTTGGAGACTAAGAAAAATGTTGAATATGTTTGATTTTTAAGGAATTCATGCTTTTAGAAAAGCTTGTGTTTCATTTGTGAGCTTGCATGCCTCTTTCACTCCCTTCAAGGATTGGAACCTTTTGAATCAACATCACTATCTACAAAACTATTACATCCATTTGGAAAGAAAATCCTCACCTTTTTCATTTTTGATAGGGATTGCCAAATTCTAAAAAAAATAAAATAAAATAAAATAAAATTTAAGCCCAGTTTATTTGGCCATTAATGAAGTTTTAAGTCCAATTTAGTTGGCCATCAATGAAAATTTAAGCCCAGTTTATCTGGCCTCAAGTGAAGATTTAAGCCCAGTTTATCTGGCCATCAATGATATTTAAGCCTAGTTTATTTAGCCATTAATGAAGCTTTAAGCCCAGTTTATCTGGCTCTCAATGAAACTCTAAGCCCAATTTATCTGGCCATTAATGAAGCTTTAAGCCCAGTTCATCTAGCCATCAATGAGGTTTTAAACCTAGTTTATCTGGCTTCAAATGAAGATTTAAGCCCAGTTTAGCTGGCCTTCAATAAATTTAAGCCAAGTTTATTTAGCCCTAAAAGAAGTTTTAGAGTTTCAAATTTCTATCCATAATAAAATTTCTCGATACATAACCTTTTGAAAGATCTTGCATTTGCATTACTTGTATCATGAGAAAGACATTTAACCTAAAAAAAAAAAAGAGATATTCAAATTTGCATCGCTTATCTGTGCATCATGAAAGGGATATTTGCATTTGCATCACTTGCATCTATACTACAAGAAAGACATTTGCATTTGCATCACTTGCATTTGCACTGCACAAGATATTTGCATTCGCACCATAAAAATTTTTTTTTTCATATTTGCATAACTATGGCATCCACATCCTAAGAAAAGGTATTTGTAGAAGCATTTACATGAAAAGAACATTGTCATTGTCAAATATAGTTGCATCAAGCATTCGCATCCTTGCATTTGCATTGAAATTTATATTTTTATCAACATTTCCATTAGCATCATTTGATCAAGATGGACATTTGTATCATTGATTGCATTCATTAAATCTGATTAAAAAAAAAACATTTTCAAAAAAAAAATTTCAAATTTTAAAGTTTCATCGCCTCTGATTATGGGGAGCATTTAAAGATTTTGAGATTTGTAAGACCTCCGGGCATAATCTCTAAAAGCCTCTGCGCATGACTTTCAAGATTAAAAGATTTTCAAATTTTACAGTTTCATCGCTTCTGATTATAAGAAGCATTCAAAGATTTTGAGATTTGTAAGACCTCCGGGCATAATTTCAATTTGCAGTGTTATCCCAATCGATTTTTTCTTTCTGACTTGCGATGTTACCCAAGTCAATTCTGTAAGACCTCCGGGCATGATTCTGTAAGACCTTCGAGCACGATTTCTAAGACCTCCGGGCATAATTTTGATTCGCGGTGTTATCCCAATCGATTCTTTATCTTTTGACTTACGATTTTATTCCAGTCGATTCTGTAAGACCTCCGGGCATGATTCTATAAAACCTCCAGGTATGATTCTTAAGACCTCCGAGTGTAATTTTGATTCACGGTGTTATCCCAATCGATTCCTTATCTTTTGACTTACGATGTTATCCAGTCGATTTTGTAAGACCTTCGGACATAATTTCGATTCGCGATGTTATCCTGATCGATTCTTTATCTTTAGACTGTGATGTTATCCCAGTCTATTCTATAAGACCTCTGGGCATAATTTCGATTCGCGTGTGTTATCTCGATTGATTTATTATTTTTTTTTAAACTTACGATGTCATCCCAATTGTTTTGTTTAAAAAAGAAATTCACGATCCGTTTTTGGACAAAATCATTGTCTTTGTCTTTGCCCTATTCCTGATTCTCAGTAATGTGCAAAGAGGGGCAGCTGTTGACATCAATTTTGTCCTCAAAGATAAAAATAATAATATTATACGAAATACAAAAAAAATAAATACCAAAAAATAATTAAAAAATAGCAAAAAAAAAAAGAAAAATAATTGAGGATGGCAGTGGTGCCATCTCTGGCACCACTGCCACCAGGCCCACCACCCATCACATACCCTGTTCATCCTACCCTACCACCAGAAAATACAGAAGAAATAAAGAGGCGGGCTCGTGTTTACATCCCGTGATCGAGCCCCATGCCCTTCCTTCCAAACACATATGGCTGGAGCTCTATAAATAAAGCTCATTGCGAAGCCAAAACGGATAGAGAAGAAGGAGGAGGAGATTCTATAAAAAAAAACTACAAAAAAAAAACAAAAACCACAGTCCTCCCCACAAGGAGGAACCCAGTGCCGAAGCTACCTACAAAAGTAAGAAAACAGATCAGTCTTGCTTCAACAAAACAAAAAAAAAATTGAAAACAGAAACTTTGAGCCCCGATCTACGCTAATCGAGGTTGTTTTCGACAAAAAGGAGGTCAGATCTTGAAAGAGCGTGTTGAAGAACGCTTCTAGAAGTATTTTGGCATTTTTCGATCACCAGCGACCACTGCCGGCGGTGACCTAGGCGGCGACCGGAGCGGTGGCCCGACGACTGAATGGTGGACGGTCGATCTCTCCCCCAACTCTCTCTCTCCTTCTCTCCCTTTTTTTTCTGAAACAAAAACCAAATGAACCAAAAAAATCCTTCAACTATATATAGTAAAGTAAAAACTCAAAACGACGTCATTTAGGGAAAGACCCAAAACGACACAGTTTTAACCAAAGAGGATCCGTGCGTAGACCCAGATCCGACCCGAGATCCGTGTAAATCGACCCGTCAACCACTTAATCCAACCTTGAACCGGTCCAGTGAGCCGGTCTGAGTCGGTCTGAACCACTGGACCGCCCGAACCACCTATCGAATCGCAGAATCGGTCCAAACCAGCACTGACCGGACCGTTGATCAGTCCGATTCAGGTAAAATTTTTTTTTTTTAATTTTCTAATTTTTTTTATATTATTATTTTTGTTATTTTAAGTATATTTTTATATTTATGCATGATAAATTTCTAAATTTGTTAGAATAAATGTTTAATTATTTTAATAATAATAAAATTGAAAACAAATAATAGTTAAAAATATATTAAAAATGTTCAAAAAAAATATTTATTATTATTATTATTATTTTCCCTGCCTAGATGTTGGAGGGAATTAAAAATATTTTTCTAAAAGATAATTCCACCTAGATGTTGGGGAATTTTATGAATAAATTTTCATAAAAAAACACATAAGAAATTTTTAATTAGTTTTGAAAAAATTATAAAAAATTAAACTTGCTCCGAAAGTCTGCCTAGATGATGGGGATTTTTAGAGATGTTTGCGTTTTACTTAAATCTTAAACACTAATTTTTAATTTTCAAAATCCTAAGTTTTTAAAACCCCTAAAAATCCAAAATCCCCTAAAATTCAAAACCTCTTAAAATCCAAAGTCCTAAAAATCCTAAAGACAAGTGTGAAAATTCTATTTGAAGCAATTTGTTCTCGAATGCTGCCTAGATGATGGGGTATTTAGAAAATTTTACTTCGTTAAGTCTTTTCACATGATTTCTTAATTTGCATCAACAATAAGATTAATAAATAAAAAGTATAATAGTAAATTGGGAGCTTAAATATAAACAGTCGCACCTAAGCTCTGCCTAGATGTTGGAGAGTTAGGGTGGTCTTATTATACTTAAGAATCCAACTTTTAAATTACATTTCATTTTACATAACATTCATTGACATACACACATTAGCATGTTATTATTAGTATTTATTTGTACTATTCTGTCTTTAATTTTTATTTGTACTACTTTTTAAAAAAATTATGGTATTATAAAATAAAATAAAAATAACATTTCGAAAGAAATAATTCTTGGTACTCTGCCTAGACGTTCGAGAGTCACTAACAATTATTTTCTATAAGGATTGTGATTTTATTTTATGGATTATTGTGTTAAATCTTAAGTAAAAAGAGTTATTTTAAATTCTGCCTAGATTTTGGAGAATTTTAAGATAATTCTTTAACTTAAAGATTTTCTCAATATTTCCAAATAAATATTTAGACCGAAATTATCTTTTTGATAAACTTTAAATCCGTTTTATAGTTTTATTAAAAAGATAAACTTTTGGGTGACCAATCACACCCTAACAAAGATTGGTGGCGACTCCACTTTTTATTTATTTTTCTCTATTTTAAAACATGACTTTTACATCTGGCGATCCCAAAACCGTTACGACAATGTGCGATGGGTGCTGGTACTTGCCCTTATATTGGCCCCTTATCCCTCATCAAACCTCAAGAACTCACACCCCCTTAAAGAGCATTTGAGAATGTACAGATTTGCTGCCAGTAGCCATTAAAGTGTCTGAAATGGGACACTTTTTTCAAATGGTCACAAAATCCTGTACACTTCGAGTTTTTAGCTGAATTTTTTTGTGCATGCCAACAAAAATACAAGGATCATGTCTACCAAGTTTGGGGCCAAAACTCCTTCTGAAAAAATTTAAAAAAAAAAATCCCGAACCATAAAAAGTTTCAAAATTGTGAAAAATAAAAAATGAGTCATTTTGCCATGAAACTTCACATGAAGGCTTAAGGGACCATTGTATGAATTTACAAGCCATAAAAATGGCATTGGCATGGAAAAAATATGAAGATGTGCCTAAACCCACCTAGCACCCTATTGATCCATGGCTTGCGCATCCCGCCTCTCTGGCCGACGTAGTGCCCGCCCGTCCGCTCGTTTCGTCGGTTCGCTTAGGCATACGAAGTTCATTCCCAGTCTAAGATTAGAACGGACCTAGGGTTGTGCTAGCAAGATCAACAGCACATAGAGGGGGGCCCGACCGATCCTCGACTCGCGCATCCTACCCTCTGGCCGGCTGAGCGCCCGCACTCTCATTTCGTGGGTTGACTTAGGCATACAGAGATCATTCTGAGTCTAAGCATACGGAGATCATTCCCAACGTAAGATCAGACCAGACCGAGGGTTGCGGGTTCACATGCTGGGCTTGGGCATGTGCTGGTGCCGCATTTTTTTTGCCTGGGGCACCATCGCCCGAGCATCGTTGGAGAACCTGACTGGCGGCATTAGGGGTTCTAGCGATTGGGGGGGCGGGAGGGTGTGCGCACATGATGTGCGATGGGTGCTGGTACTTGGGACTTATATTGGCCCCCTATCCCTCATCAAACCTCTAGAACTCACACCCCCTTAAAGAGCATTTGAGATGTTACAGGTTTGCTGCCAGTAGCCATTAAAGTGTCTGGAATGGGGACACTTTTTTCAAATGGTCAGAAAATCCTGTGCACTTCGAGTTTTTAGCTGAATTTTTTTGTGCATGCCAACAAAAATACAATGATCATGTCTACCAAGTTTGGGGCCAAAACACCATCTACAAAAATTTTAAAAAATCCATGAACTGTAAAAAGTTTTAAAAATCATGAAAAATAGAAAACGAGTCGTCTTGCAATGAAACTTGACATGAAGGCTTAAGGGACCATTGTATGAATTTACAAGCCATAAAAATGGCATTGGCATGGCAGAAATATGAAGATGTGCCAAAACCCACCTACCACCCTATCGATCCATGGCTTGCGCATCCCACTTCTCTGGCCGACGTAATGCCCGCCCGCCCGCTCGTTTCGTCAGTTGGCTTAGGCATATGGAGTTCATTCCCAGTCTAAGATCAGACCAGACTGAGGGTTGTGGTAGCAGGATCAGCAGCACGCAGGGGGGACCCGACCGATCCCTGGCTTACGCATCCTGCCTCTCGGCTGGCTGAGCGCCCGCACGCTCGTTTCGTGGGTTGACTTAGGCATACGAAGTTCATTCCCAGTCTAAGCATACAGAGTTCATTCCCAATGTAAGATCGGACCGAACCGAGGGTTGCGGGTGCACATGCTGGGCTCAGGCATGTGTTGGTGCCATATTTTTTTTCGCTCGGGGCACCATTACCAGAGCATCACCGGAGAACCTAACCGGTGGCATTAGGGTTCCGACTATTGGGGGGCGGGGGGGTGTGCACACATGATGTGCGATGGGTGCTGGTACTTGGCCCTTATATTGGCCCCCTATCCTTCATCAAACCTCAAGAACTCACACCCCCGTAAAGAGCATTTGATATTTTATAGGTTTGATGCCAGTAGGCATTAAAGTGTCTGAAATGGGGACACTTTTTTCAAATGGTCACAAAATCCTGTACACTTCGAGTTTTTAGCTAAATTGTTTTGTGCATGCCAAAAAAAATACAAGGATCACATCTACCAAGTTTGGGGCCAAAACTCCTTTTGAAAAAATTTTAAAAAAATCTCGAACCATAAAAAGTTTCAAAAATCCAGAAAAATAGAAAACGAGTCGTCTTGCCATAAAACTTCACATGAAGGCTTAAGGGACCATTGCATGAATTTACAAGCCATAAAAATGGCATTGGCATGGAAAAAATATGAAGATGTGCCCAAACCCATCGCTGGATCATCATCGAAGAACCTGACCAGCGGCATTGGGGTTTCGGCGATTAGGGGGGCGGGGGGGTCGCACATGATGTGCGTTGGTGCTTGTACTTGGCCCTTATATTGGCCCCATATCCATCATCAAACCTCAAGAACTCACACCCCCTTAAAGAGCATTTGAGATTTTACAGGTTTGCTGCCAGTAGCCATTAAAGTGTCTGAAATGGGGACTCTTTTTTCAAATGGTCACAAAATCCAGTACACTTTCGAGTTTTTAGCTGAATTTCTTTGTGCACGCCAAAAAAAATACAAGGATCATGTCTACCAGGTTTGGGGCAAAAACTCCTTCTGAAAAAATTTAAAAAAAATCCCAAACCGTAAAAATTTTTGAAAATCGTGAAAAATAGAAAACGAGTCGTCTCGCCATGACACTACATATGAAGGCTTAAGGGACCATTGTATGAATTTACAAGCCATAAAAATGGCATTGGCATGGCAGAAATATGAAGATGTGCCTAAACCCACCTATCACCCTATTGATCCACGGCTTGCGCATCCCGCCTCTCTGGCCGGCGTAGTGCCCGCCCGCCCGCTCGTTTCATCGGTTGGCTTAGTATTCGGAGTTCATTCCTAGTCTAAGATCAGATCGGACCAAGGGTTGTAGTAGCAAGATTGGTAGCATGCAGGGGGGGACCCGACCGGTCCCGACTTCTGCATCCTGCCCCTCTGGCCGGTTGAGCGCCCGCACGCTCATTTCGTGGGTTGACTTAGGCATACGGAGTTCATTCCCAGTCTAAGCATATAGAGTTCATAGCCAGTGTAAGATCAGATCGGACCGAGGGTTGTGGGTGCACATGCTGGGCTCGAGCAAGTGCTGGTGCCATGGTGCCATATTTTTTTTCGCCCGAGGCACCATCGTCGGAGCATCATTGGAGAACCTAACCGGCGGCATTGGGGTTTCGACGATTGGGGGGGCGTGGGGGGGTGTGCACACAGGATGTGGGATGGGTGCTGGTACTTGGCCCTTATATTGGCCCCTTATCCCTCATCAAACCTCCAGAACTCACACCCCCTTAAAGAGCATTTGAGATTTTACAAGTTTGCTGCCAGTAGCCATTAAAGTGTCTGAAATGTGGACACTTTTTTCAAATGGTCACAAAATCCTGTACACTTCAAGTTTTTAGCTAAATTTTTTTATGCATGCCAACAAAAATACAAGGATCATGTCTGCCAAGTTTGGGCCCAAAAATCCCTCTAAAAAAATTTTAAAAAAATCCCGAACCGTAAAAAGTTTCAAAAATCGTGAAAAATAGAAAACAAGTCGTCTTGCCATGAAACTCCACATGAAGGCTTAAGGGACCATTGTATGAATTTACAAGCCATAAAAATGGCATTGGCATGGGAAAAATATGAAGATGTGCCTAAACCCACCTACCACCCTATCGATCCACGGCTTGCGTATCCCGCCTCTCTGGCCCGCGTAGTGCCCGCCCACCCGCTCGGTCCATCGATTATCTTAGGCATATGGAGTTCATTCCCAATCTAAGATCAGACCGGACTGAGGGTTGTGGCAGCAGGATCGACAGCACGCAGGGGGGACCCAACCGATCCTCGACTTGTGTATCCTGCCCCTCTGGCCGGCTGAGCTCCCGCACGCTCGTTTCGTGGGTTGACTTAGGCATACCGAATTCATTCCCAATCTAAGCATACGGAGTTCATTCCCAGTGTAAGATCTGACCAGACCGAGAGTTGTGGGTGCACATGCTGGGCTCAGGCATGTGGTGGTGCCGTATTTTTTTTTCGCCCGGGGCACCATCGCCGGAGCATCGTTGGAGAACCTGACCGGCGGCATTGGGGTTCCGACAATTGGGGGGGCGGTGGGGGTGTGCGCACATGGTGTGCGATGGGTGCTGGTACTTGGCCCTTATATTGGCCCCCTATCCGTCATCAAACCTCAAGAACTCACACCCCCTTGAAGAGCATTTGAGATTTTACAGGTTTGCTGCCAGTAGCCATTAAAGTGTCTGAAATGTGGACATTTTTTTCAAATGGTCACAAAATCCTGTACACTTCAAGTTTTTAGCTGAATTTTTTTTTGCTTGCCAACAAAAATACAAGGATCACGTCTACCAAGTTTGGGGCCAAAACTCCTTCTCAAAAAATTTTTAAAAAATCCCGAACCGTGAAAAGTTTCAAAAATCATGAAAAATAGAAAACGAGTCGTCTTGCCATGAAACTTCACATGAAGGCTTAAGGGACCATTGTATGGATTACAAACCATAAAAAAAATATTGGCATAGCAGAAATATGAAGATGTGCCTAAGCCTACCTACCACCCTACCGATCCACCGCTTGCGCATCCCGTCTCTCTGGTCGGCGTAGTGCCCGCCCGCCCGCTCGTTTCGTCGGTTGGCTTAGGCATACAGAGTTCATTCCCAGTCTAAGATCGAACCAGATCGAGAGTTGTGATAGTAGGATCGACAGCACGCAGGGGGGACCCGGTCGATCCCCAGCTTGCACATCCTGCCCCTTTGGGCGGCTGAGCGCCTGTACGCTTGTTTCATGGGTTGACTTAGGCATACGGAGTTCATTCGCAGTCTAAGCATCCGGAGTTCATTCCCAGTGTAAGATCAGACCAGACCAAGGGTTGCAAGTGCACATGTTGGGCTCGGGCATGTGGTGGTGCCGTATTTTTTTCACCCGGGGCACCATCGTCGGAGTATCGCCGGAGAACCTAACCGACGACGTTGGGGTTCCGACGATTGGGGGGTGGGGGGGTGTGCGCACATCATGTGCGGTGGGTGCTGGTACTTGGCCCTTATATTAGCCCCCTATCCCTCATCAAACCTCGAGAACTCACACCCCCTTGAAGAGCATTTGAGATTTTACAGGTTTGCTGCCAGTAGCCATTAAAGTGTTTGAAATGGGGACACTTTTTTCAAATGGCCACAAAATCCTGTACACTTCGAGTTTTTAGCTGAATTTTTTTGTGCATGCCAACAAAAATACAAGGATCACGTCTATCAATTTTGGGGCCAAAACTCCTTCTGAAGAAATCTTTAAAAAAATCCCGAACCGTAAAAAGTTTCAAAAATCGTGAAAATTAGAAAACGAGTCGTCTTGCCATGAAACTTCACATGAAGGTCTAAGGGGCCATTGTGTGAATTTACAAGCCATAAAAATGGCATTGGCATGGCAAAAATATGAAGATGTGCCTAAACTCACCTACCACCCTATCGATCCATGGCTTGTGCATCCTGTCTCTCTAGCCGACGTAGTGCCCGCTCGCCCGCTCGTTTCGTCGGTTGGCTTAGGCATACGGAGTTCATTCCCAGTCTAAGATCGGACCAGACCGATGGTTGTGGCAGCAGGATCGGCAGCATGCAGGGGGGACCCGATAGATCCCTGGCTTGGGCATCCTGCCCCTCTGGCCGGCTGAGTGCCCGTTCGCTCATTTCATGGGTTGACTTAGGCATACAGAGTTCATTCCCAGTCTAAGCATACGGAGTTCATTCCCAGTGTAAGATCGGATAGAACCAAGTGTTGTGGGTGCACATGCTGGGCTCGAGCATGTGCTGGTACCATATTTTTTTTCGCCCGAGGCACCATCGTCGGAACATCACTGGAGAACCTGACCGACGGCATTGGGGTTCCGACGATTGGGGGACGGGGGGGTGTGCGCACATGATGTGCAATGGGTGCTGGTACTTGGCCCTTATATTGGCCCCCTATCCCTCATCAAACCTCGAGAACTCACACCCCCTTAAAGAGCATTTGAGATTTTACAGGTTTGCTGCCAGTGGCCATTAAAGTGTCTGAAATGGGAACACTTTTTTCGAATGGTCACAAAATCCTGTACACTTCGAGTTTTTAGCTGAATTTTTTTGTGCATGCCAAAAAAAATACAAGGATCACGTCTACCATGTTTGTGGCCAAAACTCCTTCTGAAAAAATTTTAAAAAAATCTCGAACCCTAAAAAGTTTCAAAAATCGTGAAAAATAGAAAACGAGTCGTCTTGCCATGAAACTTCACATGAAGGCATAAGGGACCATTTTATGAATTTACAAGCTGAAATATGAAGATGTGCCTTAACCCACCTACCACCCTATCGAATCACGGCTTTTGCATCCCGCCTCTCTGGCCGACGTAGTGCCCGCCCGTCCGCTCGTTTCATCGGATGGCTTAGGCATACGGAGTTCATTCTTAGTCTAAGATCGGATTAGACCGAGGGTTGTGACAGCAAGATCGGCAGCACGCAGGGGGGGACCCGGCCAATCCCCGGCTTGTGCATCCTGCCCCTCTGGCCGGCTGAGCACCCGCACGCTCATTTTGTGGGTTGACTTAGGCATACGGAGTTCATTACCAGCCTAAGCATATGGAGTTCATTCCCAGTGTAAGATCGGACCAGACCAAGGGTTGCGGGTGCACATGCTAGGCTCGAGCAAGTGCTGGTGCCATATTTTTTTTTTGCCCGGGTTACCATCGTCAGAGCATTGCCGGAGAACCTGATCGACGGCATTGGGGTTCCAACGATTGGGGGGTGTGCACACATGATGTGCGATGGGTGCTGGTACTGGGCCCTTATATTGGCCCCCTATCCATCATCAAACCTTGAAAACTCACACCCCCTTAAAGAGCATTTGAGTGCTGCCAGTAGCCATTAAAGTGTCCAAAATGGGGACACTTTTTTCAAATGGTCACAAAATCCTGTACACTTCGAGTTTTTAGCTGAATTTTTTTGTGCATGCCAAAAAAAATACAGGGATCATGCCTACCAAGTTTGGGGCCAAAACTCCTTCTGAAAAAATTTTAAAAAAATCTCGAACTGTAAAAAGTTTCAAAAATCACGAAAAATAGAAAACGAGTCGTCTTGCCATGAAACTTCACATGAAGGCTTAAGGGACCATTGTATGAATTTACAAGCCATAAAAATGGCGTTGGCATGGCAGAAATATGAAGATGTGCCTAAACCCACCTACCACCCTATCGATCCACAGCTTGTGCATCCTGTCTCTCTGGCCGGCGTAGTGCCCGCCCGTCCGCTCGTTTCGTCGGTTGGCTTAGGCATACGGAGTTCATTCCCAGTCTAAGTTTGGACTAGACCAAGGGTTGTGGCAGCAGGATCGGCAGCACGCAGGGGGGGACCTGGTCGATCCCCGACTTGCGCATATTGCCCCTCTGGCTGGCTGAGCGCCCGCACGCTCGTTTCGTGGGTTAACTTAGGCATACGGAGTTCATTCCCAGTCTAAGCATACAGAGTTCATTCACAGTGTAAGATCAGACCGGATCAAGGGTTGTAGGTGCAAAAGCTAGGCTCGGGCATGTGCTGCTGCCGCATTTTTTTTTGCTCGGGGCACCATCACCGGAGCATCGTCGGAGAACCTGACCGGCGGCATTGGGGTTCTGACGATTGGGGGCGGGGGGTGTGCGCACATTATGTGCGATGGGTGCTGGTACTTTGCCATTATATTGGCCCCCTATCCCTCATCAAACCTTGAGAACTCACACCCCCTTAAAGAGCATTTGAGATTTTACAGGTTTGCTGCCAGTAGCCATTAAATTGTTCGAAATGGGGACACTTTTTTCAAATGGTCACAAAATCCTGTACACTTCGAGTTTTTAGCTGAATTTTTTTGTGCATGCCAAAAAAAATACAAGGATCACGTCTACAAAGTTTGGGGCCAAAAATCCTTCTGAAAAAATTTTAAAAAAATCTCGAACCGTAAAAAGTTTCAAAAATCATGAAAAATAAAAAATGAGTCGTCTTGCTATGAAACTTCACATGAAGGCTTAAGGGACCATTGTTTGAATTTACAAGCTGTAAAAATGGCATTGGCATGGCAGAAATATGAAGATGTGCCTAAACCCACCTACCACCCTATCGATCCACGGCTTGCACATCCCGCCTCTCTGGCCAACGTAGTGCCCGCCCGCCCGCTTGTTTCATCGATTGGCTTAGGCATACGGAGTTCATTCCCAGTCTAAGATTAGTCCAGATTGAGGGTTGTGGCAGTAGGATCAGCAGCACGTAGGGGGGATCCGGTCGATCCCCGGCTTGCGCATCTTGCCCCTCTGGCTGGCTAAGCGCCCGCACGCTCGTTTCGTGGGTTGACTTAGGCATAAGGAGTTCATTCCCAGTCTAAGCGTACAGAGTTCATTCCCAGTGTAATATCGGACCAGATCACGGGTTGTGGGTGCACATGCTGGGCTCAGGCATGTGCTGCTGTCGCATTTTTTTTTCGTTCGGGGCACCATCACCGAAGCATCATCGGAAAACCTGTCCGACAGCATTGGGGTTCGGCGATAGGGGGCAGGGGGTGCGCACATGATGTACGATGGGTGCTGGTACTTGGCCCTTATATTGGCCCTCTATCCCTCATCAAACGTGGAGAACTCACACCCCCTTAAAGAGCATTTGATATTTTACAGGTTTGCTGCCAGTATCCTTTAAAGTGTTTGAAATGGGGACACTTTTTTCAAATGGTCACAAAATCTTGTACACTTCGAGTTTTAAGCTGAATTGTTTTCTGCATGCCAACAAAAATACAACGATCACATCTACCAAGTTTGGGGGCAAAACTCCTTCTAAAAAAATTTTAAAAAAATCTCAAACCATAAAAAGTTTCAAAAATCGTGAAAAATAAAAAACAAGTCGTCTTGCCATGAAACTTCACATGAAGGCTTAAGGGAACATTGTATGAATTTACAAGCCATAAAAATGCCATTGGCATGGCAGAAATATGAAGATGTGCCTAAACCCACCTACCACCCTATCGATCCACAACTTGCACACCTCGACTCTCTGGCTGGCGTAGTGCCCGCCTGCCCGCTCATTTCGTCGGTTGGCTAAGGCATACGGAGTTCATTCCCAATCTAAGATCGGGCTGGACTAAGGGTTGCAGCAGCAGGATCAGCAACACGTAAGGGGGGACCCAGTCGATCCCCGACTTGTGCATCCTGCCTCTCTGGCCGACTGAGCGCCCGCACTCTAGTTTCGTGGGTTGACTTAGGCATATGAAGTTCATTCCCAGTCTAAGCATATGGTGTTCATTCCCAGTGTAAGATCGGATCAGACCGAGGGTTGCAGGTGCACACACTGGGCTCAGGCATGTGCTGGTGCCGTATTTTTTTTCGCCTGGGGCACCATCGTCGGAGCATCACCAGAGAACCTGACCGACGGCATTGGGGTTCCGACGATTGGGGGGTGGGGGGTGTGCGCACATGATGTGCAATGGGTGCTGGTACTTAACCCTTATATTGGCCCCCTATCCCTCATCAAACCTCTAGAACTCACACCCCCTTAAAGAGCATTTGAGATTTTACAGGTTTGCTGCCAGCGGCCATTAAAGTGTCTGAAATAGGGACACTTTTTTCAAATGGTCACAAAATCCTGTACACTTCGAGTTTTTAGATGAATTTTTTTATGCATGCCAAAAAAAATACAAAGATCACGTCTACCAAGTTTGGGGCCAAAATACCTTCTGAAAAAATTTTAAAAAAATCCTAAACAGTAAAAAGTTTCAAAAATCATCAAAAATAGAAAACGAGTCGTCTTGCCATGAAACTTCACATGAAGGCTTAAGGGACCATTGTATGAATTTACAAGCCATAAAAATGGCATTGGCATGGCAGAAATATGAAGATGTGATGAAAACCACATACCACCCTATCGATCCACGGCTTGCGTATCCCGCCTCTCTGGCCGGCGTAGTGCCTGCCCGCACGCTCGTTTCGTCGGTTAGCTTAGGCATACGGAGTTCATTCCCAGTCTAAGATTGGACCAGACCAAGGGTTGCAGCAGCAGGATCGGTAGCACACAGGGGGGGACCTGACCGATCCTCGGCTTCTGCATCCTGCCCCTCTGGCCGACTGAGCGCCCGCACGCTCGTTTCGTTGGTTGACTTAGGCATACGGAGTTCATTCCTAGTCTAAGCATACGGAGTTCATTCCCAATGTAAGATCGGACCAGACCGAGGGTTGCAAGTGCACATGCTAGGCTCGGGCAAGTGCACCGCATTTGTTTTTTGCCCGAGGTACAATCGTCGGAGCATCGTCGGAGAACCTAACCGGCGGCTTTGGGGTTCCGACAATTGGGGGCGTGTGCACACATGATCTGCGATGGGTACTGAAACTTGGCCCTTATATTGGCCCCCTATCCATCATCAAACCTCCAGAACTCACACCCCCTTAAAGAGCATTTAAGATTTTACAGGTTTGCTGCCAGTAGCCATTAAAGTGTCTGAAATGGGGACACTTTTTTCAAATGGTCACAAAATCGTGTACACTTCGAGTTTTTAGCTGAATTTTTTTTGTGCATGCAAACAAAAATACAAGGATCACGTCTACCAAGTTTGGGGCCAAAAATCCTTCTGAAAAAATTTTAAAAAAATCCCAAACCGTAAAAGGTTTTGAAAATCGTGAAAAATAGAAAACGAGTCGTCTTGCCATGAAACTTCACATGAAGGCTTAAGGGACCATTGTATGAATTTACAAGCCATAAAAATGGCATTGGCACAGCATAAATATGAAGATGTGCCTAAACCCACCTACCACCCAATCGATTCACGGCTTGTGCATCCCGTCTCTCTGGCCGGCGTAGTGCCCGCCCGCCCGCTCGTTTCGTTGATTGGCTTAGGCATACGGCGTTCATTCCCAATCTAAGAGCAGACCGAACTGAGGGTTATGACTGCAGGATCAGCAGCACATAAGGGGGGCCCGGCCAATCCCCGGCTTGTGCATCCTGCCCCTCTGGCCGACTGAGCGCCCGTACGTTCGTTTCGTGGGTTGACTTAGGCATACGGAGTTCATTCCCACTCTAAGCATGCAGAGTTCATTCCTAGTGTAAGATCGGACCGGACCGAGGGTTGCGGGTGCACATGCTGGGCTCGAGTATGTGCTGGTGCCACATTTTTTTTTTCACCCAGGGCACCATCACCGGAGCATCATCAGAGAACCTGACCGGCAGCATTGGGGTTCCGACGATTGGGGGGGCGGGGGGTGTACGCACATGTTGTGCGATGGGTGCTGGTACATGGCCATTATATTGGCCCCCTATCCCTCATCAAACCTTGAGAACTCACACCCCTTTAAAGAGCATTTGAGATTTTACAGGTTTGCTGCTAGTAGCCATTAAAGTGTCCGAAATTGGGACACTTTTTTCAAATGGTCATAAAATCCTGTACACTTCGAGTTTTTAGCTGAATTTTTTTGTGCATGCCAAAAAAAATACAAGGATCACATCTACCAAGTTTGGGGCCAAATCTCCTTCTGAAAAAATTTTAAAAAATTCTCGAACCGTACAAAGTTTCAAAAATCGTGAAAAATAGAAAACAAGTCGTCTTGCCATGAAACTTCACATGAAGGCTTAAGGGACCATTGTATGAATTTAAAAGCCATAAAAATGGCATTGGCATGGCGGAAATATGAAGATGTGCCTAAACCCACCTACCACCCTATCGATCCATGGCTTGCGCATCCCGCCTTTCTGGCCGGCGTAGTACCCGCCCGCTCGCTCGTTCGTCGTTTGGCTTAGGCATACGGAGTTCTTTCCCAGTCTAAGATCAGATCGGACCGAGGGTTGTGGCAGCAGGATTGACAGCACACAGGGGGGACCTGGTCGATCCCCAGCTTGTGCATCCTGCCCCTCTGGCCGGTTGAGCACCCGCCCGCTCATTTCGTGGGTTGACTTAGGCATACAGAGTTCATTCTTAGTCTAAGCATATGGAGTTCATTCCCAGTGTAAGATCAGACTGGACCGAGGGTTGTGGGTGCACATGCTGGGCTCGGGCATGTGCTGGTGCCACATTTTTTTTCGCCCAGGGCTCCATCGTCCGAGCATCACCGGAGAACTTGACCGGCGGCATTAAGGGTTTCGACAATTGAAGAGGGCGGGGGGTGTGCGCACATGATGCGTGTTGACATCAATTTTGTCCTAAAAAATAAAAATAATAATATTATACGAAATACAAAAAAAATAAATACCAAAAAATAATACAAAAAATAGCAAAAAAATAAAAAAAAAGAAAAATAATTGAGGATGGCATTGGTACCATCCTCGGCAACACTGCCACCAGGCCCACCACCCATCACATACCCTGTTCATCCCAACCTACTACCAGAAAATACAAAAGAAATAAAGAGGCGGGCTCATGTTTACATTCCGTGATCGAGCCCCATGCCTTTCCCTCCAAACACGTATGGCTAGAGCTCTATAAATAGAGCTCATAACGAAGCCAAATCGGACAGAGAAGAAGGGGGAGATTCTGTAAAAAAAAAACTATAAAAAAAAATAGAAACCACAGTCTTCCCCGCAGGGAGGAACCCAGCGTCGAAGCTACCTGCAAAAGAAAGAAAACAGATCAGTCTTGCTTCAACAAAACAAATAAAAAAAAATTGAAAACAGAAACTTTGAGCCCCGATCTACGCTGATCGGGGCTGTTTTTGACAAAAAAGAGGTCAGATCTTGAAAGAGCACGTTGAAGAGCGCTTCTGGAAGTATTTTGGCATTTTTCGATCACCAGCGACCACCGTCGACGATGACCCAGGTGACGGACGGAGTGGTGGCCCGACGATCGAACGGTGGACGGCCAGACCTCTCCCCCAGCTCTCTCTCTCTCCCTCTCTCCCTCTCTCCCTCTCTCCCTTTTTTTCTGAAACAGAAACCAAATAAACCAAAAAAAATCTTCAGCTATATATAGTAAAGCAAAAACTCAAAATGACGTCGTTTAGGGAAAGACCAAAAATGACATTGTTTTAACCGAAGAGGATCCATGCGTGGACCCGGATCTGACCCAAGATCCATGCAAATCGACCCGTCAACCCGTTTAATCCAACCTTGAACCGATCCAGTGAACCGGTCTGAGCCGGTCTGAACCATTGGACTGCCTAAACCACCTATCGAATCGTAAAACCGATCAGACCGATCTAGACCAGCGCTGACCGGACCGTTGATCGGTCCGGTTCAGGTAAAAAAAAAATTTTTTTAATTTTTTTTATATTATTATTTTTGTTATTTTAACTATATTTTTATATTTATGCATGATAAATTTCTAAATTTGTTAGAATAAATGTTTAATTGTTTTAATAATAATAAAATTGAAAACAAATAATAGTTAAAAATATATTAAAAATGTTTAAAAAAAATATTTATTATTATTATTATTATTTTCCCTGCCTAGATGTTGGAGGGAATAAAAAATATTTTTCTAAAAGATAATTCCGCCTAGATGTTGGGGAATTATTACGAAAAATTTTCATAAAAAAACACAGGAAATTTTTAAATAGTTTTGAAAAATTATAAAAAATTGAACTTGCTCTGAAAGTCTGCCTAGATGATGGGGATTTTTAGAGATGTTCGTGTTTTACTTAAATCTTAAACACTAATTTTTAATTTTCAAAATCCTAAGTTTTTAAAACCCCTAAAAATCCAAGATCCCCTAAAATTCAAAACCTCTTAAAATCCAAAGTCCTAAAAATCCTAAAGACAAGTGTGAAAATTCTATTTGAAGCAATTTGTTCCTGAATGTCGCCTAGATGATGGGGTATTTAGAAAATTTTACTTCGTTAAGTCTTTCCACACGATTTCTTAATTTGCATCAACAATAAGATTAATAAATAAAAAGTATAATAGTAAATTGGGAGCTTAAATATAAACAGTCACACCTAAGCTCTGCCTAGATGTTGGAGAGTTAGGGTGGTCTTATTATACTTAAGAATCCAACTTTTAAATTACATTTCATTTTACATAACATTCATTGACATACACATATTAGCATGTTATTATTAGTATTTATTTGTACTATTCTATCTTTAATTTTTATTTGTACTACTTTTTAAAAAATTTATGATATTATAAAATAAAATAAAAATAACATTCCGAAAGAAATAATTCTTGGTACTCTGCTTAGACGTTGGAGAGTCACTAACAATTATTTTCTATAAAGATTGTTATTTTATTTTATGGATTATTGTGTTAAATCTTAAGTAAAAAGAGTTATCTTAAATTCTGCCTAGATGTTGGAGAATTTTAAGATGATTCTTTAACTTAAAGATTTTCTCAATATTTCTAAATAAATATTTTAGCAAAATTTTATTCAAGTGAAGAGAATTAGTGTTAAATTTCAAATTAAAATCATTTTTATCCAACACCGAAAATAGCGCGTAATTAAATGGTACCAATTTATGAGCGTTGTGGGGGTGCTAATCCTTCCCCATGCGTAATCGACTCCCGGACCCAACCTGGTTTTTCGTAGACCGAAATTATCTTTGTGATAAACTTTAAATCCGTTTTATAGTTTTATTAAAAAGATAAACTTTTGGGTGGCCAATCACACCCTAACAAAGATTGGTGGCGACTCCACTTTTTATTTATTTTTCTTTATTTTAAAACATCACTTTTACGTCTGGCGGTCCCAAAACCGTTAGGACAGCTTGGCGACTCCACTGGGGATTTTTGAGAGTCAGGCCAAATTTAAGTTATGCACTATTAATAACTGTTGGATTTAATTAGTTTTATTTGATATTTAATTTAATTCTCTTTATTTTAATTTTTCAAAATATACACACAAGTTAATAAATAAAATAAATTGCTTGTTATCTATTACTTTATTTTGATTTTGTGTTTATGATTTATTTATGTTATTTTGATTAATACATTACTTTGCACACACTTTGCATATTTATTCGCATGCATGAGCTCTAAACCTGGGCTTTTTCCCTTTTAGGAGGAAGTGAAGTAGCTACGCTCTCGTGAGGTGATAACCTTCGCATTTGCTAGTGAAACACTTCCACTCAGACTGAACCCTTTCCGTTAGTAACCTGTAACAGGTGAGGATCGGGGAACCTTACTAGTCTATCCAGACAACGATGTGAGGAATAGTTTGGGTACCGTTAGACGCATAAACCTTAACCCAGCATATTGTAAGCCCTATGAATCTTGCCGATCGTTTTATAGAAATAACCAAAAGAAAAGCATTTTCTTAAAAAATATATATATATATATATATAAATTTCCTCTTTACATGTAGTTCATTCATTTAGTAATTGTTCAAATTTTGCAATTTCATAAAATATTTTAGAATAAAGTGATTTTTTTTAAAGCATTATCCAACAAGCCAAAAAAACAAAAAAAAAAAAGTGGTTTTCAAAAAAATTAAAGATTTTTCTTAAATTCTTTGTTTATTGGCCCAATAAAAAAAATCAATTTTCATGTCCTAGTTATTTTGTTTTTCCCTCTAAAATTTTTTTTTATTTTGTTTCATCTTTTGCATTTCATACATCATAAAAAATAATACATGTATCCCATTCCATATGCATCATAAAAGGTAGTGTCAGTTTCACTAGGTTGGCATAATACAAGCATTGTATTCCATGTAAAAATATAACATGCACTTGATAGGTTCATCCATTCCATACAAATATGCTGCATTAGTCATAGGAATACATCTCATCATTCATGTAAATATGTTATTGCATTTCATGCATATAAATTCATGAATGGTAAGGTCGTATGGAACAAACGTTGCATTTCATATCCCACTATCTCGGCAATATAATATTCCTTACATACACAATCATGGTTGATAAAAATTTTCATTTGGGTCATTTGTACATATAAAATTTCATTGTTATAGGCATATACGCATTTCATGACATTCTTTAGCCATCATATTCATGTATTCATACTTCGTGTGTCATTGCTTTTATGATATTCATTCAATAAGGGTAGTAATCTAGAATTTTTTGTCTAAGTCTTGGAATAAGTTGTCTGTCTTGGTGGGAATCAGAGTCACAAAAATGGGAGATCAATTAGAAGTAAAGATTAGTGCTTTGGAGTTGAATAAAGAGGAATTATGGCTTGAGGTTTGAGAGATGAAATGACAAATGGCTCAATTGATAAAAATGGCTAAAAGTAGTGGTATGGTTGAATTAGTTGCTCCTCAAATACCGTTGTCACTTCCATCAAGTCAAGCTCAATTGGCTCCCATTAGTTCTAGCATTCTGCCAGAGCATGCTAAAGCATTGGTGATCTAAACAATGACCAAGGTTTGGGTGAACTCAAGAGAGGAATGGGTGAACTGGCCATGCAAATGACTAAGCTCAAGAGTTTGATTTCCAAAAATAAGTCAGCTGGCTTCAAACAACCTCCACAAACTATCCCAAGTCCAAACCCATACCTAAATCCTCCTTATGACCATTTTCAACCTCCTTTCCAAGTACCTAAGATTAGACCCCCAATTTTCATACAACCACCAAGAATTTCACACCTGAACCCATATCCACCATCTCATATTTCACAATTGCCTGTTCAGCATGCTATGCCATCATTACCTTTTGAACCCAATCTTCGACCCAAAGTTTCTCAATTCACTTCAAGACCAACTAAACTATCATCTTTTCAGCAAAGCAAACCAATTGTAGGACAGAAAAACTTCGATAACACCAAAGAAAAAATCCTTGTTGATCTGATACCCATGTCCTACACAGAGTTGTACCCATTACTTCTAGAAAATTATCTCATTGCCCCTATCCTTACTGAACCTCACAAACCACCTTTCCTCAAATGCTATGACCCCAATACTCGATGTGAATACCAGTTTTGCATCATTGGCCATTCTTTGGAAAATTGCACAGCTTTGAAACATAGGGTGCAAGGACTGATGAAAGTTGGATATCTGAGTTTTGATACCAAGATGAAGCCAATTATTCACAACAACCCTTCTTTGATCCATGTCAAAATGGTAGGTAGTGCAACAGGCAACAATAGGGTTGGTCAGGATGATGAATAAAAAGCTTTTTAAGCAAAGAGTTATCTTCCCTAGTAATCATAGTCAATTATTTTTTAGGAGAAACAAAGGGAAGTGGGAGTAGGTTTGGCACTTTTTGGCCCCAGCCCTAGAATAGTTCATGATGTGTAAACTTGATGCTTTTAGAAATGAATGGAAACTTCTTTTAACCTAGATTTTCTATGAATTGATGCATCTGTTTATTTTATTGGCATGACTAAAAGAGTATAAGAAAGAATGATGGTTGCAAGTATGTTTTCACCAAACTTTTGAGACAGAAAAGATATATCTAGATGACCCATTTTGAATATAGGATGGAATTCAAGTTTCCCCTCACCAAAACAACAAAATTTAACTTGCATATCATGCATAATTTGCTTGAATTCATTGCTTTTCATGCCAGCTAAGGACAAGGAATGATAATTGTAAATATACTTTTGTCAAACCTTTGAAGTAATTTTTTTTTATATACAATAGAATTCATGCCATGCATTTCTGACTTCTGATGATTAATAAAAGATTCAAGGATAGCTATCTTAGGAAACGAGGTCAGTTAAGTCTGCACACTTATAGCACTCGAGCTAGTACCATAATCATGGAAAATGAAAGTGCCAGTCGAATGGATAGAATAGAAAAAACCCAAGGAGAGATCGATGAAACAGTTACAGGAATGCAACAAAACATGAACAGACAACTGACAGAATTAAAACAGATGATAGTGGAATTGACAAAAGGAAAAGAAATTGTTGAGACGTACAGGATAAGGGAGGAAATAGCTATCGAGACACCATTGTATCTATCTGGGTTCACATATGTTCAAGATCCCCATGTGTCACAAACACCTCAAACAACTGATCAACCTTATATTGGCCATTTTACCAAGTTACCATCAGTTCAGACAAATATCAATCCTGGGCATACTCCTCACGACTTCACTATTGTGCCTAATGTGGATGATCATAAAAAATTGAAGAAATTGAAGAGGGTGCCAGATCCATTAGAAGATATAGTGATGAAAGATAAGTATGATCTGTTGGAAGGGAGATTGAAAGCAATTGAAAGTCATGATGTCTACAAGAATGTTGATGCCAACGAGCTTAGTCTAGTGCCTGATCTCATTATTCCATCAAAATTCAAAGCCCTAAATTTTGAAAAATATAACGGAACTAGATGTCCTAAAATACATTTGGCTCAATACTGTCACAAAATGGTTGGGTATGCTGGTGATGAAAAGCTACTTATTCATGTCTTTCAAGAAAGTTTGACTGGGACAATAGCTAATTGGTATCATAGTTTGAAAAGCAGTCAAATTCATACTTGGAGAGATTTATCACAGGCATTCTTGAAGCAATACCAATATATGTTAGAGTTAGCTCCAGATCGATTAACCCTCCAAAATATGAGAAAGAACCCCAATGAGAGCTACAAAGAATATGCTGTTAGATGGAAGAATATGACATCATAGGTACAACCACCTCTTACCAATAGGGAGTTGAATTCCTTGTTTGTGGATACCCTTATTTCTCCCTATTATGATAAGTTGATCAGCAATACTTCATAAGAGTTTGCAAATTTATTGTTTGCTGTGGGTAGAATTGAGGATGGGATAAGAAGGGGAAGAATTATAAATACTGGTGATGAAAAAAGAAGAGATATTTTTGCAAAACAAGCCCAAGATATAATTGTTAAAGGGTAAAATGAGAGAAATCTCACCATGATGCAAGAAGATCCAACGGATGATTATTCACAATGGCTACCATATTGCCCCCAACCAATATTTGCGATTGATGCTTTTCCTCGACCACTTCATCTGTATGCTCAAATTCTTTCACCACGAACAGAACCAAGGAGCAACTTCAGCCATTCACAGAGTCGTAAGAGAAAGAGAGACAGTGTATCATTCACTTTCAATACCTTACTTTATTGATAGAGAATCATATGATCTCTATTGTTCCTGCAAGACCTAGAAAGCCTCCGTACCAAAATGGTATGATCCTAATGCTAAATGTTAATTTCATGATGGAGTTAAGGGGCATTCCATAGAAGATTGTGCTGCCTTCAAGGATAAAGTTCAAGCTTTGATCGATGCAGATGCTGCAAAGTTTAAAGAGCTAGTTGGTGGTTTTGATGATTGATAGTAGTAAAGTTGCAAGTTAGTGATGCTAAAGTTGAAACATCAAGGGGAAAACTTTTGTTTATGTAACTTTAAATATCACCTCAAGAGTATGATCTAGATAATAAATTCTTTTTGGTTAAGTCTTAAGGTTTGCATTGCATGAGCAAACATTGTGCATCATAGTGTTTTATTTCGTGTAAGTTTCGATATATAGTTGGTTTTTTTTTTAAAAAAAAGAGGGAAGATATTAGATGTGAATAAAGCCTCATGTGGTTAACTACCAAGGCTAGAGAAATTTTCTTGAGAAAAAAAAACAAAAAAAAAAGAGAAAAAAGAAAAAATGAAGTTTTGAGTCTAAGATGAATTGGCAATCACTATTAGAAAATTTTCAAATACCTAAATGCCAATTTGCTCATTCAGTTGACCCTATTTCATCAGTCATGACCCCTTGATAGCCTTAAATTTGAATTTGTGAACCTTATTTTCACCTGATACTGTTGGCAATATTCTTTTCTAAGGTAATGAACAAATGAAACAGCCATTAACAAATGTGTGGTTCCTAGAAAATCAAGTCTATATGACTTTTTTTTTTTAGAATTCAAATGCAATAATTGAATATGATAAGATTATGCTGCAGTTCCAAAATTTTCAAATCCAAAATACACTTAAGCATACTACCATTTCAATTTTTTTATCCCAAAATTAACCCGATCCTTTGTCTTGAGGTATATTTGTCAGAAAAGAAATATCTCATTACCTCTAAGGCAACTTGAGTTATGATTAACCCTTTTGTTCTCTTTTTGTGGAGTAACTTAGATCATTTGATACCTTAAACATGTTTACCCCACATAATCTTTTTCTTATCCATTTCATATAACCCTTCTTTTGTAATTACTTTCATTATGGGTGGTTTGCTAAAATGGGACATCTTTCATGAAATGTGTTACTGGCAAAATGAATCTAGGTGTGAACTATGGGGGCATAAAAAAAATAAATAAAAACAAAAAAAAAAGAAAAAAAATTGGTTATGACATCATGCACTAAAAATTTTGAGCAAATCCAAAAAAGGTTATGACAAAGTCAAGGTTTTGAAAAAAAAAAACAAAAAATTTTTTTTGAGATTAAAAAGAAAAAAACCTTTTTCCAAGTTCATTTTCCTGAAGAGTAGTCTTCAATTTAAGTGTTTATGCTTGAAGTGACAAATGGCCATCTTTCATTATCTCTTCACAAAAATAAAAATTTATCTCTTGTTACCCCTTTGAGCTTGATTGAATTCTTTCAAAATAAACCCTGACTAAGGATCACTTTTCATATTTGTGAAAAAAAAAAACAAAAAAAAAGAAATACGTTTGAAGGATAAAAATGAGAATGTCTAATGGAATCTCATGTGATAGGGGCACAAACCCAGTATAAAAGTTCATAAAAGTTTTGAATCCACTCAGTGAAAGGGTGTAAAAAAAAAAAAGAAAGGAAGAATAAAAAAAAGGGAAAGAAATGAATTGGTGGAAAGCACAAAATAGAATATACCTTAGAGTGTATCCTTCCAATGAAAAATGATCCTTAGTTTCAAATACCCGTAAATAGTTGTTTTGGGCCTTTATATCCTTTTCTTTGGCAGCCATGAACCTTAACCTACATTACAACCTTTGAAAAGTCCATATTGGATCAGGCATGAAAGCTTAAACTTGAAGAGTTTCTCTTGAAAAATGAACATTAATTTTTTGAGTTTTCCTTTTTGAAAAAAATTCTTTTCCTCTTTTGGATTAGATTTGAATTCTCAAGTGCATGGTGTGTAAAAAAGAAAAAGAGAAAAATAGAAATAAATGTGGCTCTAGGGTGAAAACCCTCAAAAGGGCAGTCTAGAGCCAACCCTGAAAGGTCACTCCTGATGCTAAGTATGGTGGATGCTAAACAAAAGTAAAGCCAAACCTTTTGAAAGATCTAAAATATCAAAGCCATAGAAGTCTGAGATTGGTTGATTATTCCCAAATAACCCTTTAAAATCTTAAGCCCTTACAGCTGATCTTAACATATATCAAAATGTCGCATTTGGAGACTAAGAAAAATGTTGAATATGTTTGATTTTCAAGGAATTCATGCTTTTAGAAAAGCTTGTGTTTCATTTGTGAGCTTGCATGCCTCTTTCACTCCCTTCAAGGATTAGAACCTTTTGAATCAACATCGCTATCTACAAAACTATTACATCCATTTGGAAAGAAAATCCTCACCTTTTTCATTTTTGATAGGGATCACCAAATTCTAAAAAAAAATAAAATAAAATAAAATAAAATTTAAGCCCAGTTTATCTAGCCATTAATGAAGTTTTAAGCCTAGTTTATCTAGCCATCAATGAAAATTTAAGCCCAATTTATCTGGCCTCAAATGAATATTTAAGCCCAATTTATCTGGCCATCATTGATATTTAAGCCTAGTTTATCTGGCCATTAATGAAGCTTTAAGCCCAATTCATCTAGCCAGCCATCAATGAGGTTTTAAACCTAGTTTATCTGGCTCCAAATGAAGATTTAAGCCCAGTTTAGTTGGCCTTCAATAAATTTTAGCTGGTGCCGAATTTTTTTTTGCCTAGGGCACCATCACCGGAGCATCGTCGGAGAACCTGACCGACGGAATTAGGTGTTCTGACGATTGGGGGGTGGGGGGTGTGCGCACATGATGTGCGATGGGTGCTGGTACTTGGCCCTTATATTGGCCCCCTATCCCTCATCAAACCTCGAGAACTCACACCCCCTTAAAGAGCATTTGAGATTTTACAGGTTTACTGCCAGTAGCCATTAAAGTGTCTGAAATGGGGACACTTTCTTCAAATGGTCACAAAATCCTATACACTTCGAGTTTTTAGCTGAATTTTTTTGTGCATGCCAACAAAAATACAAGGATCATTTCTACCAAGTTTGGAGTCAAAACTCCTACTGAAAAAATTTTAAAAAAATCTCAAACCGTAAAAAGTTTCAAAAATCGTGAAAAATAGAAAACGAGTCGTCTCGCCATGAAACTTCACATGAAGGCTTAAGGGACCATTGTATGAATTTACAAGCCATAAAAATGGCATTGGCATGGAAAAAATATGAAGATGTGCCTAAACCCACCTGCCACCCTATCGATCCACAGCTTACGCATCTCGCCTCTCTGGTCGTCGTAGTGCCCACCCGCCCGCTCGTTTCGTCGGTTGGCTTAGGCATACGGAGTTCATTCCTAGTCTAAGATCATACCAGATTGAGGGTTATGGTAGCAGGATCGATCATGCGCAGAGGGGGGCCCGGTCGATCGTCGGCTTGCGCATCATACCCCTCTGGCTAGTTGTGCTCCCGCACGCTCGTTTCATGGGTTAACTTAGGCATACGGAGTTCATTCCCAGTCTAAGCATACGGAGTTCATTCCCAATGTAAGATCAGACTGGATTGAGGGTTGCAAGTGCACATGCTGGGCTCCCAGCATGTGCTGGTGCCGCATTTTTTTTTTGCTTAGGGCACCATCGCTGGAGCATTGCTGGAGAACCTGATCGGTGAAATTGGGGGTTCCGGCGATTGGGGGGGTGTGCGCACATGATGTGCGATGGGTGCTGGTACTTGGATCTTATATTGGCCCCCTATCCCTCATCAAACCTTGAGAACTCACACCCCCTTAAAGAGCATTTGAAATTTTACAGTTTTGCTGCCAGTAGCCATTAAACTGTCTGAAATGAGGACATTTTTTTTGAAATGGTCACAAAATCCTGTACACTTTGAGTTTTTAGCTAAATTTTTTTGTGCATGCCAAAAAAAATACAAGGATAATGTCTACCAAGTTTGGGGCCAAAACTCCTTTTGAAAAAATTAAAAAAAAATCTCGAACCGTAAAAAGTTTTAAAAATCATGGAAAATAAAAAACGAGTCGTCTCGCCACGAAACTTCACATGAAGGCTTAAGGGACCATTGTATGAATTTACAAGCCATAAAAATGGCATTGGCATGGTAGAAATATGGAGATGTGTGTAAATCCACCTACCACCCTATCGATCCACGGCTAGCGCATCCTGCCTCTCTGGTCGGCGTAATGGACGCCCACCCGCTTGTTTCGTCAGTTGGCTTAGGCATACGGAGTTCATTTATAGTCTAAGATCAGACCAGACCAAGGGTTGTGGTAGCAGGATCGGCAGCTCACAGGGGGGGACTCGGCTGATCCCCGGCTTGTGCATCCTGCCCCTCTGGCCGACTGAGAGCCCGTACGCTCGTTTAATGGGTTGACTTAGGCAAACAGATTTCATTCCCAGTCTATGCATATGGAGTTCATTCCCAGTGTAAGATCGCACTGGACCAAGGGTTGCAGGTGTACATACTGGGCTCGGGCATGTGCTGGTGCCACATTTTTTTTCGCCTACGGCACCATCGTCGGAGCATCACCGGAGAACCTGACCGATGGCATTGGGGTTTCAGCGATTGGGGGGGTGGGGGTGGTGCGCACATGATGTGCATTGGGTGGTGGTATGTGGCCCTTATATTGGCCCCCTATCCCTCATCAAACCTCAAGAACTCACACCCCTTAAAGAGCATTTGAGATTTTACAGATTTGCTGCCAGTAGCCATTAAAGTGTTTGAAATGGGGACACTTTTTTCAAATGGTCACAAAATCCTGTACACTTCGAGTTTTTAGCTAAATTTTTTTGTGCATACCAAAAAAATTACAAGGATCACGTCTACCAAGTTTGCGGCCAAAACTCCTTCTAAAAAAATTTTAAAAAAATCTTGAACCGTAAAAAGTTTCAAAAATCATGGAAAATAAAAAACGAGTTGTCTCGCCACGAAACTTCACATGAAGGCTTAAGGGACCATTGTATGAATTTACAAGCCATAAAAATGGCATTGCCATGGCAGAAATCTGAAGATGTGCGTAAACCCACCTACCACCCATCGATCCACGGCTTGTGCATCCCGCCTCTCTGGCAGACATAATGCCCACCCGCCCGCTCGTTTCGTCGGTTGGCTCAGGCATACGGAGTTCATTTCCAATCTAAGATCAGACCAGACTGAGGGTTACAGTAGTAGGATCGATAGCATGTAGGGGGGACCCAACCAATCCTCGACTTCCGTATCCTGCCCCTCGGGGCGACTGAGTGCCCGCACGCTCGTTTCATTGGTTGACTTAGGCATACGGAGTTCATTCCCAGTCTAAGCATATGGAGTTCATTCTAAGTGTGAGATTGGACCAGACCGAGGGTTACAGGTGCACATGCTGGGCTCGGGCATGTGCTGGTGCCATAATTTTTTTTCGCCTAGGGTACCATCGTCGGAGCATCATCGGAAAACCTGACCGGCGGCATTGGGGTTCCGACGATTGGGGGGGGTGTGCAAATGATGTGCGATGGGTGGTGGTGCTTGGCCCTTATATTGGCCCCTTATCCCTCATCAAACCTCGAGAACTCACCCCCCCTTAAAGAGCATTTGAGATTTTACAGGTTTGCTGCCAGTAGCCATTAAAGTGTCTGAAATGGGGACACTTTTTTCAAATGGTCACAAAATCCTGTACACTTCGAGTTTTTAGCTAAATTTTTTTGTTCATGCCAACAAAAATACAAGGATCATGTCTGCCAAGTTTGGGGCCAAAAATCCTTTTGAAAAAATTTTAAAAAAACTTTGAACCGTAAAAACATTCAAAAATCATGAATAATAGAAAACGAGTCGTCTTACCATGAAACATCACATGAAGGCTTAAGGGACCGTTGTATGAATTTACAAGCCATAAAAACGGCATTGGCATGGCAAAAATATGAAGATGTGCCTAAACCCACCTACCACCTTATCGATCCACGGCTTGCGCATCCCGCCTCTCTGGTCGATGTTGTGCCCGTCCGCCCGCTCGTTTCGTCGGTTGGCTTAGGCATACGGAGTTCATTCCCAGTCTTAGATTGGACCAGACCAAGGGTTGAGGTAGCAAGATCGACAGCACATGGGGGGGACCCGACTGATCCACGGCTTATGCATCCTGCCCCTCTGGCCGGCTGAGCGCTCGTACGCTCGTTTCGTGGGTTGATTTAGGCATACGGAGTTCATTCCCAATCTAAGCATACGGAGTTCATTCTCAGTGTAAGATCGGACCAGATTGAGGGTTACAGGTGCACATGCTGGGCTCGAGCATGTGCTGGTGCCGTATTTTTTTTCGCCCGGGGCACCATCGTCGGAGCGTCGTCGGAGAACCTGATCGGTGGCATTAGGGTTCCGACGATTGGGGGGCGGGGGGGTGTGCGCACATGATGTGCGATGGGTGCTGGTACTTGGCCCTTATATTGGCCCCGTATCCCTCATCAAACCTCGAGAACTCACACCCCCTTAAAAAGCATTTAAGATTTTACAGGTTTGCTGCCAGTAGCTATTAAAGTGTCTGAAATGGGGACACTTTTTTCAAATGGTCACAAAATCCTGTACACTTCGAGTTTTTAGCTGAATTTTTTTGTACATGCAAAAAAAAATACAAGGATCATGTCTACCAAGTTTGGGACCAAAAATCCTTCTAAAAAAATTTTAAAAAAATCCTGAATCGTAAAAAGTTTTGAAAATCGTGAAAAATAGAAAACGTGTCGTCTTGCCCTGAAACTTCTCATGAAGGCTTAAAGGACCATTGTATGAATTTACAACCCACCTACCACCCTATCGATCCATGGCTTGTGCATCCCGCCTCTCTGGCCGATGTAGTGCCCGTCCATCTGCTCGTTTCGTCAGTTGGCTTAGGCATACGGAGTTCATTCCCAGTCAAGATCAAACCAGACTGAGGGTTGCGGCAGTAGGATCGGTAGCATGCAGTTGAGGGCATGTGCTGGTGCCACATTTTTTTTTCGCCCGTGGCACCATTACCGGAGCATCACCGGAGAACCTGATCGACGGTATTAGGGTTCTGGTGATTGGAGGGGTGGGGGGGTATGCGCACATGATGTGCGATGGGTGCTGGTACTTGGCCCTTATATTGGCCCCCTATCCCTCATCAAACCTTGAGACTCACACCCCCTTAAAGAGCATTTGAGATTTTATAGGTTTGATGCCAGTAGCCATTAAAGTGTTTGAAATGGGGACACTTTTTTCAAATGGTCACAAAATCCTGTACACTTCGAGATTTTAACTGAATTTTTTTGTGCATGCCAACAAAAATACAAGGATCATGTCTACCACATTTGGGGCAAAAACTCCTTCTGAAAAAATTTTAAAAAAATCTCGAACCATAAAAAGTTTTAAAAATCGTGAAAAATAGAAAATGAATCGTCTTGCCATGAAACTTCACAAAAAGGCTTAAGGGACCATTGTATGAATTTACAACCCACCTACCATCCTATCGATCCACGGCTTGCGCATCCCGCCTCTCTGGCCGATGTCGTGCCCGGCCATCCGCTCGTTTCGTCGGTTGGCTTAGGCATATGGAGTTCATTCTCAGTCTAAGATTAGACCAAATTGAGGGTTACGGTAGCAGGATTGGTAGCACACAGTGGAGGACCCGATCGATCCCTGGCTTGTGCATCCTACTTCTCTGGTCGGTTGAGTGCCTACATGCTCATTTCATGAGTTGACTTCAGCATACGGAGTTCATTCCCAGTCTAAGCATACGGAGTTCATTCCAGTGTAAGATCGAACAAGACCGAGGGTTGCAGGTGCACATGTAGGGCTCGAGCATGTGCTGGTGCCGTATTTTTTTTCGTTCGGGGCACCATTACCGGAGCATTGTCGAAGAACTTGATCGGCGGCATTGGGGTTCTAGCGATTGGAGGTGGGGGGTGTGCGCACATGATGTGAGATGGGTGCAGGTACTTGGCCCTTATATTGGCCCCCTATCCCTCATCAAACCTTGAGAACTCACACCCCCTTAAAGAGCATTTGAGATTTTACAGGTTTGATGCCAGTAGCCATTAAAGTGTCTGAAATGGGGACACTTTTTTCAAATGGTCAAAAAATCCTATACACTTTGAGTTTTTAGTTGAATTTTTTTGTACATGCCAACAAAAATACAAGCATCACTTCTACCAAGTTTTGGGCCAAAACTCCTTCTGAAAAATTTTTAAAAAAATGTCAAACAATAAAAAGTTTTAAAAATCGTGAAAAATAGAAAACAAGTCGTCTTGCCATGAAACTTCACATGAAGGCTTAAGAGACCATTGTATGAATTTACAACCCACCTACCACCCTATCGATCCATGGCTTGCGCATCCCGCCTCTCTGGCCTATGTAGTGCCCGCCCATCCGCTTGTTTTGTCGGTTGGCTTAGGCATATGGAGTTCATTCCTAGTCTAAGATCAGACCGGACGAGGGTTGCAATAGTAGGATCGACAGCACGCAGGGGAGGACCCCACCGATCCTCGGCTTACGCATCCTACCCCTCTGGCCGGTTGAGCACCCGTACGCTCATTTCATGGGTTGACTTAGGATACGAAGTTCATTCCCAGTTTAAGCATATGGAGTTCATTCCCAGTGTGAAATCAGACCAGACTGAGGGTTACGGGTGCACATGCTGGGCTCGGGCATGTGCTGGTGCACACATGATGTCCGATGGGTGCTGGTACTTCGCCCTTATATTGGCCCCCTATCCCTCATCAAACCTCGAGAACTCACACCCCCTTAAAGAGCATTTGAGATTTTACTGGTTTGCTGCCAGTAGCCATTAAAGTGTCTGAAATGGGGAAACTTTTTTTAGGTGGTCACAAAATCCTGTACACTTCGAGTTTTTAGCTAAATTTTTTTGTGCATGCCAAAAAAAATACAAGGAACATGTTTACCAAGTGTGGGGCCAAAACTCCTTCTGAAAAAATTTTAAAAAAATCTCGAACAGTAAAGGGTTTCAAAAATTATGAAAAATAGAAAACGAGTCGACTTGCCATGAAACTTCACATGAAGGCTTAAGGGACCTATTGTATGAATTTACAAGCCATAAAAATGGCTTTGGCATGGCAAAAATATGAAGATGTGTCTAAACCCACCTACCACCCTATCGATCCACGGCTTGCGCATCTCGCCTCGCTAGCCGGCGTAGTGCCCGCTTGCCCGCTCGTTTCGTCAGTTGGCTTAGGCATACAGAGTTCATTCCCAGTCTAAGATCAGACCAGACCAAGGGTTGCAGCAGTAGGATTGGTAGCACACAGGGGGGGACCCAGCCGATCCCCGACTTGCGCATCCTGCCCTTCTGGTCGGCTAAGTGCTCGCACGCTCATTTCGTGGGTTGACTTAGGCATACGGAGTTCATTCCCAGTCTAAGCATACGGAGTTCATTCCCAGTATAAGATCGGACCGGACCGAGGGTTACGGGCACACATGCTGGGCTCGGGCATGTGCTGGTGTTGCATTTTTTTTTGCCCGGGGCACCATCGTCGGAGCATTACCGGAGAACCTGACCAGCGGCATTAAAGTTTCGGCGATTGGGGGGGCGGGGGGTGTGCGCACATGATGTGCGATGGGTGCTGGTACTTGGCCCTTATATTGGCCCCCTATCCCTCATCAAACCTCGAGAACTCACACCCTCTTACAGAGCATTTTAGATTTTACAGGTTTGCTGCCAGTAGCCATTAAAGTGTCTGAAATGGGGACACTTTTTTCAAATGGTCACAAAATCTTGTACACTTCGAGATTTTAGCTGAATTTTTTTGTGCACGCCAAGAAAAATACAAGGATCATGTCTACCAAGTTTGGGGCCAAAAATTCTTCTGAAAGAATTTTTAAAAAAATTTTGAACCGTAAAAAGTTTTAAAAATCGTGAAAAATAGAAAACGAGTCATCTTACCATGAAACTTCACATGAAGGCTTAAGGGACAACTGTATGAATTTACAAGCCATAAAAATGGCATTGGCATGGTAGAAATATGAAGATGTGCCTAAACCAACCTACCACCCTATCGATCCACCACTTGCGCATCCCGCCTCTCTGGTCGACGTAGTGCCCGCCCGTCCGCTCGTTTCGTCGGTTGGTTTAGGCATACGGAGTTCATTCCCAGTCTAAGATTGGACCAGACCGAGGGTTGCAGTAGCAGGATCGGCAGCACGCAAGGGGGACCCGACCGATGCCCAGCTTGTGCATCCTGCCCCTCTGGCCGGCTGAGCGCCCGCACGCTCGTTTCGTGGGTTGAATTAGGCATACAGAGTTCATTCCCAGTCTAAGCATACGTAGTTCACTCCTAGTGTAAGATAGTACCGGACCGAGGGTTGTGGGTGCACATGCTGGGCTCGGGCATGTGCTGGTGCCACATTTTTTTTCGCTCGGGGCACCATCGTCGGAGAACCTGACCGACGACATTGGGGTTCCGACAATTGGGGGGTGGGCGGGTACGCACATGATGTGCGATGGGTGCTGGTACTTGGTGCTTATATTGGCCCCCTATCCCTCATCAAACCTCGAGAACTCACACCCCTTTAAAGAGCATTTGAGATTTTACAGGTTTGCTGCCAGTAGCCATTAAAGTGTCTGAAATGGGGACACTTTTTTCAAATGGTCACAAAATCCTGTACACTTCGAGTTTTTAGCTGAATTTTTTGTGCATGCCAACAAAAATACAAGGATCACATCTAGCAAGTTTGGGGCCAAAACTCCATTTGAAAAAATTTTAAAAAAATCCCGAATCGTAAAAAGTTTCAAAAATCGTGACAAATAGAAAACGAGTCGTCTTGCCATGAAACTTCACATGAAGGCTTAAGGGACCATTGTATGAATTTACAAGCCATAAAAATGGCATTGGCATGGTAGAAATATGAAGATGTGCCTAAATCCACCTACCACCCTATCGATCCACGGCTTGTGCATCCTGCCTCTCTGGCAGGCATAGTGCCCGTCCGCCCGCTCGTTTCGTCGGTTGGCATAGGCATACAGAGTTCATTCCTAGTCTAAGATTGGATCGGACCGAGCATTGCGGTAGCAGGATCAGCAACATGCAAGGGAGGACCCGATCGATCCCCGGCTTGCGCATCCTGCCCCTCTGGCCGGCTGAGCACCCGCACGCTCATTTCGTGGGTTGACTTAGGCATACGGAGTTCATTCCCAGTCTAACCATAGGAGTTCATTCCCAGTATAAGATCGGACCGGACCGAGGGTTACAGGTGCACATGCTGGGCTCAGGCATGTGCCGGTGCCGTATTTTTATTCGCTCGGGGCACCATCGCCGAAGCATCGTCGGAGAACCTGACCGGAGGCATTGGGGTTTCGGCGATTGGGCGGGTGGGGGGTGGTGTTCGCACATCATGTGTGATGGGTGCTGGTACTTGGCCCTTATATTGGCCCCCTATCCCTCATCAAACCTCGAGAACTCACACCCCCTTAAAGAGCATTTGAGATTTTACAGGTTTGCTGCCAGTAGCCAGTAAAGTGTCTAAAATTGGGACACTTTTTTCAAATGGTCACAAAATCCTGTACACTTCGAGTTTTCAGCCTAATTTTTTTGTGCATGCCAACAAAAATACAAGGATCATGTCTACCAAATTTAGGGCCAAAACTCCTTCTGAAAAAAGTTTTAAAAAATCCCGAACCATAAAATTTTTGAAAATCATGAAAAATAGAAAATGAGTCGTCTTGCCATGAAACTTCCCCTGAAGGCTTAAGGGACCATTGTATGAATTTACAAGCCATAAAAATGGCATTGACATGGTAGAAATATGAAGATGTGCCTAAACCCACCCTATCGATCCACGGCTTGCGCATCCCGCCTCTCTGGCTGGCGTAGTGCCCGCCCGCCTGCTCATTTCGTTGGTTGGCTTAGGCATACGAAGTTCATTGCCAGTCTAAGATTAGACCGGATTGAGGGTTGCAGTAGCAGGATCGACAGCACGTAGAGGGGGACCTGACCGATCCTCGACTTGCGCATCCTGCCCTTTTGGTCGGCTTAGCACCCGTACGCTCGTTTCATGGGCTGACTTAGGCATAGAGATCAGATCAGATCGAGGGTTGCAGGTGCACATGCTGGGCTCGGGCATGTGCTAGTGTCATATTTTTTCTTCACCTGGGGCACCATCACCAGAGCATCGTTGAAGAACCTGACCAGCGGTATTGAGGTTTCGGCAATTGGGTGGGCGGGGGGTATGCGAACATGATGTGCGATAGGTGCTGGTACTTGGCCCTTATACTGGCCCCCTCTCCCTCATCAAACCTCGAGAACTCACACCCTCTTAAAGAGCATTTGAGATTTTACAGGTTTGCTGCCAGTAGCCATTAAAGTGTCTGAAATGGGGACACCTTTTTCAAATGGGCACAAAATCCTGTACACTTCGAGTTTTTAGCTGAATGTTTTTGTGCATGCCAACAAAAATACAAGGATCACGTCTGCCAATAGTGGGGCCAAAACTCCTTTTGAAAAAATTTTAAAAAAATCTCGAACCTTAAAAAGTTTTAAAAATCGTGAAAAATAGAAAACGAGTCGTCTTGCCATGAAACTTCACATGAAGGCTTAAGGGACCATTGTATGAATTTACATGCCACAAAAATGGCATTGGCATGGCAGAAATATGAAGATGTGCCTAAACCCACCTACCACCCTATCGATCCACGGCTTGCGCATCTCTTCTCTCTGGCCGATGTAGTGCCCTCCCGCCCGCTCGTTTCGTTAGTTGGCTTAGGCATACGGAGTTCATTCCTGGTCTAAGATTAGATAGGATCAAGGGTTACAGTAGCAGGATCGGTAGCACGCAAGGGGGGATCCGATCGATCCCCGGCTTGCGCATCCTACCCCTCTGGCCGACTGAGCCCCCGCATGCTCGTTTCGTGGGTTAACTTAGGCATACAGAGTTCATTCCCAGTCTAAGCATACGGTGTTCATTCCCAGTGTATGATCGAACCGGACCAAGGGTTACGGGTGCACATGCTGGGCTTGGGCATGTGCTGGTGCCGTATTTTTTTTTTGCTCGGGGACCATCGCCGGGGAACCTGACCGTCGGCATTGGGGTTCCAGCGATTGGGGGGCGGGGGGGTGTGTGCACATGATGTGTGATGGGTACTGGTACTTGGCCCTTATATTGGCCCCCTATCCCTCATCAGGCCTTGAGAACTCACACCCCCTTAAAGAGCATTTGAGATTTTACAGGTTTGCTGCCAGTAGCCATTAAACTGTCTGAAATGGGGACACTTTTTGCAAATGGTCACAAAATCTTGTACACTTTGAGTTTTTAGCTGAATCTTTTTATGCATGCCAACAAAAATTCAAGGATCACGCCTACCAAGTTTTGGACCAAAACTCCTTCTAAAAAAATTTTAAAAACATCCTGAATCGTAAAAAGTTTCGAAAATCGTGAAAACTAGAAAACGATTCGTCTTTCCATGAAACTTCACAGGAAGGCTTAAGGGACCATTGTATGAATTTACAAGCCATAAAAATGGCATTGGTAGAGCAAAAATATGAAGATGTGCCTAAACCCACCTACCACCCTATAGATCCACGGCTTGCGCATCCTGCCTCTCTGGCCGGTGTAGCGTCCACCCGCCCACTCATTTTGTCGGTTGGCTTAGGCATACGGAGTTCATTCCCAGTCTAAGATCGGACTAGACTGAGGGTTGCGACAGCAAGAACGACAGCACGCAGGGGGGTCCCGATCGATCCCCGGCTTGTGCATCCTACCCCTCTAGCCGATTGAGCGCCCTCATGCCCGTTTTATGGGTTGACTTAGGCATACGGAGTTTATCCCCAATGTAAGATCAGATCGGACCGAGGGTTACGAGTGCCCATGCTGGGCTCGGGCATGTGTTGGTGCCGCATTTTTTTCAGCCGGGGCACCATCACCGGACCATCATCGGAGAACCTGACCGACGGCATTGGGATTCCGACAATTGAGGGGTGGGGGGTGTGCGCACATGATGTGCGGTGGGTACTGGCACTTGGCCCTTATATTAGCCCCTATCCCTCAACAAACCTCGAGAACTCACACCCTCTTAAAGAGCATTTGAGATTTTATAGGTTTGCTGCCAGTAGCCATAAAAATGACATTGCCACGGTAGAAATATGAAGATGTGCCTAAACCCACCTACCACCCTATCGATCCACGGCTTGTGCATCCCGCATCTCTGGCCGGTGTAGTGCCCGCCTGCCCGCTCGTTTTATCGGTTGGCTTAGGCATACGGAGTTCATTCCCAGTCTAAGATCAGACTGGACTGAGGGTTACGATAGCAGGATCGGCAGCACGCAGGGGGGGACCTAGTCGATCCCCGACTTATGCATCCTGCCCCTCTGGCCGACTGAGCGCCCGCACGCTCATTTCGTGGGTTGACTTAGGCAGACGGAGTTTATTCTCAGTCTAAGCTACGGAGTTCATTCAAGTGTAAGATCGGACCGGACCGAGGGTTACGGGTGCACATGCTAGGCTCGGGCATGTGCTGGTGCCGCACTTTTTTTTCGTTCGGGGCACCATCACAGGAAGGCTTAAGGGACCATTGTATGAATTTACAAGACATAAAAATGTCATTGGCAGAGCAAAAATATGAAGATGTGCCTAAACCCACCTACCACCCTATCGAGGGTTGCGCACTATCGCCGGAGTATCATCGGAGAACCTGACCGACAGCATTGGGGTTCCAACGATTGGGGAGGTGGGGGGTGTGCGCACATGATGTGCGATGGTTGGTGGTACTTGGCCCTTATATTGGCCCCTTATCCCTCAACAAACCTCCAGAACTCACACCCCCTTAAAGAGCATTTGAGATTTTACAGGTTTGCTGCCAATAGGCATAAAAATTACATTGGCATGGCAGAAATAAGAAGATGTGCCTAACCCACCTACCACCCTATCGATCCATGGCTTGTGCATCCCCTCTCTCTGGCCGGCGTAGTGGCCACCCGCCCGCTCGTTTCATCGGTTGGCTTCGGCATACGGAGTTCATTCCCAGTCTAAGATTGGATCAGACCGAGGGTTGCGGCAGTAGGATCGGTAGCTCACAGGGGGGGACCTAGCCGATCCCCAGCTTGCGCATCCTGCCCCTTTGGCCAGCTGATCGCCCACATGCTCGTTTCATGGGTTGACTTAGGCATATGGAGTTTATTCCCAGTCTAAGCATACAGAGTTCATTCCCAGTGTAAGATCAGATCGGTCTGAGGGCTGTGGGTGCACATGCTGGGCTCGGGCATGTGCTGGTACTGCATTTTTTTCACCCGGGGCACCATCACCGAGGAACCTGACCGACGGCATTGGGGTTCTGGCGATTGGGGGGTGTGCTCACATGATGTGCGATGGGTACTGGTACTTGGCCCTTATATTGGCCCCCTATCCCTCATCAAACCTCAAGAACTCACACCCCCTTAAAGAGCATTTGAGATTTTACAAGTTTGCTGCCAGTAGCCATTAAACTGTCTGAAATGGGGACATTTTTTGCAAATAGTCTCAAAATCTTGTACACTTCGAGTTTTTAGCTGAATTTTTTTGTGCATGCCAAAAAAAATACAAGGATCATGCCTACCAAGTTTGGGCCCAAAACATCTTCTGAAAAAATTTTAAAAAAATCCTGAATCGTAAAAAGTTTCAAAATTCGTGAAAACTAGAAAACGAGTCGTCTTGCCATGAAACTTCACAGGAAAGCTTAAGGGACCATTGTATGAATTTACAAGCCATAAAAAAGGCATTGGAAGAGCAAAAATATGAAGATGTGCCTAAACCCACCTACCACCCTATCGATCCACAACTTGCGCATCTTGCCTCTCTGGCCGGCGTAGTGCCCGCCCGCCCGCTCGTTTTGTCGGTTGGCTTAGGCATACGGAGTTCATTCCCAGTCTAAGATCAGACTGGATCGAGGGTTGCAGCAACAAGATCGGCAGTACGCAGGGGGGACCCAACCGATCTCTGGCTTGTGCATCCTACCCCTCTGGCCGACTGAGCGACCGCACGCCCGTTTCATGGGTTGACTTAGGCATACGGAGTTCATCCCCAGTGTAAGATTGGACCAGACTGAGGGTTACGAGTGCTGGTACTTGGCCCTTATATTAGGCCCCCTATCCCTCATCAAACCTCGAGAACTCACACCCCCTTAAAGAGCATTTGAGATTTTACAGGTTTGCTGCCAGTAGCCATTAAAGTGTCTGAAATGGGGACACTTTTTTCAAATGGCCACAAAATCCTTTACACATCGAGTTTTTAGCTGAATTTTTTTGTGCATGCCAACAAAAATACAAGGATCACATCTACCAAGTTTGGGGCCAAAACTCCCTCTGAAAAAATTTTAGGAAAATCCCGAATCATAAAAGGTTTCAAAAATCTTGAATAATAGAAAACGAGTCGTCTTGCGATGAAAGTTCACATGAAGGCTTAAGGGACCATTGTATGAATTTACAAGCCATAAAAATGGCATGGGCATGGCAGAAATATGAAGATGTTCCTAAACCCACCAACCACCTTATCGATCCACGGCTAGCGCATCTCACCTCTCTGGCCGATGTAGTGCCCGCCCGCCTGCTCGTTTCGTCTGTTGGCTTAGGCATACGAAGTTCATTCCCATTCTAAGATCAGACCAGACCGATGGTTACGGTACAGGATTGGCAGCACGCAGGAGGGACCCGATCGATCCTTGGCTTGCGATCCTACCCCTCGACCGACTGAGCACCCGCACACTTGTTTCGTGGGTTGACTTAGGCATACGGAGTTCATTCATAGTCTAGCATACGGAGTTCATTCCCAATGGAAGATCGAACGGGACCGAGGGTTACAGGTGCACATGTTGGGCTCGGGCATGTGCTGGTGCCGTATTTTTTTCACCCGGTGCACCATCATCGAAGCATCATCGGAGAACCAGACCGGCGGCACTGGGGTTCCGATGAACCCCGGCTTGCGCATCCTTCCGCTCTGGTCGATTGAGTGCCCGCACGCTCGTTCCATGGGTTGACTTAGGCATATGGAGTTCATTCCCAGTCTAAGCATACGGAGTTCATTCTCAATGTAAGATCAGAACGGACCGAGGATTGCGGGTGCACATGCTGGGCTCGGGTATGTGCTGGTGCTACATTTTTTTTTTGCCTGGGGCACCATCACCGGAGCATCGTCGGAGAACTTGACCGGCGGCATTGGGGTTCCAGCGAACGGGGGGGCGGGGGGTGTGCACACATGATGTGCGATGGGTGCTGGTACTTGGCCCTTATATTGGCCCCCTATCCTTTATCAAACCTCGAGAACTCATACCCCCTTAAAGAGCATTTGAGATTTTACAGGTTTGCTGCCAGTAGCCATTAAAGTGTCTGAAATGGGGACACTTTTTCAAATGGTCACAAAATCCTGCACACTTCGAGTTTTTAGCTGAATTTTTTTGTGCATCCCAACAAAAATACAAGGATCACATCTACCAAGTTTGGGGCAAAAACTCATTCTGACAAAATTTAAAAAAAATCCTGAACCGTAAAAACTTTCAAAAATCATGAAAAATAAAAAACTAGTCGTCTTGCCATGAAACTTCACATGAAGGCTTAAGGGACCTTTGTATGAATTTTCAAGCCATAAAAATGGCATTGGCATGGCAGAAATATGAAGATGTGCCTAAACCCACCTACCACCCTATCGATCCACAGCTTGCGCATCCCGCCTCTCTGGCCGACGTAATACCCGTCTGTCCGCTCGTTTCATCCGTTGCCTTAGGCATACGGAGTTTATTCCCAGTCTAAGATCAGACTGGATCAAGGGTTGTGACAGCAGGATCGACAGCATGCAAGGGGGACCCGACTGATCCCCGGCTTGTGCATCTTGCCCCTCTGGTCGGCTGAGCGCCCGTACGCTCGTTTCGTGGTTTGAGTTAGGCATACGGAGTTCATTCCCAGTGTAAGATCGGACCAGATCGAGGGTTACGAGTGCACATGCTAGGCTCGGGCATGTGCTGGTGCCACATTTTTTTTCGCCCGGGCCACCATCGCAGGAGCATCGTCGGAGAACCTGACCGACGGCATTGGGGTTTCGGCAATTGGGGGAGCGGGTGGGGTGTGCGCACATGATGTGCGATGGGTGCTGGTACTTGGCCCTTATATTGGCCCCCTATCCCTCATAAAATCTTGAGAACAAACACCCCCTTAAAGAGCATTTGAGATTTTACAGGTTTGCTGCCAGTAGGCCTTAAAGTGTTTGAAATGGGGACACTTTCTTCAAATGGTCACAAAATCTTGTACACTTCGAGTTTTTAGTTGAATTTTTTTGTGGATGCCAACAAAAATACAAGCATCATGTCTACCAAGTTTAGGGCCAAAAATGCTTCTGAAAAAATTTTAAAAAAATCCCGAACTGTAAAAATTTTGAAAATCGTGAAAAATAGAAAACGAGTCGTCTTGCCATGAAACTTCACATGAAGGCTTAAGGGACCATTGTATAAATTTACAAGCCATAAAAATGGCATTGGCATGGTAGAAATATGAAGATGTGCCTAAACCCACCTACCACCCTATCAATCCATGGCTTGCGCATCCCGCCTCTCTGGCCAGCGTAGTGCTTGCCCACCCGGTCGTTTCGTCGGATGGCTTAGGCATACGGAGTTCATTCCCAGTCTAAGCATATGGAGTTCATTCCCAGTGTAAGATCAAACCATACTGAGGGTTGCAAGTGCACATGTTGGGCTTAGGCACGTGCTGGTGCCGCATTTTTTTTCGCCCGAGGCACCATCGTCGAAGCATCACCGGAGAACCTGACAGGAGGCTTTGGGGTACCGACGATTGGGGGGGCGGGGGGTGTGTGCACATGATGTCCAATGGGTGCTGGTACTTGGCCCTTATATTGGCCCCCTATCCCTCATCAAACCTCGACAACTCACATCCTTTTAAAGAGCATTTGAGATTTTACAAGTTTGCTGCAAGTAGCCATTAAAGTGTCTGAAATGAGGACACTTTTTTCAAATGGTCACAAAATCCTGTACACTTCGAGTTTTTAGCTGAAGTTTTTTGAGCATGCCAACAAAAATACAAGGATCACGTCTACCAAGTTTGGGGCCAAAACTCCTTCTGAAAAAATTTAAAAAAATCTCGAACCGTAAAAAGTTTTAAAAATCGTGAAAAATAGAAAACGAGTCATCTTGCCATGAAACTTCACATGAAGGTTTAAGGGACCATTGTATGAATTTACAAGCCATAAAAATGGCATTGGCATGGCAAAAATATGAAGAGGTGCCTAAACCCACCTACCACCCTATTGATCGATGGCTTGCGCATCCCGCCACTCTGGCCAGTGTAGTGCCCGCCCGCCCGCTCGTTTCGTCGGTTGGCTTAGGCATACGGAATTCATTCCTAGTCTAAGATCAGACCAAACTGAGGGTTGTGGCAGTCGGATCGACAGCACGCAGGGGGAACTCGATCGATCCCCTACTTGTGCATCCTGCCCCTCTGGCCGGCTGAGCGCCCGCACGCTCGTTTCGTGGGTTGACTTAGGCATACAGAGTTCATTCCCAGTCTAAGCATACGGAGTTCATTCTCAGTGTAAGATCGAATCGGATCAAGGGTTATGGGTGCACATGCTGGGCCTGGGCATGTGCTGGTGCTGCATTTTTTTTTTGCCTGGGGCACAATTGTCAGAGCATCACCGGGGAACCTGACCGACGGCATTGGGGTTCCGATGATTGGGGGGGTCCACACATGATGGGCGATGGGTGCTGCTACTTGGCCCTTATATTGGCCCCCTATCCCTCATCAAACCTCAAGAACTCACACCCCCTTAAAGAGCATTTGAGATTTTACAGGTTTGCTGCCAATAGCCATTAAAGTGTCTAAAATGGGGACACTTTTTTGAAATGGTCACAAAATCTTGTACACTTCGAGTTTTTGGCTGAATTTTTTTGTACATACCAAAAAAAATACAAGGATCATGTCTACCAAGTTTGGGGGCAAAACACCTTCTGAAAAAATTTTGAAAAAATCCCGAATCGTAAAAATTTTCAAAAAATGTGAAAAATAGAAAACGAGTCGTCTTGCCATGAAACTTCACATGAAGGCTTAAGGGACCACTGTATGAATTTACAAGCCATAAAAATGGCATTGGGATGGCAGAAATATGAAGATGTGCCTAAACCCACCTACCACCTTATCGATCCACGGCTTGTGCATCCCGCCTCTCTAGCCGGTGTAGTGCCTGCCCGCTCGCTTGTTCCGTCGGTTGGCTTAGGCATATGGAGTTCATTCCCAGTCTAAGATCAGACTGGACCAAGGGTTGCAGTAGCAGGATCAGCAGCACGCAGGGGGGAACCAAGCTGATCCCTGGCTTGGGCATCCTGCCCCTCTGGCCAACTGAGCACCTGCACGTTCATTTCGTGGGTTGACTTAGGCATACGGAGTTCATACCCAGTCTAAGCATATGGAGTTCATTCCCAGTGTAAGATCAAACCGAACCAAGGGTTTCGGGTGCACATGTTGGGCTCGAGCATGTGCCGGTGCCGCATTTTGTTTTGCCTGGGGCACCATCGCCGGAGCATCGTTGGAGAACCTGACCGACGGCATTGGGGTTCCGGCGATTGGGGGGGAAGGGTGGTGTGCGCACATGATGTGCGATGGGTGCTGGTACTTGGCCCTTATATTAGCCCCTTATCCCTCATCAAACCTTGAGAACTCACACCCCCTCAAAGAGCATTTGAGATTTTACAAGTTTGCTGCCAGTAGCCATTAAAGTGTCTGAAACGGGGACACTTTTTTCAAATGTCACAAAATCCTGTATACTTCGAGTTTTTAGCTAAATTTTTTTATGCATACGAAAAAAAATACAAGGATCACGTCTAACAAGTTTGGAGCAAAAAATCCATCTGAAAAATTTTTTAAAAAATCTCGAACTGTAAAAAGTTTCAAAAATCATGAAAAATAGAAAACGAGTCGTCTTGCCATGAAACTTCACATGAAGGCTTAAGGGACCATTGTATGAATTTACAAGCCATAAAAATGGCATTGTCATATCAAAAATATGAAGATGTGCCTAAACCCACCTACCACCCTATCGATCCACGGCTTGTGCATCTCGCCTCTCTGGCCGGTGTAGTGCCCGCCCGCCCGCTCGTTTCGTCGGTTGGCTTAGGCATACGGAGTTCATTCCTAGTCTAAGATTGGACCAGACCGAGGGGTGCGGCAGTAGGATTGACAGTACGTAGGGGGGGACCCGGTTGATCCCCGGCTTGCGCATCATGCCCTTTTGTCCAATTGAGCACCCGCACGCTCATTCATGGGTTGACTTAGGCATATGGAGTTCATTCCCAGTCTAAGCATACGGAGTTCATTCCTAGTGTAAGATCAGACCAGACATAGGGTTACGGGTACACATGCTGGGCTCGGGCATGTGCTGGTGCCGCATTTTTTTTTGCCCGGGGCACCATCACCGGAGCTTCGACAGAGAACCTGACAGGCGGCATTGGGGTTCCGACGATTGGGGGGGCGGGGGGTGTGTGCACATGATGTGTGATGGGTGCTGGTACTTGGCCCTTATATTGGCCCCCTATCCCTCATCAAACCTTGAGAACTCACACCCCCTTAAAGAGCATTTGAGATTTTACAGGTTTGCTGCCAGTAGCCATTAAAGTGTCTGAAATGAGGACACTTTTTTCAAATGGTCACAAAATCCTGTACACTTTGATTTTTTAGCTAAATTTTTTTGTGCATACCAACAAAAATACAAGGATCACATCTACCAAGTTTGGGGCCAAAACTCCTTTTGAAAAATTTTTAAAAAATCTCGAACCGTAAAAAGTTTCAAAAATCATGAAAAATAGAAAATGAGTCGTCTTGCCATGAAACTTAACATTAAGGCTTAAGGGATGATTGTATGAATTTACAAGCCATAAAATGGCATTGGCATGACAGAAATATGAAGATGTGCCTAAACCCACCTACCACCCTATCGATCCACGGCTTGCGCATCCCGTCTCTCTGGCCGGCGTAGTGCCCGCCTGCCCAATCGTTCCATCGATTGGCTTAGGCATACAGAGTTCATTCCCAGTCTAAGATCGGACTGGACTGAAGGTTATGGCAGTAGGATCGGCAACACGTAGGGGGGGACCCGATCGATCCTCGGTTTGCACATCCTGCCCCTCTGGCCGACTGAGTGCCCGCACGTTCGATTTGTGGGTTGACTTAGGCATACGGAGTTCATTCCCAGTGTAAGATTGGATCGGATCGAGGGCTGTGGGTGCACATGCTGTGCTCAGGCATGTGCTGGTGCCGTATTCTTTTTCGCCCGGGGCACCATCGTCGGAGCATCGCCAGAGAACCTAACCGACGGCATTGGGCTTCCGACTATTGGGGGGGCGGGGGGGGTGTGCGCACATGATGTGCGATGGGTGCTGGTACTTGGCCCTTATATTGGCCCCCTATCCCTCATCAAACCTTGAGAATTCACACCCCTTAAGGAGCATTTGAGATTTTACAGGTTTGCTGCCAGTAGCCATTAAAGTTTTTGAAATGGGGACACTTTTTTCAAATGGTCACAAAATCCTGTACACTTCGAGTTTTTAACTGAATTTTTTTGTGCATGCCAACAAAAGTACAAGGATCACGTCTACCAAGTTTGGAGCCAAAACTCCTTCTGAAAAAATTTAAAAAAAATCCTGAACCGTAAAAAGTTTCAAAAATCGTCAAAAATAGAAAACGAGTCGTCTTGCCATGAAACTTCACATGAAGGCTTAAGGAACAATTGTATGAATTTACAAGCCATAAAAATGGCATTGGCATGGCAAAAATATGAAGATGTGCCTAAACCCACCTACCACCCTATCGATCCACGGCTTGAACATCCCGTATCTCTGGCCGGTGTAGTGCCCGCCCGCCCGCTCATTTCGTCGGTTGGCTTAGGCATACGAAGTTCATTCGTAGTGTAAGATCAGACCGGACCAAGGGTTGCAGCAGCAAGATCGGCAGCACACATGGGGGACCCGACTGATCCCCCGCTTGTGCATCCTTCCCCTCTGGCTTGCTAAGCGCCCGCACGCTCGTTTCGTGGGTTGGCTTAGGCATACAGAGTTCATTCACTGTCTAAGATCAGATCGGATCGAGGGTTGTGGGTGCACATGCTGGGCTCGAGCATGTGCTGGTGCCGCATTTTATTTTCACCTGGGGAATCATCGTCGGAGCATCACCGGAGAACATGACCAATGGCATTGGGGTTCCAACGATTAGGGGGGCGGGGGGGTGTGCGCACATGATGTGCAATGGGTGCTGGTACTTGGCCCTTATATTCGCCCCCTATCCCTCATCAAACCTCGAGAACTCACACCCCCTTAAAGAGCAGTTGAGATTTTATAGGTTTGCTGCCTATAGCCATTAAAGTGTCTGAAATGGGGACACTTTTTTCAAATGACCACAAAATCTTGTACACTTCGAGTTTTTAGCTGAATTTTTTTGTGCAAGCCAAAAAAAATACAAGGATCACGTCTACCAGGTGTGGGGCCAAAACTCCTTCTGAAAAAATTTAAAAAAAATCTCAAATCGTAAAAAGTTTTAAAAATCATGAAAATTAAAAAATGAGTCTTCTTGCCATGAAACTTCACATGAAGGCTTGAGGGACCATTGTATGAATTTACAAGCCATAAAAATGGCATTGGCATGGTAGAAATATGAAGATGTGCCTAAACCCACCAACCACCCTATCGATCCACATCTTGCGCATCTCGTCTCTCTGGCCGACGTAGTGCTCGCCCGTCCGCTCATTTCGTCGGTTGGCTTAGGCATACGGAGTTCATTCCTAGTCTAAGATCGAACCGAACTGAGGGTTGTGGCAGCAAGATCAGCAGCACACAGGGGGGGACCCGATTGATCCCCGGCTTCCATATCCTGCCCCTTTGGCCGACTGAGCGCCCGCATGCTCATTTCGTGGGTTGACTTAGGCATACAGAGAACTTTTCCAGTGTAAGATTGGACCGGACCAGGGGTTGTGGGTGCACATGTTGGGTTCGGGCATATGCTGGTGCCATATTTTTTTTCACCCGGGGCACCATCGCCAGAGCATTATCGGAGAACCTGACCGACGGCATTGGGGTTCCGACGATTGGGGGGATGGGGGGTATGCACACATGATGTGCGATGGGTGCTGGTACTTGGCCCTTATATTGGCCCCTTATCCCTCATCAAACCTCGAGAACTCACACCCCCTTAAAGAGCATTTGAGATTTTACAAGTTTGCTGCCAGTAGCCATTAAAGTGTTTAAAATGGGGAAACTTTTTTCAAATGGTCACAAAATCCTGTACACTTCGAGTTTTTAGCTGAATTTTTTTGTGCATGCCAAAAAAAATACAAGGATCACATCTAATAGGTGTGGGGCCAAAACTCCTTCTGAAAAAATTTTAAAAAAATCTCAAACCGTAAAAGGTTCAAAAATTGTAAAAAATAGAAAACGAGTCGTCTTTCCATGAAACTTAACATGAAGGCTTAAGGAACCATTGTATGAGTTTACAAGCCATATAAATGGCGTTGACATGACAGAAATATGAAGATGTGCCTAAACCCACCTACCACCCTATCAATCCATGACTTGCGCATCTCGCCTCTCCGACCAATGTAGTGCCCGCCCGTCCGCTTGTTTCGTCAGTTGGCTTAGGCATACGGAGATCATTCCCAGTCTAAGATCAAACCAGATTGAGGGTTGCGGTAGCAAGATTGGAAGCATGTAGGGGGGGACCCGGCTGATCCCCTGCTTGCGCATCTTGCCCCTCTAGCCGACTGAGCACCTGCATGCTCGCTTCGTGGGTTGACTTAGGCATACGAAGTTCATTCCCAGTCTAAGCATACGGAGTTCATTCCCATTGTAAGAATGGACCGGGCCGAGGGTTACGGGTGCACATGCTGGGCTCAGGCATGTGCTGGTGCAAAATTGTTTTTCGCCTGGGGCACCATCGCCGGAGAACCTGATCGGCGGCATTGGGGTTCCAGCGATTGGGGGGCGGGGGGTGTGCGCACACGATGTGCGATGGGTGCTGGTACTTGGCCCTTATATTGGCCCCCTATCCCTCATCAAACCTCGAGAACTCACACCCCCTAAAGAGCATTTGAGATTTTATAGGTTTGCTGCCAGTAGCCATTAAAGTGTTTCAAATGGGGACACTTTTTTCAAATGGTCACAAAATCCTGTACACTTTGAGTTTTTAGCTGAAATGTTTTGTGCATGCCAAAAAAAATACAAGGATCCTATCTACCAAGTTTTTTGACCAAAACTCCTACTGAAAAAATTTTTTAAAAATCCTGAACCGTAAAAAGTTTTAAAAATTGTGAAAAATAGAAAACGAGTCGTCTTGCCATGAAACTTCACATGAAGGCTTGAGGGACCATTGTATGAATTTACAAGACATAAAATGGCATTGGCATGGTAGAAATATGAAGATGTGCCTAAACCCACCTACCACCCTATCGATCCATGGCTTGCGCATCCCGCCTTTCTGGCTGGCGTAGTGCCCGCCCGCCTGTTCATTTCGTCGGTTGGCTTAGGCATACGGAGTTCATTCCTAGTCAAAGATCGGATCAGATTGACAGCATGCAGGGGGAGACCCGACCGATCCCCTGCTTGCGCATCCCGCCCCTTTGGCCGACTGAGCGCCCGCATGCTCGTTTCGTGGGTTGACTTAGGCATACGGAGTTCATTCCCAGTCTAAGCATACGGAGTTCATTCCCAGTGTAAGATCAGAATGGACCAAGGGTTATGGGTGCACATGCTAGGCTCGGGCATGTGCTGGTGCCGCATTTTTTTCGCCCTGGGCATCATCGCTGGAGCATCGCCAGAGAACCTGACCAGCGGCATTGGGTTTCCGGCGATTGGGGGGGTGGGGGGTGCACACAAGATGTGCGATGGGTGCTGGTACTTTGGACCTTTTTTTGGCCCCCTATCCCTCATCAAACCTCGAGAACTGACACCCCTTAAAGAGCATTTGAGATTTTACAGGTTTGCTACCAGTAGCAATTAAAGTGTTTGAAATGGGGACACTTTTTTCAAATGGCCACAAAATCCTGTACACTTCGAGTTTTTAGCTGAATTTTTTTGTGCTTGCCAAAAAAAATACAAGGATCATGTCTACCAAGTGTGGGGCCAAAACTCCTTCTGAAAAAAATTTAAAAAAAATCCCGAACCATAAAAAGTTTCAAAAAACGTAAAAAATAAAAAACGAGCTGTCTTGCCGTGAAACTTCACATGAAGGCTTAAGGGACCATTTTATGAATTTACAAGATATAAAAATGGTATTGGCATGGCAGAAATATGAAGATGAGCCTCAACCCACCTACTACCCTATCGATCCATGGCTTGCGCATCCCACCTCTCCGACCGACGTAGTGCTCGCCCGCCCGCTCGTTTAGTTGGTGGGCCTAGGCATACGGATATCATTCCCAGTCTAAGATTGAAACAGATAGAGGGTTATGGCAGTAGGATCGGCAGCATGCAGGGGGGACCCGACCAATCCCCTGCTTGCGCATCTTGCCCTTCTGGCCGGCTGAGCGCCTGCATCCTCGTTTCGTGGGTTGACTTAGGCATATGGAGTTCATTCCCAGTCTAAGCATACAGAGTTCATTCCCATTGTAAGATCGAACCAGACCGAGGGTTACGGGTGCACATGCTGGGCTCGGGCATGTGCTGGTGCCAAATTTTTTTTCGCCTGGGGCACCAACATCGGAGCATCGTTGGAGAACCTGACCGGCGGCATTGGGGTTCCAGCGATTGGGGGGGCGGGGGGTGTGCGCACATGATGTGCAATGGGTGCTGGTAGTTGGCCCTTATATTGGCCCCCTATCCCTCATCAAACCTCAAGAACTCACACCCCCTTAAAGAGCATTTGAGATTTTATAGGTTTGCTGCCAGTAGCCATTAAAGTGTTTGAAATGGGGACACTTTTTTCAAATGGTCACAAAATCCTGTACACTTCAAGTTTTTAGTTGAATTTTTTTGTGGTTGCCAAAAAAAATACAAGGATCATGTCTACCAAGTGTGGGGCCAGAACTCCTTCTGAAAAATTTTTTAAAAACTCCTAAACCGTAAAAAGTTTCAAAAAACGTAAAAAATAGAAAACGAGTCGTCTTGCCATGAAACTTCACATGAAGGCTTAAGGGACCATTGTATGAATTTACAAGCCATAAAAATGGCATTGGCATGGTAGAAATATGAAGATGTGCCTAAACCCACCTACCATCCGATCGATCCACGGCTTACGCATCCTGCCTCTCTGGCTGGCGTAGTGCCCACCCGCCCGTTCATTTTGTCAGTTGGCTTAGGCATATGAAGTTCATTCCCAGTCTAAGATCAGATCGGACCAAGGGCTACGGCAGCAGGATCGATAGCACGTAGGGGGGACCAGGTCGATCACACCTCTGGCCGACTGAACGCCCGCAAGCTCGTTTCGTGGGTTGACTTAGGCATACGGAGTTCATTCGCAGTCTAAGCATACAGATTTCATTCCCAGTGTAAGATCAGACCAGACCAAGGGTTACGAGTGCACATGCTGGGCTCGGGCATGTCCTGGTGCCACATTTTTTTTCGACGGCATTAGAGTTCTGGCGATTGGGGGGGCGGGGGGTGTGCGCACATGATGTGCAATGGGTGGTGGTACTTGGCCCTTATATTGGCCCCCTATCCCTCATCAAACCTCAAGAACTCACACCCCTTTAAAGAGCATTTGAGATTTTACAGGTTTGCTATCAGTAGCCATTACAATGTTTGAAATGGGGACACTTTTTTCAAATGGTCACAAAATCCTGTACACTTCGAGTTTTTAGCTAAATTTTTTTGTGCATGGCAAAAAAAAACAAGGATCACGTCTACCAAGTTTGGGGCCAAAAATCCTTCTGAAAAAATTTTTAAAAAGTCTAGAACCCTAAAAAGTTTCAAAAATCGTGAAAAATAGAAAATCAGTCATCTTGCCATGAAAGTTCACATGAAGGCTTAAGGGACGATTGTATGAATTTACAAGCCATAAAAATGGCATTGGCATGGTAGAAAAATGAAGATGTGCCTAAACCCAGCTACTACCTTATCGATTCACGACTTGCGCCTCCCGTCTCTCTGGCCGGCGTAGTGCCCGCCCGCCCGCTCATTTCATCGGTTGGCTTAAGCATACGGAGTTCATTTCCAGTCTAAGATCAGATCGGACTGAGGGTTGTGATAGCAGGATCAGTAGCACATAAGGGGGGACCCAGTCGATCCCCGGCTTGTGCATCCTGCCCCTCTGGCTGGATGAGCGCCCGCACGCTCGCTTCGTGAGTTGACGTAGGCATACGGAGTTCATTCCCAGTCTAAGCATACGAAGTTCATTCCCAGTGTAAGATCAGACCGACTGAGGGTTGCGGGTGCACATGCTGGGCTCGGGCATGTGCTGGTGCTGCATTTTTTTTTCACCCGGGGCACCATCACTGGAGCATCGCCAGAGAACTTGATCGACAGCATTGGGGTTCCGACGATTGGGGGGCGGGGGGTGTGCGCACGTGATGTGCGATGGGTGCTGGTACTTGGCCCTTATATTGGCCCCCTATCCCTCATCAAACCTCGAGAACTCACACCCCCTTAAAGAGCATTTGAGATTTTACAAGTTTGCTGCCAGTAGCCATTAAAGTGTTTGAAATGGGGACACTTTTTTCAAATGGTCACAAAATCCTGTACACTTCGAGTTTTTAGCTAAATTTTTTTTTTTGCAAACCAACAAAAATACAAGGATTATGTCTACCACGTTTGGGGCCAAAACTCCTTCTGAAAAAATTTTTAAAAAAATCTCGAACCGTGAAAAGTTTCAAAAATCATAAAAAATAGAAAACGAGTCGTCTTGCCATGAAACTTCACATGAAGGCTTAAGGGACCATTGCATGAATTTACAAGAGATAAAAATAGCATTGGCATGGCAGAAATATGAAGATATGCCTAAACCCACCTACCACCCTATCGATCCAAGGCTTGCACAGCCTGGCTCTATGGCCAGCGTAGTGTCTGCCCGCCCGCTCGTTTCGTCAGTTGGCTTAGGCAGACGGAGTTCATTCCCAATCTAAGATTGGATCAGACTGAGGGTTACGACAGTAGGATCGGCAGCACACAGGGGGGGACTCGATCGATCCCTGACTTGGGCATCCTACCCCTCTGGCCGGCTAAGCACCCGCACGCTCGTTTCGTGGGTTGACTTAGGCATACGGAATTCATTCCCAGTCTAAGCATACGAAGTTCATTCCCAGTGTAAGATCGGACCAGACCAAGGATGTGGATGTACATGCTGGGCTCGTGCATGTGCTGGTGCCGCATTTTTTTTTGCCCGGGGTACCATTGCTGGAGAACCTGACCGACGATATTGGGCTTCCGACAATTGGAGGGGCGGGGGGGGGTGTACGCACATGATGTGCGGTGGGTGGTGGTACTTGGCCCTTATATTGGCCCCCTATCCCTCATCAAACCTCGAGAACTCACACCCCCCTAAAGAGCATTTGAGATTTTATAGGTTTGCTGCCAGTAGCCATTAAAGTGTCTGAAATGGGGACACTTTTTTCAAATGGTCACAAAATCCTGTACACTTCGAGTTTTTAGCTAAATTTTTTTTTGCGTGCCAACAAAAATACAAGGATCATGTCTAACAAGTTTGGGGCCAAAACTCCTTCTGAAAAATTTTTAAAAAAATCCTGAACCATAAAAAGTTTCAGAAATCATGAAAAATAGAAAATGAGTCGTCTTGGCATGAAACTTCACATGAAGGCTTAAAGGACCATTGTATGAATTTACAGGCCATAAAAATGGCATTGGCATGGAAGAAATATGAAGATGTGCCTAAACCCACCTACCACCCTATCGATCCACGACTTGCGCATCCCGCCTCTCTAGCCTGCGTAGTGCCCTTCCGCCCGCTCGTTTCATCGGTTGGCTTAGGCATATGGAGTTCATTCCCAGTCTAACATCAGATTGGATTGAGGGCCACGGTAGTAGGATCGACAGCACATAGAGGGGGACCCGATTGATCCTCGGCTTGCACATCCTACCCCTCTAGCTGGCTAAGTGCCCGCACGATCGTTTCATGGTTTGACTTAGGCATATGGAATTCATTCCCAGTCTAAGCATACAAAGTTCAATCCCAGTGTAAGATTGGACTAGACCGAAGGATGTGGGTGCACATGCTGGGTTCAGGCATGTGCTGGTGCCGCATTTTTTCTTCGCCCAGGGTACCATCACCGGAGCATCGTCGGAGAACCTGACCGGTGGCATTGGGGTTCTGACGATTGGGAAGGGTGGGGGGGATGTACGCACATGATGTGCGATGGGTGCTGGTACTTGGCCCTTATATTGGGTCCCTATCCCTCATCAAACCTCGAGAACTCACACCCCCTTAAAGAGCATTTGAGATTTTACAGGTTTGCTACCAATAGCCATTGAAGTGTCTAAAATGGGGACAATTTTTTCAAACGGTCACAAAATCCTATACACTTCGATCCACGGCTTGCGCATCCCACCTCTCTGGTCGACGTAGTGCCCGCCCGCCCGCTCGTTTTGTCGGTTGGCTTAGGCATACAGAGTTTATTCCTAGTCTAAGATCAGACTAGACCAAGGGTTACGGCAGTAAGATCGGCAGCACATAGGAGGGGACCCGACCGATCCTCAGCTTATGCATCCTGCCCCTCTGGCCGACTGAGCGCCCACGCGTTTGTTTCGTGGGTTGACTTAGGCATACGGAGTTCATTCCTAGTCTAACCATATGGAGTTCATTCCCAGGGTAGGATCAGACCGGACCAAGGGTTATAGGTGCACATGTTGGGCTTGGGCATGTGTCGGTGCCATATTTTTTTTTGCCCGGGGCACCATCACCGGAGCGTCGCCAGAGAACCTGACCGGAGACATTGGGGTTCTGGCGATTGGAAGGGCGAGGGGGGCTGTGCGCACATGATGTACGATAGGCGCTAGTACTTGGCCCTTATATTGGCCCCCTATCCCTCATCAAACCTTGAGAACTCACAACCCTTAAAGAGCATTTGAGATTTTACAGGTTTGCTGCCAGTAGCCATTAAAGAGTCTAAAATGAAGACATTTTTTTCAAATGGTCACAAAATCCTGTACACTTCGACTTTTTAGCTGAATTTTTTTGTGCATGCCAAAAAAAATACAAAGATCACGTCTACCAAGTTTGGGGCCAAAAACCCTTCTGAAAAAATTTAAAAAAAATCCCAAACCATAAAAAGTTTCAAAAATCGTGAAAAATAGAAAACGAGTCGTCTTGCCATGAAACTTCACATGAAGGCTTAAGGGACCATTGTATGAATTTACAAGCCATAAAAATGGTATTGGAATGGCAGAAATAGGAAGATGTGCCTAAACCCTATCGATCCACGGCTTGCGCATCCCACCTCTCTGGCCGACGTAGTGCCCGCCCGCCCGCTCGTTTCATCGGTTGCCTTAGGCATACGAATTTCATTCCCAGTCTAAGATAGAATCAGACCGAGGGTTGTGCCAGTAGGATTGGTAGCACGCAGGGGGGACCAAGCCAATCCCCAACTTGGGCATCCTGCCCCTCTGGCCGGCTGAGCGCCAGTACGCTCGTTTCGTGGGTTGACTTAGGCATATGGAGTTCATTCCCAGTCTAAGCATACGAAGTTCATTTCCAGTGCAAGATCAGACTGGATCAAGGGGTTCACATGCTGGGCTTGGGCATGTGCTGGTGCCGCATTTTTTTTCGCCCGGGGCACCGTCGTCGGAGCATCGTCGGAGAACCTGACCGGCGGCATTGAGGTTCCGACGATTTGGGGGGGTGTACACACATGATGTGCGATGGGTGCTGGTACTTGGCCCTTATATTGTCCCCCTATCCCTCATCAAACCTTGAGAACTCACACCCCCTTAAAGAGCATTTGAGATTTTACAGGTTTGCTGCCAGTAGCCATTAAAGTGTCTAAAATGGGGACACTTTTTTCAAATGGTCACGAAATCCTGTACACTTTGAGTTTTTAGCTGAATTTTTTTGTGCTTTCCAAAAAAAATACAAGGATCACGTCTACCAAGTTTGGGCCCAAAACTCTTTCTGAAAAAATTTAAAAAAAATCCTGAACCGTAAAAAGTTTCAAAAATCGTAAAAAATAGAAAACGAGTCGTCTTGCCATGAAACCTCACATGAAGGCTTAAGGGACCACGGTATGAATTTACCAGCCATAAAACGGTGTTGGCACAGCAAAAACATGAAGATGTGCCTAAACCCACCTACCACCCTATTGATTCACGGCTTGCGCATCCCGCCTCTCTGGCCGACGTAGTGCCTGCCGGCCCGCTGGTTTCATCGGTTGGCTTAGGCATACAGAGTTCATTCCCAGTCTAAGATTGGACCGGACCGAGGGTTGCGGTAGCATGCAAGGGGGGACCCGGTCGATCCCGGACTTGTGCAACTTGCCCCTCTGGCTGGCTGAGCGCCCACACACTTGTTTCGTGGGTTGACTTAGGCATACGGAGTTCATTCCCAGTCTAAGCATACGGAGTTCATTCCCAGTGTAAGATTGGACTGGATCGAGGGTTGTGGGTGCAAATGCTAGGCTCGGGCATTTGCTGATGCCACATTTTTTTTCGCCCGAGGCACCATCACCGGAGCATCACCGGAGAACCTGACCGACGGCATTGGGGTTCCGACGATTGGGGGGGCGGGGGGGTGTGCGCACATGATGTGCGATGGGTGCTGGTACTTGGCCCTTATATTGGCTCTCTATCCCTCATCAAACCTTGAGAACTCACACCCCTTTAAAGAGCATTTGAGATTTTACAGGTTTGCTACCAATAGCCATTAAAGTGTCCGAAATGGGGACACTTTTTTCAAATGCTGACAAAATCCTATACACTTTGAGTTTTTAGCTGACGTCTATCAAGTTTGGGGTCAAAACTCCTTCTGAAAAAATTTTAAAAAAATCCCAAACCGTAAAAAGTTTCAAAAATTGTGAAAAATAAAAAACGAGTCGTCTTGCCATGAAACTTCACATGAAGGCTTAAGGGACCATTGTATGAATTTACAAGCCATAAAAATGGCATCGGAATGGCTGAAATATGAAGATGTGCCTAAACCCATCTACAACCCTATCGATCCATGGCTTGCGCATCCCATCTCTCTGGCCGGCGTAGTGCCTGCCCGCTCGCTCGTTTTGTCGATTGGCTTAGGCATACGGAGTTCATTCCCAATCTAAGATCGGATTGGATCGAGGGTTGTGGCAGCAGGATCGGTAGCACGCAGAGGGGACCCGATCGATCCTCGATTTGTGCATCCTACCCCTCTGGCCGACTGAGCGCCTGCACGCTCGTTTCGTGGGTTGACTTAGGCATACGGAGTTCATTCCCAGTCTAAGCATACAGAGTTCATTCCCAGTGTAAGATCGGACCGGACCGAGGGTTGCGGGTGCACATGCTAGGCTCGGGCATGTGCTGGTGCCGTATTTTTTTTTGCTCGGGGCACCATCGCCGAAGCATCATTGGAGAACCTGACCGGCGGCATTGGGGGTTCTGGCGATTGAAGGGGGCAGGGGGTGTGCGCACAAGATGTGTGTTGACATCAATTTTGTCCTCAAAAATAAAAATAATAATATTATACAAAATACAAAAAAAAATAAATACCAAAAAATAATACAAAAAATTGTAAAAAAATAAAAAAGAAAGAAAAATAATTGAGGATGGCATTGGTGCCATCCCCGGCACCACTGCCACCAGGCCCACCACCCATCACATACCCTGTTCATCCTACCCTACTACCAGAAAATATAGAAGAAATAAAGAGGCGGGCTCATGTTTACATCCCGTGATCGAACCCCATGCCCTTCCCTCCGAACACGTATGGCTGGAGCTCTATAAATAGAGCTCATAGCGAAGCCAAAACGGATAGAGAAAAAGGAGGGGGAGATTCTATAAAAAAAAACTACAAAAAAAATAAAAACCACAATCCTCCCCGCCGGGAGGAACCCAGCGTCGAAGCTACCTGCAAAAGCAAGAAAATAGATCAGTCTTGCTTCAACAAAACAAACAAAAAAAAATTGAAAATAGAAACTTTGAGCCTCGATCTACACTGATCGGGGTTGTTTTCGACAAAAAAGAGGTCAGATCTTGAAAGAGCACGCTGAAGAGCACTTCTAGAAGTATTTTGGCATTTTTTGATCACCAGCGACCACCGTCGACGATGACACAGGCGCGTCCGGAGCGGTGGCCCGACGACCGAACGGTGGATGGCCAGACCTCTCCCCCAGCTCTCTCTCTCCCTCTCTCCCTTTTTTTTCTAAAATAGAAACCAAATGAACCAAAAAAAATCTTCAGCTATATATAGTAAAGCAAAAACTCAAAACGACGTCGTTTAGGGAAAAACCCAAAATGACGCCATTTTAACCAAAGAGGATCCATGTGTGGACCCGGATCTAACCCGAGATCAGTGTAAATCGACCCATCAACCCGCTTCATCTAACCTTGAACCGGTCCAGTGAATCGGTCTAAGTCGGTCCGAATCATTGGACCGCTCGAACCATCTATCAAATCATAAAACCGGTCAGATCGGTCCAGACCAGTGCTGATCGGACCGTTGATCGGTCCGGTTCAGGTAAAAATTTTTTTTTTTAATTTTTGTAATTTTTTTTTATTATTATTTTTTTTATTTTAAGTATATTTTTATATTTATGCATGATAAATTTCTAAATTTGTTAGAATAAATGTTTAATTGTTTTAATAATAATAAAATTGAAAACAAATAATAGTTAAAAATATATTAAAAATGTTCAAAAAAAATATTTATTATTATTATTATTATTTTCCCTGCCTAGATGTTGGAGGGAATAAAAAATATTTTTCTAAAAGATAATTTCGCCTAGATGTTGGGGAATTATTATGAAAAATTTTCATAAAAAAACACATAAGAAATTTTTAATTAGTTTTGAAAAATTATAAAAAATTGAACTTGCTCCGAAAGTCCGCCTAGATGATGGGGATTTTTAGAGATGTTCGCGTTTTACTTAAATCTTAAACACTAATTTTTAATTTTCAAAATCCTAAGTTTTTAAAACCCCTAAAAAATTCAAAATCCCCTAAAATTCAAAACCTCTTAAAATCCAAAGTCCTAAAAATCCTAAAGACAAGTGTGAAAATTCTATTTGAAGCAATTTGTTCCCGAATGCCGCCTAGATGATGGGGTATTTAGAAAATTTTACTTCGTTAAGTCTTTTCACATGATTTCTTAATTTGCATCAACAATAAGATTAATAAATAAAAAGTATAATAGTAAATTGGGAACTTAAATATAAATAGTCGCACCTAAGCTCTGCCTAGATATTGGAGAGTTAGGGTGGTCTTATTATACTTAAGAATCCAACTTTTAAATTACATTTCATTTTACATAACATTCATTGACATACACATATTAGCATGTTATTATTAGTATTTATTTGTACTATTCTGTCTTTAATTTTTATTTGTACTACTTTTTAAAAAAATTATGATATTATAAAATAAAATAAAAATAACATTTCGAAAGAAATAATTCTTGGTACTCTGCCTAGACGTTGGAGAGTCACTAACAATTATTTTCTATAAAGATTGTTATTTTATTTTATGGATTATTGTGTTAAATCTTAAGTAAAAAGAGTTATTTTAAATTCTGCCTAGATGTTGGAGAATTTTAAGATAATTCTTTAACTTAAAGATTTTCTCAATATTTCTAAATAAATATTTAGCAAAATTTTATTCAAGTGAAGGGAAATAGTGTTAAATTTCAAATTAAAATAATTTTTATCCAACACCAAAAATAGCCCGTAATTAAATGGTATCAATTTATGGGCGTTGTGGGGGTGCTAATCCTTCCCCATGCGTAATCGACTCCTGGACCCAACCTGGTTTTTCGTAGACCAAAATTATCTTTTTGATAAACTTTAAATCCATTTTATAGTTTTATTAAAAAGATAAACTTTTGGGAGGCCAATCACACCCTAACAAAGATTGGTGGCGACTCCACTTTTTATTTATTTTTCTCTATTTTAAAACATCACTTTTACGTCTGGCGGTCCCAAAACCGTTACGACAGCTTGGCGACTCCACTGGGGATTTTTGAGAGTCAGGCCAAATTTTAGTTATGCGCTATTAATAACTGTTGGATTTAATTAGTTTTATTTGATATTTAAATTAATTCTCTTTATTTTAATTTTTCAAAATATACATACAAGTTAATAAATAAAATAAATTGCTTGTTATCTATTACTTTATTTTGATTTTGTGTTTATGATTTATTTATGTTATTTTGATTGATACATTACTTTGCACAGACTTTCCATATTTATTCACATGCATGAGCTCTAAACCCAGGCTCTTTCCCTTTTAGGAGGAAGTGAAGTAGCTACACTCTCATGAGGTGATAACCTCTGCATTTGCTAGTGAAACACTTCCACTCAGACTGAACCCTTTCCGTTAGTAACCTGTAATGGGTGAGGATTGGGGAACCTTACTAGTCTATCCAGACAATGATGTGAGGAATAGTTTGGGAGCCGTTAGACGCATAAACCTTAACCCAGCATATCGTAAGCCATATGAATCTTGCCAATCTTTTTATAGAAATAACCAAAAGAAAAGCATTTTCTTAAAAATATATATATATAAATTTCCTCTTTACATGTAGTTCATTCATTTGGTAATTGTTCAAATTTTGCAATTTCATAAAATATTTTAGAATAAAGTGATTTTTTTAAAGCATTATCCAACAAGCCAAAAAAACAAAAAAAAAGTAGTTTTCAAAAAAATTAAAGATTTTTCTTAAATTCTTTGTTTATTGGCCCAATAAAAAAATCAATTTTCATGTCCTAGTTATTTTGTTTTTCCCTCTAAATTTTTTTTTTATTTTGTTTCATCTTTTGCATTTCATACATCATAAAAAATAATACATGTATCTCATTCCATATGCATCATAAAAGGTAGTGTCAGTTTCACTAGGTTGGCATAATACAAGCATTGTATTCCATGTAAAAATATAACATGCACTTGATAGGTTCATGCATTCCATACAAATATGCTGCATTAGTCATAGGAATACATCTCATCATTCATGTAAATATGTCATTGCATTTCATGCATATAAATTCATGAATGGTAAGGTCGTATGGAACAAACGTTGCATTTCATATCCCACTATCTCGGCAATATAATATTCCTTACATACACAGTCATGGTTGATAAAAATTTTCATTTGGGTCATTTGTACATATAAAAATTCATTGTTATAGGCATATACGCATTTCATGACATTCTTTAGCCATCATATTCATGTATTCATACTTCATGTGTCATTGTTTTTATGATATTCATTCAATAAGGGTAGTAATCTAGAATTTTTGTCTAAGTCTTGGAATAAGTTGTCTGTCTTGGTGGGAATCAGAGTCACGAAAATGGGAGATCAATTAGAAGTAAGGATTAGTGCTTTGGAGTTGAATCAAGAGGAATTATGGCTTGAGCTTCGAGAGATGAAATGACAAATGGCTTAATTGATAGAAATGGTTAAAAGTAGTGGTATGGTTAAATTAGTTGCTCGTCAAATACTGTTGTCACTTCATCAAGTCAAGGTCAATTGGCTCCCATTAGTTCCAGCATTATGCCAGAGCATGCTAAAGCATTGGGTGATCTGAACAATGACCAAGGTTTGGGTGAACTCAAGAGAGGAATAGGTGAACTGGCCATGCAAATGACTGAGCTCAAGAGTTTGATTTCCAAAAATAAGTCAGCTGGCTTCAAACAACCTCCACAAACTATCCCAAGTCCAAACCCATACATAAATCCTCCTTATGACCATTTTCAACCTCCTTTCCAAGTACCTAAGATTAGACCCCCAATTTTCATGCAACCACCAAGAATTTCACACCTGAACCCATATCCACCATCTCATATTTCTTAATCGCCTGTTCAGCATGCTATACCATCATTACCTTTTGAACCTAATCTTCGACCCAAAGTTTCTCAATTCACCTCAAGACCAACTAAACTATCATCTTTTCAGCAAAGCAAACCAACTGTAGGATAGAAAAACTTTGGTAACACCAAAGAAAAAATCCTTATTGATCTGATACCCATGTCCTACGCAGAGTTGTACCCATTACTTCTAGAAAATTATCTCATTGCCCCTATCCCTGCTGAACCTCGCAAACCACCTTTCCCTGAATGCTATGACCCCAATGCTCGATGTGAATACCATTTTGGCATCATTGGCCATTCTTTGGAAAATTGCATAGCTTTGAAACATAGGGTACAAAGACTGATGAAAGCTGGATATCTGAGTTTTGATACCAAGATGAAGCCAGTTATTCACAACAACCCTTCTTTGATCCATATCAAAATGGTAGGCAGTGCTGCAGGCAACAGTAGGGATGGTCAGGATGATGAATAAAAAGCTTTTTAAGCAAAGAGTTATCTTCCCTAGTAATCATAGTCATTAAGAGAAACAAAGGGAAGTGGGAGTAGGTTTGGCACTTTTTGGCCCCAGCCCTAGAATAGTTCATGATGTGTAAACTTGATGCTTTTCAAAATGAATGGAAACTTCTTTTAACCTAGATTTTCTATGAATTGATGCATCTATTTATTTTATTGGCATGCCTAAAAGAGTATAAGAAAGAATGATGGTTGCAAGTATGTTTTCACCAAACTTTTGAGACATAAAAGATATATCTAGATGACCCATTTTGAATATAGGATGGAATTCAAGTTTCCCCTCACCAAAACAACAAAATTTAACTTGCATATCATGCATCATTTGCTTGAATTCATTGCTTTTCATGCTAGCTAAGGATAAGGAATGATAATTGTAAATATACTTTCATCAAACCTTCGAAGCAATTTTTTTTTATATACAATAGAATTCATGCCATGCATTTCTGACTTCTGATGATTAATAAAAGATTTAAGGATAGCTATCTTAGGAAACGAGGTCAGTTCAGTCTGCACACTTATAGCACTCGAGCTAGTACCATAATCTGGAAAATGAAGGTGCCAGTCGAATGGATAGAGTAGAAAAAACCTAAGGACAGATCGATGAAACAGTTATAGGAATGCAACAAAACGTGAATAGACAACTGACAGAATTAAAACAGATGATAGTGGAATTGACAAAAGGAAAATAAGTTGTTGAGACGTACAGGACAAGGGAGGAAATAGCTGTTGAGACACCATTGTATCTATCTGGGTTCATATATGTTCAAGAGCCCCATGTGCCACAAACACCTCAAACAACTGATCAACCTTATATTGGCCATTTTACCAAGTTACCATCAGTTCAAACAAATATCAATCCTGGACATACTCCTTACGACTTCACTACTGTGCCTAATGTGGATGATCATAAAAAATTAAAGAAATTGAAGAGGGTGCCAGATCCATCAGAAGATATAATGATGAAAGATAAGTATGATCTGTTGGAAGGGAGATTGAAAGCAATTGAAAGTCATGATGTCTACGAGAATGTTAACGCCAACGAGCTTAGTCTAGTGCCTGATCTCATTATTCCATCAAAATTCAAAGCCCCGAATTTTGAAAAGTATAATGAAACTGGATGTCCTAAAATACATTTGGCTCAATACTGTCACAAAATGGTTGGGTATGCTGGTGATGAAAAGCTACTTATTCATGTCTTTCAAGAAAGTTTGACTGGGACAGCAGCTAATTGGTATCATAGTTTGAAAAGCAGTCAAATTCATACTTGGAGAGATTTATCATGGGCATTCTTGAAGCAATACCAATATATGTTGGAGTTAGCTCCGGATCGATTAACCCTCCAAAATATGAGAAAGAACCCCAATGAGAGCTACAAAGAATATGCTGTTAGATGGAAGAATATGGCATCACAGGTACAACCACCTCTTACCAATAGGGAGTTGAATTCTCTATTTGTGGATACCCTTCCTTCTTCCTATTATGATAAGTTGATCAGCAATACTTCATAAGAGTTTGCAAATTTATTGTTTGCTGTGGGTAGAATTGAGGATGGGATAAAAAGGGGAAGAATTATAAAAACTGATGATGAAAAAAAATGAGATATTTTTGCAAAACAAGCCCAAGAAATAATTGTTAAAGGGAAACATGCGAGAAATCTCACCATGATGCAAGAAGATCCAACGGATGATTATTCACAATGGCTACCATATTGCCCCCAACCAATATTTGCGATCGATGATTTTCCTCGACCACTTCATCTGTATGCTTAAATTTCTTCACCGCGAATAGAACCAAAGATCAATTTAAGCCATTCACAGAGTCATAAGAGAAAGAGAGCCAAAGTGTATCATTCACTTTCAATACCTTACGCTGAGCTCTTTACTTTACTAATAGAGAATCATATAATCTCTGTTGTTCCTGCAAGACCCAGAAAGCCTCCGTACCTGAAGTGGTATGATCCTAATGCTAAATGTGAATTTCATGATGGAGTTAAGGGGCATTCCATAGAAGATTGTACTGCCTTCAAGGATAAAGTTCAAGCTTTGATCGATGCAGATGCTGCAAAGTTTAAAGAGCTAGTTGGTGGTTTTGATGATTGATAGTAGTAAAGTTGCAAGTTAGTGATGCTAAAGTTGAAACATCAAGGGGAAAACTTTTGTTTATGTAACTTTAAATATCACCTCAAGAGTATGATCTAGATAATAAATTCTTTTTGGTCAAGTCTTAAGTTTTGCATTGCATGAGCAAACATTGTGCATCATAGTGTTTTATTTTGTGTAAGTTTTGATATATAGTTGGTTTTTTTTTTTAAAAAAAAAGAGGAAAGATATTAGATGTGAATAAAGCCTCATGTGGTTAACTACCAAGGCTAGAGAAATTTTCTTGAGAAAAAAAAACCAAAAAAACAAGAGAAGAAAGAAAAAATGAAGTTTTGAGTCTAAGATGAATTGGCGATCACTATTAGAAAATTTTCAAATACCTAAATGCCAATTTACTCATTCAGTTGACCCCATTTCATCAGTCATGACCCCTTGATAGCCTTAAATTCAAATTTGTGAACCTTATTTTCACCTGATACTGTTGGCAATATTCTTTTCTAAGGCAATGAACAAATGAAACAGCCATTAACAAATGTGTGGTTCTTAGAAAATCAAGTCTATATGACTTTTTTTTTTTAGAATTCAAATGCGATAATTGAATATGATAAGATTATGCTGCAGTTCCAAAATTTTCAAATCCAAAATACACTTAAGCATACTACCATTTCAATTTTTTTATCCCAAAATTAACCCGATCCTTTATCTTGAGGTATATTTGTCAGAAAATAAATATCTCATTACCTCTAAGGCAACTTGAGTTATGATTAACCCTTTTGTTCTCTTTTTGTGGAGTAACTTAAATCATTTGATACCTTAAACATGTTTACCCCACATAATCTTTTTCTTATCCATTTCATATGACCCTTCTTTTCTAATTACTTTCATTATGGGTGGTTTGCTAAAATGGGACATCTTTCATGAAACGTGTTACTGGCAAAATGAATCTAGGTGTGAACTATGGGGGCATAAAAAAAAATAAAAACAACAACAAAAGAGAAAAATAAAGAAGAAAAAATTGGTTATGACATCATGCACTAAAAAATTTGAGCAAATCCAAAAAAGGTTATGACAAAGTCAAGGTTTTGAAAAAAAAAAAAAACAAAAAATTTTTTTTGAGATTAAAAAGAAAAAAACCTTTTTCCAAGTTCATTTTCTTGAAGAGTAGTCTTCAATTTAAATGTTTATGCTTGAAGTGACAAATGGCCATCTTTCATTATCTTTTCACAAAAATAAAAATTTATCTCTTGTTACCCCTTTGAGCTTGATTGAATTCTTTCAAAATAAACCCTGACTAAGGATCACTTTTCATATTTGTGAAAAAAAAAAAACAAAAAAAAAGAAATACATTTGAAGGATAAGAATGAGAATGTCTAATGGAATCTCATGTGATAGGGGCACAAACCAGTATAAAAGTTCATAAAAGTTTTGAATCCACTCAGTGAAAGGGTGTAAAAAAAAAGGAAAAGAAGAATAAAAAAAAAAGGGAAAGAAATGAATTGGTGGAAAGCACAAAATAGAATATACCTTAGAGTGTATCCTTCCAATGAAAAATGATCCTTAGTTTCAAATACCCTTAAATAGTTGTTTTGGGCCTTTTTATCCTTTTCTTTGGTGACCAGGAACCTTAACCTACATTACAACCTTTAAAAAGTCCATATTGGATCAGGCATGAAAGCTTAAACTTGAAGAGTTTCTCTTGAAAAATGAACATTAATTTTTTGAGTTTTCCTTTTTGAAAAATATTCTTTTCCTCTTTTGGATTAGATTTGAATTCTCAAGTGCATGGTGTGTAAAAAAAAAAGAGAAAAATAGAAATAAATGTGGCTTTAGGGTGAAAACCCTCAAAAGGGCAATCTAGAGCCAACCTTGAAAGGTCACTCCTGATGCTAAGTATGGTGGATGCTAAACAAAAGTAAAACCAAACCTTTTGAAAAATCTAAAATATTAAAGCCATAGAAGTCTGAGATGGGTTGATTATTCCCAAATAACCTTTTAAAATCTTAAGCCCTTACAGCTGATCTTAACATATATCAAAATGTCGCATTTCGAGACTAAGAAAAATGTTGAATATGTTTGATTTTCAAGGAATTCATGCTTTTAGAAAAGCTTGGGTTTCATTTGTGAGCTTACATGCCTCTTTCACTCCCTTCAAGGATTGGAACCTTTTGAATCAACATCGCTATCTACAAAACTATTACATCCATTTGGAAAGAAAATCCTCACCTTTTTCATTTTTGATAGGGATTGCCAAATTCTAAAATAAAATAAAATAAAATTTAAGCCTAGTTTATCTGGCCATTAATGAAGTTTTAAGCCCAGTTTATCTGGCCATCAATATAAATTTAAGCCCAGTTTATCTGGCCTCAAATGAAGATTTAAGCCCAGTTTCTGGCCATCAATGATATTTAAGCCTAGTTTATCTGGTCATTAATGAAGCTTTAAGCCCAGTTTATCTGGCTCTTAATGAAACTTTAAGCCCAGTTTATCTGGCCATTAATGAAGCTTGAAGCCCAGTTCATCTTGCCATCGATGAGGTTTTAAACCTAGTTTATCTGGCTTCAAATGAAGATTTAAGCCCAGTTTAGCTGGCCTTCAATAAATTTAAGCCAAGTTTATTTAGCCCCAAAAGAAGTTTTAGAGTTTCAAAGTTCTATTCATAATAAAATTTCTCGATACATAACCTTTTAAAAGATCTTGCATTTGCATTACTTGTATCATGAGAAAGACATTTAACCTAAAAAAAAAAGAGATATTCAAATTTGTATCGCTTATCTGTGCATCATGAAAAGGATATTTGCATTTGCATCACTTGCATCTGTATTACAAGAAAGACATTTGCATTTGCATCACTTGCATTTGCACTTGCACAAGATATTTGCATTCGCACCATAAAAAAAAAATTTCATATTTGCACAACTATGGCATCCGCATCCTAAGAAAAGGTATTTGTAGAAGCATTTAAATGAAAAGAACATTGTCATTGTCAAATATAGTTGCATCAAGCATTCGCATCCTTGCATTTGCATTGAAATTTATATTTTTATCAACATTTCCATTAGCATCATTTGATCAAGATGGACATTTGTATCATTGATTGCATTCATTAAATCTGATTGAAAAAAAAAACATTTCAAAAAAAAATTTCAAATTTTAAAGTTTCATCACCTCTGATTATGAGGAGCATTTAAAGATTTTGAGATTTGTAAGACCTCCGGGCATAATCTCTAAAAGCCTCTGCGCATGACTTTTAAGATTAAAAGATTTTCAAATTTTACAGTTTCATCGCTTCTGATTATAAGGAGCATTCAAAGATTTTGAGATTTGTAAGACCTCCGGGCATAATTTCGATTTGCGGTGTTGTCCTGATCGATTTTTTATTTTTGACTTGCGATGTTACCCGAGTCAATTCTGTAAGACCTCCAGGCATGATTCTGTAAGACCTTCGAGCACGATTTCTAAGACCTCTGGGCATAATTTTGATTCGCGGTGTTATCCCGATCCATTCCTTATCTTTCGACTTACGATTTTATTCCAGTCGATTCTGTAAGACCTTCGGGTATGATTCTATAAGACCTTCAGGTATGATTCTTAAGACCTCCGAGCGTAATTTTGATTCGCGGTGTTATCCCGATCGATTCCTTATCTTTTGACTTACAATGTTATCCCAGTTGATTTTGTAAGACCTTCGGACATAATTTTGATTCGCGGTGTTATCTCGATCGATTCTTTATCTTTTGACTGCGATGTTATCCCAGTCTATTCTGTAAGACCTCTGGGCATAATTTCGATTCACGTGTGTTATCTCGATCGATTTATTATGTTTTTTAAACTTGCGGTGTCATCCCAATTGTTTTGTTTAAAAAAAAAAATTCACAATCCGTTTTCGGACAAAATCGTTGTCTTTGTCTTTGCCCTATTCCTGATTCTCAATAATGTGCAAAGAGGGGCAGCTGTTGACATCAATTTTATCCTCAAAAATAAAAATAATAATATTATACGAAATAAAAAACCAAAAAATACCAAAAAATAATACAAAAAAATAACAAAAAAACAAAAAAAAAAAGAAAAATAATTGAGGATGGCAATGGTGCCATCCCTGGCACCACTGCCACCAGGCCCACAACCCATCACATACCTTGTTCATCCTACCCTACTACCAAAAAATACAGAAGAAATAAAGAGGCGAGCTTGTGTTTACATCCCGTGATCGAGCCCCATGCCCTTCCCTCCAAACACATATGGCTAGAGCTCTATAAATAGAGCTCATAGCAAAGCCAAAATGGACAAAGAAGAAGGAGGGGGAGATTCTGTCAAAAAAACTACAAAAAAAATGAAAACCACACTCCTCCCCATAGGGAGGAACCCAACGCCGAAGCTACCTACAAACGCAAGAAAATAGATCAGTCTTGCTTTAACAAAATAAATAAAAAAAAATTGAAAATAGAAACTTTGAGCCTCGATCTACGTTGATCGGGGCTGTTTTTGACAAAAAGGGGGTCAGATCTTGAAAAAGCGCGTTGAAGAGCACTTTTAGAAGTATTTTGGCATTTTTCGATCACCAGCAACCACCGCTGGCGACGACCTAGGCAGCGGCCGAAGCGGTGGCCCGACGATCGAACGATGGACGGCCAGACCTCTCCCCCAGCTCTTTCTCTCTCCTTCTCTCCCTTTTTTTTCTGAAACAAAAACCAAATGAACAAAAAAAAATCTTCAGCTATATATAGTAAAGCAAAAACTCAAAACGACGTCGTTTAGGGAAAGACCCAAAACGACACCGTTTTAACCAAAGACGATCCGCGCATGGACCCGGATCTGACCTGAGATTCACGTAAACCAACCCGTCAACCTGTTTCATCCAACCTTGAATCGGTCCAGTGAACCAGTCTGAGCCAGTCCGAACCACTGGACCGCCTGAACCACCTATCGAATCGCAGAACCAGTCCAGACCAGTATTGATCGGACCGTTTATCGATCCGGTTTAGGTAAAAAAAAAATTTTTTTAATTTTTTTATATTATTATTTTTGTTATTTTAAGTATATTTTTATATTTATGCATGATAAATTTCTAAATGTGTTAGAATAAATGTTTAATTGTTTTAATAATAATAAAATTGAAAACAAATAATAGTTAAAAATATATTAAAAATGTTCAAAAAAAAATATTTATTATTATTATTATTATTATTTTCCCTGCCTAGATGTTGGAGGGAATAAAAAATATTTTTCTAAAAGATAATTCCACCTAGATGTTGGGAAATTATTATGAATAAATTTTCATAAAAGAAAACATAAGAAATTTTTAATTAGTTTTGAAAAATTATAAAAAATTGAACTTGCTCCGAAAGTCTGCCTAAATGATGGGGATTTTTAAAGATGTTCGCGTTTTACTTAAATCTTAAAAACTAATTTTTAATTTTCAAAATCCTAAGTTTTTAAAACCCCTAAAAATCCAAAATCCCCTAAAATTCAAAACCTCTTAAAATCCAAAGTCCTAAAAATCCTAAAGACAAGTGTGAAAATTCTATTTGAAGCAATTTGTTCCCGAATGCTGCCTAGATGATGGGGTATTTAGAAAATTTTACTTCGTTAAGTCTTTTCACACGATTTCTTAATTTGCATCAACAATAAGATTAATAAATAAAAAGTATAATAGTAAATTGAGAGCTTAAATATAAACAGTCGCACCTAAGCTCTGCCTAGATGTTGGAGAGTTAGGGTGGTCTTATTATACTTAAGAATACAACTTTTAAATTACATTTCATTTTACATAACATTCATTGACATACACACACTATTTAAAAAAATTATGATATTATAAAATAAAATAAAAATAACATTTCGAAAGAAATAATTCTTGGTACTCTGGCTAGACGTTGGGAAGTCACTAACAATTATTTTCTATAAAGATTGTTATTTTATTTTATGGATTATTGTGTTAAATCTTAAGTGAAAAGAGTTATTTTAAATTCTGCCCAGATGTTGGAGAATTTTAAGATAATTCTTTAACTTAAAGATTTTCTCAATATTTCTAAATAAATATTTTAGCAAAATTTTATTCAAGTGAAGGGAATTAGTGTTAAATTTCAAATTAAAATCATTTTTATCCAACACCGAAAATAGCGCATAACTAAATGGTACCAATTGTGGGGGTGCTAATCCTTCCCCAGGCGTAACCGACTCCTGGACCCAACCTGGTTTTTCGTAGACCAAAATTATCTTTTTGATAAATTTTAAATCCGTTTTACAGTTTTATTAAAAAGATAAACTTTTGGATGGCCAATCACACCCTAACAAAGATTGGTGAAGACTCCACTTTTTATTTATTTTTCTCTATTTTAAAACATCACTTTTACGTCTGGCAGTCCCAAAATCGTTACGACAATGTGTGATAGGTGCTGGTACTTGCCCTTATATTGGCCCCCTATCCCTCATCAAACCTCGAGAACTCACACCCCCATAAAGAGCATTTGAGATTTTACAGGTTTGCTGCCAGTAGCCATTAAAGTGTCTGAAATGGGACACTTTTTTTAAATGGTCACAAAATCCTATACACTTTGAGTTTTTAGCTGAATTTTTTTGTGCATGCCAACAAAAATACGAGGATCACGTCTACCAAGTTTGGGGCCAAAACTCCTTCTCAAAAAATTTAAAAAAAATCCCGAACCGTAAAAAGTTTCAAAAATCGTGAAAAATAGAAAACGAGTCATCTTGCCATGAAACTTCACATGAAGGCTTAAGGGACCATTGTATGAATTTACAAGCCATAAAAATGGCATTGGCATGGCAGAAATATGAAGATGTGCCTAAACCCACCTACCACCCTATCGATCCATGGTTGCGCATCCCGTCTCTCTGGCGGGCGTAGTGCCCACCCATCCGCTCATTTCGTCAGTTGGCTTAGGTATACGGAGTTCATTCCCAGTCTAAGATCAGACCGGATTGAGGGTTACGGTAGCAGGATCAACAACACATAGAGGGGGACCCAGCCGATCCCCAGCTTACGCATCCTGCCTCTCTGGCCGACTGAGCGCCCGCACACTCGTTTCTTGGGTTGACTTAGGCATACGGAGTTCATTCCGAGTCTAAGCATGCGGAGTTCATTCCCAGTGTAGGATCAAACTGGACCGAGGGTTGCAGGTGCACATGCTGGGCTCGGGTATGTGCTGGTGTCGCATTTTTTTTTGCTCGGGGAACCATCGTCAGAGCATCACCGAAGAACCTAACCGGCGGCATTGCGGGTTCCGACGATTGGGGGGGAGGGGGGGTGTGCGCAGATGATGTGCAATGGGTGCTGGTACTTGGCCCTTATATTGGCCCCCTATCCCTCATCAAACCTCAAGAACTCACACCCCCTTAAATAGCATTTGAGATTTTATAGGTCTGCTGCCAGTAGCCATTAAAGTGTCTAAAATGGGGACACTTTTTTCAAATGGTCACAAAATCTTGTACACTTCGAGTTTTTAGCTGAATGTTTTTGTGCATGGCAACAAAAATACAAGGATCATGTCTACCAAGTTTGGCGCCAAAACTCCTTCTCAAAAGATTTTAAAAAAATTTAGAACCATAAAAAGCTTCAAAAATCATGAAAAAGAGAAAACGAGTCGTCTTGCCATGAAACTTCACATGAAGGCTTAAGGGACCATTGTATGAATTTACAAGCCATAAAAATGGCATTGGCACGGCAAAAATATGAAGATGTGCCCAAACCCAACTACCACCCTATCGATCCACGGCTTACGCATCCCGCCCCTCTGGCCGGTGTAGTGCCCGCCCGCTCGTTGGTTTCGTCGGTTGGCTTAGGCATACGAAGTTCATTCCCAGTCTAAGATCGGACTGGATCGAGGGTTGTGGTAGCAGGATCAGCAGCATGTAGAGGAGGACCTGGTCCATCCCCGGCTTGTGCATCTTGCCTCTCTGGTCGACTGAGCACCCGCACGCTCGTTTCATGGGTTGACTTAGGCATACGGAGTTCGTTCCCAGTCTAATCATATGGAGTTCATTCCCAGTGTAAGATCGGACCGCATCAAGGGTTGCAGGTGCACATGCTGGGCTCGGGCATGTGCTGGTGCCACATTTTGTTTTGCCTGGGGCACCATCACCGGAGCATCGTCGAAAAACCTGACCGATGGAATTGGGGGTTTCGGCGATTGGGGGGCGGGGGGTGTGCGCACATGATGTGCGATGGGTGCTGGTACTTGGCCCTTATATTGGCCCCCCATCCCTCATCAAACCTCAAGAACTCTCACCCCCTTAAAGAGCATTTGAGATTTTACAGGTTTGCTGCTAGTAGCCATTAAACTGTCTGAAATGAGGACACTTTTTTCAAATGGTCACAGAATCCTGTACACTTCGTGTTTTTAGCTGAATTTTTTTTTTCATGCCAACAAAAATACAAGGATTTTTTCTACTAAGTTTGGGGCCAAAAATCCTGCTGAAAAAATTTTAAAAAAATCTCGAACCGTAAAAAGTTTCAAAAGTCATGAAAAATAGAAAACGAGTCGTCTTGCCATGAAACTTCACATGAAGGCTTAAGGGACCATTGTATGAATTTACAAGCCATAAAAATGGCATTGGCACACAGAAATATGAAGATGTGCCTAAACCCACCTACCACCCTATTGATCCACGGCTTGCGCATCCTGCCTCTTTGGCCGGCGTAGTGCTCGCCCGCCCGCTCGTTTTGTCGATTGGCTTAGGCATACGGAGTTCATTGCTAGTCTAAGATCAGACCAAATTAATGGTTACGGTAGCAAAATCGGCAGCACATAGACGGGGACCCGATCGATCCTCGACTTGCTCGTCCTGCCCCTCTGGCCGGTCGAGTGCCCACACGCTCGTTTCGTGGGTTGACTTAGGCATACGGAGTTCATTCCCAGTCTAAGCATATGGAGTTCATTCCCAGTGTAAGATCGGACCAGACCGAGAGTTACGGGTGCACATACTGGGCTTGAGCATGTGCTATAGCTGCATTTTTTTTCGCCCGGGGCACCATCGCAGGAGCATCACCAGAGAACCTGACCGGCAGCATTGGGGTTCCGACGACTGGGGGGTGTGCGCACATGATGTGCGACGGGTGCTGGTACTTGGCCCTTATATTGGCCCCCTATCCCTCATCAAACCTCGAGAACTCACACCCCTTAAAGAGCATTTGAGATTTTACAGATTTGCTGCCAGTAGCCATTAAAATGTCTGAAATGGGGATGCTTTTTTCAAATGGTCACAAAATCTTGTACAATTCGAGTTTTTAGCTGAATTTTTTTGTGCATGCCAACAAGAATACAAGGATCACGTCTTCCAAGTTTGAGACCAAAAATCCTTCTAAAAAAATTTTAAAAAAATCTCGAACAGTAAAAAGTTTAGAAAATCATGAAAAATGAAAAACGAGTCATCTTGCCATGAAACTTCACATGAAGGCTTAAGGGACCATTGTATGAATTTAAAAGCCTTAAAAATGGCATTGGCACAACAGAAATATGAAGATGCGCCTAAACTTGCCTACCGCCCTATCGATCCATGGCTTGCGCATCCTACCTCTCTAGCTGGCATGTGCCCGCCCGCCCGCTCGTTTCGTCGGTTGGCTTAGGCATACGGAGTTCATTCCCAGTCTAAGATCAGACCGGACCGAGGGTTGTGATAGCAGGATCGATAGCACGTAGGGTGGGACCCAGTCGATCCCCAGCTTGTGCATCCTGCCCCACTGGCCGGCTGAGCACCCGTACGCTCGTTTTGTGGGTTGACTTAGCCATACGGAGTGCATTCCCAGTCTAAGCATACGAAGTTCATTCCCAGTGTAAGATCGAACCGGATCAAGGGTTGCAGGTGGACATGCTGGGCTCGGGCATGTGCTGGTGCTGCATTTTTTTTTCACCCGGGGCACAATTGCTGGAGAACTTGACCGGCAGCATTGGGGTTCCAGCGATTGGGGGGGCGGGGGGTGTGCGCACATGATGTGCGATGGGTGCTGGTACTTGGCCCTTATATTGGCCCCCTATCCCTCATTAAACCTCGAGAACTCTCACCCCCTTAAAGAGCATTTGAGATTTTACAGGTTTGCTGCCAGTAACCATTAAAGTGTTTAAAATGGGGACACTTTTTTCAAATGGTCACAAAATCCTGTACACTTCAAGTTTTTAGCTGAATTTTTTTGTGCATGCCAAAAAAAATACAAGGATCACGTCTACCAAGTTTGGGGCTAAAATGCCTTTTGAAAAAATTTTAAAGAAATCTCGAACCGTAAAAGGTTTAGAAAATCGTGAAAAATAGAAAACGAGTCGTCTTGCCATGAAACTTCACATGAAGGCATAAGGGACCATTGTATGAATTTACAAGTCATAAAAATTGCATTGGCATAACAGAAATATGAAGAGGTGGCTATAACCACCTACCACCCTATCGATCCACGGCTTACGCATCCCGCCTCTATGGCCGGCGTAGTGCTCGCCCGCCCGTGTGTTTCGCCGATTGGCTTAAGCATATGGAGTTCATTCCCTGTCTAAGATTGGACTGGATAGAGGGTTGCGATAGCAGGGTCGCAGCATGCAGGGGTAGACCCGGTCGATCCCCGACTTGTGCATCCTGCCCTTTTGGCCGACTGTGCACCCACATGCTTGTTTCGTGGGTTGACTTAGGCATACAGAGTTCATTCCCAGTCTAAGCATACAGAGTTTATTCCCAGTGTAAAATCAGACCGGATCGAGGGTTGCGGGTGCATATGCTGGGCTCAGGAATGTGCTGGTGCTCCATTTTTTTTTGCTCGAGGCACCATCATCGAAGCATCGTCGGAGAACCTGACTGACGGCATTGGGGTTCCGACGATTGTGGGGCGGGAGGGGGGTGTGCGCACCATCGTCGGAGAACCTGACCGGTGGCATTGCGGTTCTGACGATTGGGTGGTGGGGGGGTGTGCGCACATGATGTGCGATGGGTGCTGGTACCTGGCCCTTATATTGGCCCCCTATCCCTCATCAAACCTCGAGAACTCACACACCCTTATAGAGCATTTGAGATTTTACAGGTTTGCTGCGAGTAGCCTTTAAAATGTCTGAAATGGGTATACTTTTTTCAAATGGTCACAAAATCCTGTACACTTCGAGTTTTTAGCTGAATTTTTTTGTGCATGCCAACAAAAATGAAGGATCGTGTCTACCAAGTTTGGGGCCAAAACTCCTTCTAAAAAAATTTAAAAAAAATCCCAAACCGTAAAAAGTTTCAAAAATCGTGAAAAATAGAAAACGAGTCGTCTTGCCATGAAACTTCACATGATGGCTTAAAGGACCATTGTTTGAATTTGCAAGCCATAAAAATGGCATTGGCATGGCAGAAATATGAAGATGTGCCTAAACCCACCTACCACCCTATCGATCCACGGCTTGCGCATCCCGCCTCTCTGGCCGGTGTAGTGCCCACCCGCTCATTTCGTCGGTTGGCTTAGGCATACGAAGTTCATTCCCAGTCTAAGATCAGACCAGACTGAGCATTGGGACAGTAGGATCAGCAACACACAGGGGGGACCCGGCCAATCCCCGACTTGCGCATCATGCCCCTCTGGCCGGCTAAACGCCCGCACGCTCATTTCATGGGTTGACTTACGCATACGGAGTTCATTCACAGTCTCAGCACACGGAGTTTATTCCCAGTGTAAGATCAGACCGAATCGAGGGTAGCGAGTGCACATGCTCGGCTCAAGCATGTGCTGCTGCAACATTTTTTTTGCCCGGGGCACCATCGTTGCATCATCGTCGGAGAACTTGACCGACGGCATTGGGGTTCCGACGATTGGGGGGCGGGGGGTGTGCGCACATGATGTGTGATGGGTGCTGGTACTTGGCCCTTATATTGGCCCCTATCCCTCATCAAACCTCAAGAACTCACAACCCCTTAAAGAGCATTTGAGATTTTACAGGTTTGCTGCCAGTAGCCATTAAAGTGTCTGAAATGGGGACACTTTTTTCAAATGGTCACAAAATCTTGTACAATTCGAGTTTTTATCTAAATTTTTTTGTGCATGCCAAATAAAATACAAGGATCACGTCTACCAAGTTTGGGGCCAAAACTCCTTCTGAAAAAGTTTTAAAAAAATCTGAAACCGTAAAAAGTTTTAAAAATCGTGAAAAATGGAAAACGAGTCGTCTTGCCATGAAACTTCACATGAAGGTTTAAGGGACCATTGTATGAATTTACAAGCCATAAAAATGGCATTGGCATAGTAGAAATATGAAGATGTGCCTAAACCCACCTACCACCCTATCGATCGACGGCTTGCGCATCCTGCCCCTCTAGCCGACGTAGTGGCCGCCTGCCCGCTCTTTTCGTCGGTTGGCTTAGGCATACGGAGTTCATTCCTGATCTAAGATTGGACCAGACCGAGGGTTGTGACAACAGGATCGGTAGCACGTAAAGGGGACCCGATCGATCCTCGACTTGCGCATCCTACCCCTCTGACTGGCTGAGCGCCCGCATGCTCATTTCGTGGTTTGACTTAGGCATACAGAGTTTATTCCCAGTCTAAGCATACGGAGTTCATTCCCGGTGTCAGATCAGATCAGACCAAGGGTTGCAGGTGCACATTCTGGGCTCGGATATGTGTTGGTACGGCATTTTTTTTGCCTGGGGCACCATCGCTGGAGCATCATCGGAGCATCACCGGAGAACCTGACCGACGGCATTGGGGTTTCGATGATTGGTGGGGGCGGGGGGGTTGTGCACATGATGTGCGATGGGTACTGGTACTTGGCCCTTATATTGGCCCCCTACCCCTCATCAAACCTCGAGAACTCACACCCTTTTAAAAAGCATTTGAGATTTTACAGGTTTGCTGCCAGTAGCCATTAAAGTGTCTGAAATGGGGACACCTTTTTCAAATGGTCACAAAATCCTGTACACTTCGCGTTTTTAGCTGAATTTTTTTGTGCATGCCAACAAAAATATAAGGATCATGTCTACCAAGTTTGGATCCAAAAATCCTTCAAAAAAAATTTTAAAAAAATCCCGAACCTTAAAAAGTTTCAAAAATCATGAAAAATAGAAAACGAGTCGTCTTGCCATGAAACTTCACATGAAAGCTTAAGGGACCATTGTATGAATTTACAAGCTAGAAAAATGGCATTGGCATGGTAGAAATATGAAGATTTTCCTAAACCTACCTACTACCCTATCGATCCATGGCTTGCGCATCCCGCCTCTCTGGCCAACGTAGTGCCCGCCCGCCCGCATGTTTTGTCAGTTGGCTTAGGCATACGGAGTTCAATCCCAGTCTAAGATTGGACCAGATCGAGGGTTGTGGAAGCAGGATTGCCAGCATGCAGGGGGGACCCGATCAATCCCCGGCTTGTGCATCCTGCCCCTCTGGCAGGCTGAGCGCCCACACGCTCGTTTCGTGGGTTGACTTAGGCATACGGAGTTCATTCCCAGTCTAAGCATATGGAGTTCATTCCCAGTGTAAGATCAGACTGGACCAAGGGTTACGGGTGCACATGCTGGGCTTGGGGATGTACTGGTGCCACATTTTTTTCGCCCGGGGCACCATCGCCAGAGCATCGCTGGAGAACTTGTCTGACGGCATTAGGGTTTCGACGATTGGGGGGGCAGAGGGGTGTGCACACATGATGTGCGATGGGTGCTGGTACTTGGCCTTTATATTGGCCCCCTATCCCTCATCAAACCTCGAGAACTCACACCCCCTTAAAGAGCATTTGAGATTTTACAGGTTTGCTGCCAGTAGCAAATAAAGTGTTTGAAATGGGGACACTTTTTTCAAATGGTCACAAAATCCTGTACACTTCGAGTTTTTAGCTGAATATTTTTGTGCATGCCAACAAAAATACAAGGATCATGCCATGTTTAGGGCAAAAAGTCCTTCTGAAAAAATTTTAAAAAAATCTTGAACTGTAAAAAGTTTGAAAAATCATGAAAAATAGAAAACGAGTCGTCTTGCCATGAAACTTCACATGAAGGCTTAAGGGACCATTGCATGAATTTACAAGCCATAAAAATGGCATTGGGATGGTAAAAATATGAACATGTGCCTAAACCCACCTACCACCCTATCGATCCACGGCTTGCTTATCCCGCCTCTCTAGCCGGCGTAGTGCCCGCCCGCCCGCTCATTTCGTTGGTTGGCTTAGGCATACGAAGTTCATTCCCAGTCTAAGATTGGACTGGACCGAGGGTTGGGTTAGTAGGATCAGCAGCACGTAGGGGGGGACCCAACCGATCCCCGACTTAGGCATCCTGCCCCTCTGGCCGACTGAACGCCCGCACGCTCGTTTTGTGGGTTGACTTAGGCATACGAAGTTCATTCCTAGTGTAAGATCGGATCAGACTGAGGGTTACGGGTGCACATGCTGGGCTCGGGTATGTGCTGGTGCCACATTTTTTTTCACCCGGGGCACCATCACCGGAGCATCACCAGAGCATCGTCGAAGCATCGTCGGAGAACCTGACCGGTGGCATTGGGGTTCCGAAGATTTGGGGGCAGGGGGGTGTGCGCACATGATGTGTGATGGGTGCTGGTACTTGGCCCTTATATTGGCCCCCTATTACCCTATAGATCAATGGCTTGCGCATCCCGCCTCTCTGGCCGACGTAGTGCCCGCCCCCCCACTCATTTCGTCGGTTGGCTTAGGCATACAGAGTTCATTCCCAGTCTAAGATCGGATCGAACCGAGGGTTATGGTAGCAGGATCGGCAGCACGCAGGTGTCACAAGCTCTGACCTTAGACTCAGGATCCGTGCGACCTTAGTCTTGAAATCTCTTCCTTTGTGCCTAAGTCAGCCTAAAACATAAGTGTGCGGGCACTAGAACAATGGGAAGGGTTGATTACGCAAGTTAAAGAGAAACAGGATAAGAAGATAGAATTCTGGAGATGCTATTGTATTCACTAAAATAGAAGTGTTTGATGGTGTACAAATGAGGGTGGAGCAGCCCTTTATTTATAGTTGAGGCTCTAGCTACAACTTAATGGCATATCCCTAGAATAAAGGCTAAAATCATGGGATTACAATCAATTAGGATGCTAACTCTTGATTTTTAGGGTCAACCAAATCTGCCAGGATGCTTCTGCCTGTTTCCAGAAGCTTTCTTTGCGTGTCCAGCACCTTCGACACTTCTGGATGTGGTGCGAGCAGCTTGTATGCTAGGCCTTGGTCTCACGGGCTGGCCTGCAAGTCAGGAGGGCGTTCTGAGCTCGTTTGCTAGGCTTTGCGCACAGATACCAGCCAGCACGCCTGGTCTGCGGGCCTCAACCTCTGGCTCGCTTGTTGGTCTGCCTGATATGCCTGGCGTGTCCGCCCAGGGCGTGACATTCTCCCCCACCTGATTTCGCAACGCCCTCGTTGCATTTTCTACATTGTACTGCCTGATTTGGTCCTCGAACTGGCATAAGTCCTCTGCTGGTTCCTAGCTCGCCTTACTATTTGGAAGTCCCTTCTAGCGCACCAAGTACTCATGTCTTGGTTGATAGTTCTTCCGTCTCACCTCCCGGTCAGCTATGATGCTATGGACCTCTTTCTCATATGAGGCCCTTGCTCCCAATGGTGCACGCTTTGACTCTGCCCATCCTGGATCTCCTTTATCCTCATGAAATGGCTTGAGCATGCTCACGTGGAACACCGGGTGCACCCTCGGCTTGGGTGGCATATCCAGCTTATAGGCAACCTTGCCTACCCTCTTGACTATTCGAAGAGGTCCCTCATATCTCCAGACTAGGCCTTTGTGTAGCCCCCTGTGGCGCACAATGGGATGCAGCTTTACCAACACCAAGTCTCCAACCTGGAACTGCACGTCCTGCCTATTCTGGTCTGCCCACTTCTTCGACCTCTTGGTCGCCTTGTGTAGACAAACTCTGGCCAAGTTAGTTTGCTCCTGCCATGCCTTGGCAAACTTGTATGCTATTAGATTCAGCCCTGTATAACCTGCAGTAATCGAACTGGGTGTTAGTGGTTGTTGCCCTGTCACAACCTCAAATGGGCTCTGGTTCGTTGCCTCGCTCCTTTGCAAGTTGTAGGAAAACTGCGCAATATCTAGCAGCTTTAGCTAGTCCCTTTGTGTGGCACCCACATAGTGCCTGAGATAGACCTCCAATAGTCCATTCACTCATTCTGTCTACCCATCGGTCTGTGGATGCATGCTGGTGGAAAAGTTCAAGTCTGACCCTAATAGCTTGAACAACTCAATCCAAAACCTGCCCATGAACCACTTGTCTCAACCACTAACAATGGTCCTCGACACTCCCCAGTACTTAACCATGTTCTTCAAGAACAATCGAGCTACCTCCTCAGCTGGGCACTCCTTGGTTGCTGGAATGATAATTCCATACTTGGAAAACTTGTCCACCACTACCATGATGCTTCCAAACCCCTCTATCTTGGGTGGACTGACTATAAAGTCCAGAGAAACACTCTCTCATGGTCGCTCTGGCACTGGCAATGGCTCTAAGAGACCGCCTGGTTTCTTGAGCTCCACCTTGTCCTATTGGCACACAAGACAAGTCTTCACATAGGCCTCCACATCATCCCTCATGTGCGGCCAGCAGTACCAATCCTCGATCAGCGCCATGGTACGGCTCACTCTAGGGTGTCCAGCCCACCTTGAATCATGACATTCTTGCAAAACTTCCTTACAGAGCTTCCAGTGCTACGGCACAAACAGTCTACTACCCCTAGTGTACAACAAACCATCCTGTAACCAAAACCTCCTAGTCTTACCTTGCTGGGCATACTCCATCAAAGCCTTGGCTGTAGGATCATGCGCAAGTCCCTCATTGATGCATGGCACCAGTGACCCCTTTGGTTGGCTAATGGCAGCAAGGTTAGCCTTCTTGCTTAGGGCGTCTGCCACTAGGTTCGCCCGTCTTGGCTTGTACTCCATTTGGAAATCAAATTTTGCAAGAAAATCTTGCCATTTCGCATGCTTGAGGGACAACTTCTTCTGCATTTGGAAGTAGCTGGTCACCACATTGTCCATCCTCACCATGAACCTCGACCCCAATAGGTAATGGTGCCAAGTGCGCAAGCAGTGCACCACTGCAGTCATCTCTTTCTCTTGGATCGTGTACTTGCGTTCAGTCTCATTTAGCTTTCTACTCTCAAATGCGATTGGACGTCCCTCCTGCATCAACACACCCCCTATGGCAAAGTCTAATGCATCCGTATACACCTCATACGGCTTGGCATGGTCTAGCAAGGCCAAGACTGGCTCCTCAGTCACAGCCCACTTTAACCTGTCAAAGGCTTCCTGGCACCCTGCGCTCCACTCCCATGCTCTCCCTTTCTTGAGCAAGTCAGTCAATGGCATGGCTATTGCTGAGTGACCTTTGATGAAGCGCCTGTAGTAGTTAACCAGCCCAAGGAATGATCTCAACTCAGTGACCTAGGCTGGCAGTTGCCACTCCAGGATGGCGTGTATCTTGCCTTCATCCATGCGTATCCTGCCACCTTCCACTATATGGCCTAGGAACGGGATCTCCTGCTGGGCGATTGAGAACTTCTCCCTCTTGACAAATAGCTTGTGCGCCCGCAACACCTCGAACACCTATCTCAAGTGGTCTACATGCTCTCCCAAAGTCTGGCTGTAGATCACAATGTCATCCAAATAAACCATAACAAAACCGATCAAGGAATGACTGAAGTACCTTGTTCATAAGGGTGTAAAATGTTGCTAGGGCATTCATGAGTCGGAAAGGCATCACCAAGAACTCATACGAACCATACTGAGTGACACATGCTGTCTTTGGCTCATCTCTCTCTGTGATCCTGACTTGATAGTAGCCTAACCTCAAATCCAGCTTGGTGAACCACCTTGCGCTCCCAAGTTGATCAAACAAGTCCGTAATGAGTGGGATGGGGTACTTGTTCTTGATGGTCAGCTTGTTCAAGGCTCGGTAGTCTATGTACAGCTGTAACTACGCACCATGCTTGTGCTAGAATAGAACCGGTGCACCATATGGTGCCTTCGATGGCCTGATGAAGCCAGCATCAACTAGCTCCTTAAGCTGCTTCCTTAACTCCTCCAACTCTGGTGGAGACATTCGATAAGGGGCTCTGGCTGGTGGTTTGGCCTCGAACACCAGCTCGATCTTGTGGTCCACCTCTCTCTTAGGTGGTAGCTTGCTAGGTAGCTTTGCGGGCATCACATCACTAAAGGTCTTCAACACCTCCAAGGGTGACTCGGTCTCTTTCTTCCTTGGCTCATCATATTTCAAGGCTGCCAAGAAGGTGTCTTCTTGTCTGCTTATCGCCTTGGCAAATTGGATGGCTGACACCACCTACGACCTAACTCCAGACCCTCTTCTCAATGGAACTAGGCATTGGCACCGTGCATCCAAGATGCAAACACAATTGGCAAAAGGCACAAGGAGGGCGTTAATCCGAACAAGGAAATCCAACCCAATCATAAACTCGTAGTCGTCAAGGGGTATTACCTCAATGGTCTCCTTGCCTTTCCAGTCTCCAAGTTGCAACTCCACTCCCTGTGCTACTCCAATGGCTGGAACTTCCTTGGAGTTCACCGTTTTAATGGTACCAGTCCCTTTCTGCACCTTTAGTCCGAGCTTCCGGGCTCCATCACCTGAAATAAAAAGATGTGAAGCACCTGTGTCCACCAGTGCGCTCACCTTCTGACCCGTAACCATCAGATCTGTAAACATCAAGCCCTTTGGCTTGTGACTCCCCTTACTCTGGACAGCATTGAGCACTAACGACCTAAGCTTTGCTGCCCCTGACTCTGGCTCCTCATCAAACTCCTTGTCTATAGCAGTCAGCTTGCCCTTTTGCAGGTAATTGCGTGCTATGTGGCTCCCTCCACATAGGTAGCATGCTAGTGGCTCTCGGTCCCCCTCTGCTTTCCACTTGCCTACTGGTGGCTTCCTCTCGCCATCCTTGGTTGAACGGTCTCGGTCTCCATCCTTAGACTCCCGGTCACGGTCCTTCCCCTTGGACTGCTTCTTCTGGTCCCTATCATCCCTGCCCTTACCCTTGGGCTTGGAAGACTTGAACTTGTTCAGAGGCTTGAACTCTATCAAGGCCTCGGCAGTAGTCATGGCTTTAGCCAAGTCATGAACTCCTCTCTTTTGTAGCTCATGCTTCACCCACGGCTTCAGCCCATCCATAAATGCAAAAAATGCATCCTTTTCACCTAGATCTAAGATCTATAGCATCAGTTCAGAGAATTTCTGGACATACTCCCCTATGTCCCCTTGCTGGCTCAACCTACGTAACTTTGCCCGCGCCTCATCATCGGTACACTCCGGGTAAAATTGTTCTCTGAACTCCTTTTGGAACTTTTCCCAGGTTCCAATCTTGGCGCTCCCATGCCGAACATCATCACACCTGTACCTCCACCACAGTAAGGCTACATCAGTGAGATACATAGCAGCGGTGCTTACCTTTATCGCCTCGTCTTGCATGCCCATGGCCTGGAAGTACTGCTTCATACCCCAAAGGTAGTTGTCTACTTCCTTGGTGGCCCTAGTCCCCTTAAACTCCTTAGGCTTGGGGACATCCAATCTGGATTTGGACACTCCAGCAAACATGTCATTCCCAATGGCAGTCTTGCAAGTAACGAGCTCACTGGTAAGCTCTTCCATCTGCTGGCGCATGGCCTCCATGCCATCACGCAAGGTCCGCACTTCAGCCTCCAAGGTCTGGTTCTTTTTAGTGAACACGTCCAAGCCTTTGTTGAGAGCAGCTTCTAGCTCACTTTGGATCTCCTCCCCCATAGAGTCTAGTGATGCAATGTGAGTCTCTACTTCCTCAAGCTTCTCCCTCATGTCACCTACGGTCACCTCCACCTTGGCCAGCCTACCATCCATGGTAGACCAAATATCTCTAGAACTGGCTTTCTTGCCTCTTCCCCGGCCATGCTCCTGGGCTCTGCTTGTTGGCTAGCAACGTCACTTTGGGATGCCATCTCCTCAATCATGATCTAACCTGCACAACACAAACACATAGAATGGAACTTGCTCTGATACCAACTGTCACAGGCTCTGACCTTAGACTCAGAATCCGTGCAGCCTTAGGCTTGGAATCTCCTCCTTTGTGCCTAAGTCAGCCTAAAACACAAGCGTGTGGGCACTAGAACAATGGGCACGGCTGATTACGCAAGTTAAAGAGAAACATGATAAGAAGATAGAATTCTGGAAATGCTCTTGTATTCATTGAAACATAAGTGTTTGATGGTGTACAAATGAGGGTGGAGCAGCCCTCTATTTATAGTTGAGGCTCCAGCTACAACTTAATGGCATATCCCTAGAATAAAGGCTAAAATCATGGGATTACAATCAATCAGGATGCTAACTCCTGATTTTTAGGGTCAACCAAATCTGCCAGGATGCTTCTACCTGTTTCCAGAAGCTTCCCTTACGTGTCCAGCACTTTGGGCCCTTCTGGATGTGGTGCGGGCAGCTTCTATGCCAGACCTTGGTCTCACGGGCATACAGAGTTCATTCTCAGTCTAAGCATACGAAGTTCATTCCCAGTGTAAGATTGGACCAGATCGAGGGTTGCGGGTGCACATGCTGGGCTCGAGCATGTGCTGGTGCTGCATTTTTTTCGCCCAGGGCACCATCGTCGTAGCATTGTCGAAGAACCTGACCGGGAGCATTGGGGTTCCGACGATTGGGGGGTGGGGGGGTGTGCGCAAATGATGTGCGATGGGTGCTTGTACTTGGCCCTTATATTGGCCCCCTATCCCTCATCAAACCTTGAGAACTCACACCCCCTTAAAGAGCATTTGAGATTTTACAGGTTTGCTGCCAGTAGCCATTAAAGTGTCTGAAATGGGGACACTTTTTTCAAATGGTCACAAAATCTTGTACACTTTGAATTTTTAGCTGAATTTTTTTTGTGCATGCCAACAAAAATACAAGGATCATGTCTACCAAGTTTGGGGCAAAAATTCCTTCCAAAAAAATTTTAAAAAAATCACGAACCGTAAAAAGTTTCAAAAATCATGAAAAATAGAAAACGAGTCGTCTTGTCATGAAACTTCACATGAAGGCTTAAGGGACCATTGTATGAATTTATAAGCCATAAAAATGGCATTGGCATGGCAAAAATATGAAGATGTGCCTAAACCCACCTACCACCCTATCGATCCACGGTTTGCGCATCCCGTCTCTCTCGCTGGCGTAGTGCCCGCCCACCCGCTCGTTTCGTCGGTTGGCTTAGGCATGCGAAGTTCATTCCCAATCTAAGATTGAACTGAATCAAGTGTTGCAGTAGTAGGATCGACAGCACGTAGGGCGGGACCCAACCGATCCCCGGCTTGTGCATCCTGCCCCTTTGGCCGGCTGAGTGCCCGCACGCTTGTTTCGTTGGTTGACTTAGGCATATGGAGTTCATTCCCAGTCTAAGCATACGGAGTTCATTCCCAGTGTTGCGGGTGCACATGCTGGGCTCGGGTATGTGCTGGTGCTGCATTTTTTTTTGCTCGGGGCACCATCGCTAGAGCATCGCTGAAGAACCTGACCGACGGCATTGGGGTTTCGACGATTGGGGTGGTGGGGGGTGTGCACACATGATGTGTGATGGGTGCTACTACTTGGCCCCTATATTGGTCCCCTATCCCTCATCAAACCTTGAGAACTCACACCCCCTTAAGGAGTGTTTGAGATTTTACAGGTTTGCTGCTAGTAGTTGTTAAAGTTGCTGAAATGGGGACACTTTTTTCAAATGGTTACAAAATCTTGTATACTTTGAGTTTTTAGACAAATATTTTTGTGCATGCCAACAAAAATACAAGGATCACGTCTACCAAGTTTGGGGCCAAAAATACTTTGAAAAAATTTTAAAAAAATCCAAAACCGTTAAAAGTTTCAAAAATCATGAAAAATAGAAAACGAGTCGTCTTGCATGAAACTTCACATGAAGGCTTAAGGGACCATTGTATGAATTTACAAGCCATAAAAATGGCATTAGCGTGGCAGAAATATGAACATGTGCCTAAACCCACCTACCACCCTATCGACCCACGGCTTGCGCATCCCACCTCCCTGGCCGACGTAATGCCCGCCTGCTCGCTCGTTTCGACGGTTGGCTTAGGCATATGGTGTTCATTCCCAGTCTAAGATCGAACTGGACTGAGCATTCCGACAGCAGGATCGACAACACGTAAGGGGGACCCGACCGATCCTCGGCTTATGCATCCTGCCCCTTTGGCCAGCTGAGCTCCCGCACGCCCGTTTCATGGGTTGACTTAGGCATATGGAGTTCATTCCCAGTGTAAGATCGGACTAGACTGAGGATTACGGGTGCATGTACTGGGCTCTGGCATGTGCTGGTGCCGTATTTTTTTTTCGCCTGGGGCACCATCGCCGGAGAACCTGACAGGTGGCATTGGGGTTCCGGTGATTAGGGGGCGGGGGGGTGTGTGCACATGATGTGCGATGGGTGCTGGTACTTGGCCCTTATATTGGCCCCTTATCCCTCATCAAACCTTGAGAACTCACACCCCCTTAAATAGCATTCAAGATTTTACAGGTTTGCTGCCAGTAGCCATTAAAGTGTCTGAAATGGGGACACTTTTTTCAAATGGTCACAAAATCCTGTACACTTTGAGTTTTTAGCTGAATTTTTTTGTGCAAGCCAAAAAAAATACAAGGATCACATCTAAGAAGTTTGGGGTCACAATTCCTTCTGAAAAAATTTTTAAAAAATCTCAAACCGTAAAAAGTTTCAAAATTCGTGAAAAATAGAAAACGAGTCGTCTTGCCATGAAACTTCACTTGAAGGCTTCAAGGACCATTGTATGAATTTACAAGCCATAAAAATGGCATTGGCATGGCAGAAATATGAAGATGTGCCTAAACCCACCTACCACCCTATCGATCCACGGCTTGCGCATCCCGCCTCTTTGGCCGGCGTAGTGCCCTCCCGCCCGCTTGTTTCGTCGGTTGGTTTAGGCATATAGAGTACATTCCCTGTCTAAGATTAGATCGGACCGAGGGTTGCGGTAGCAGGATTGGCAGGACGCAGGGGGGGACTCAACCAATCCCCGGCTTCTGCATCCTGCCCCTCTTGTCGGCTGAGCGCCCACACGTTCGTTTCATGGGTTGACTTAGGCATATGGAGTTCATTCCCGATCCAAGCATATGGAGTTCATTCCCAGTGTAAGATCAGACCAGACCAAGGGTTGTGGGTGCACATGCTGGGCTCGGGCATGTGCTGGTGTCACCTTTTTTTCGCCCGAGGTACCATCATCGGAGCATCACCGGAGAACCTGACTGACGGTATTAGGGTTTCGGCGATTGGGGGGGCGGGGGGGTGGCGCACTTGATGTGCGATGGGTGCTGGTACTTGGCCCTTATATTGGCCCTTTATCCCTCATCAAATCTTGAGAACTCACACCCCCTTAAAGAGCATTTGAGATTTTACAGGTTTGCTGCCAGTAGCCATTAAAGTGTCTAAAATGGGGACACTTTTTTCAAATGGTCACAAAATCCTATACACTTCAAGTTTTTAGCTGAATTTTTTTGTGCAAGCCAAAAAAAAATACAAGGATCACGTCTACAAGTTTTGGGGCAAAAACTCTTTCTGAAAAAATTTTTAAAAAATCTCAAACCGTAAAAAGTTTCAAAAATCGTGAAAAATAGAAAACGAGTCGTCTTGCCATGAAACTTCACAAGAAGGCTTAAGGGACCATTGCATGAATTTACAAGCCATAAAAATGGCATTGGCATGGCTGAATTATGAAGATGTGCCTAAACCCACCTACCACCCTATCGATCCACGGCTTGCGCATCCCCCCTCTCTGGCCGGTGTAGTGCCCGCCCACCCGCTCATTTCGTCAGTTGGCTTAGGCATATGGAGTTCATTCCTAGTCTAAGATCGGACCGAACTGAGCGTTGCAGTAGCAGGATTGGCAGCATGCAGGGGGGACCCAACCGATCCTCAACTTGCGCATCCTACCACTCTGGCCGGCTGAGCGCCCGCACGCTCGTTTCATGGGTTGACTTAGGCATACAGAGTTCATTCCCAGTCTAAGCATACGGAGTTCATTCCTAGTGTGAGATTAGATCGAACCGAGGGTTACGGGTGCACATACTGGGCTCAGGCATCTGCTGGTGCCTCATTGTTTTTTGCCCGAGGCACCATCGTCGAAGCATCTCGGAGAACTTGACCGGTGGCATTGGGGTTTCGACGATTGGGGGGGCGGGGGGTGTGCGCACATGATGTGCGATGGGTGCTGGTACTTGGCCCTTATATTGGCCCCTTATCCCTCATCAAACCTCGAGAACTCACACCCCCTTAAAGAGCATTTGAGATTTTACAGGTTTACCACCAGTACCCATTAAAGTGTCTGAATTTTTAGCTGAATTGTTTTGTGCATGCCAAAAAAAATACAAGGATCACGTCTACCAAATGCGGGGCCAAAACTCCTTCTGAGAAAATTTTAAAAAAATCCCAAATCGTAAAAAGTTTCAAAAATCGTGAAAAAAAAAAAAAACGAGTCGTCTTGCCATGAAACTTCACATGAAGGCTTAAGGGACCATTGTATGAATTTACAAGCCGTAAAAATGGGATTGGCATGGCAAAAATATGAAGATGTGCCTAAACCCACCTACCGTCCTATCGATCCACGGCTTGCGCATCCCGCCTCTCTAGCCGACGTAGTGCCCGCCCGCCCGCTCGTTTCGACGGTTGGCTTAGGCATACGGAGTTCATTCCCAGTCTAAGATCAGATCGGATCGAGGGTTGCCACAACAGGATCGACAGAACGAAGGGGGGGACCCGATCGATCCCCAGCTTGTGCATCCTGCCCCCCTGGCTGGCTGAGCGCCCGCATGCTCGTTTCGTGGGTTGACTTAGGCATACGGAGTTCATTCCCTGTCTAAGCATGCGGAGTTCATTCCCAGTGTAAGATCGGACCGGACTGAGGCTTGTGGGTGCACATGCTAGGCTCGGGCATGTACTGGTGCCATATTTTTTTTTCGCCCAATGCACCATCACCGGACCATCGTCGGAGAACCTGACCGACGACATTGGGTTTTGACGATTGGGGGGGCGGGGGGGCGTGCGCACATGATGTGTGATGTGTGCTAGTACTTGGTCCTTATATTGGCCCCATATCCCTCATCAAACCTTGAGAACTCACACCCCCTTAAAGAGCATTTGAGATTTTACAGGTTGCTGCCAGTAGCCATTAAAGTGTTTGAAATGGGGACACTTTTTTCAAATGGTCACAAAATCTTGTACACTTCAAGTTTTTAGCTGAATGTTTTTGTGCATGCCAACAAAAAATACAAGGATCGTGTCTACCAAGTGTGGGCCAAAACTCTTTCTGAGAAAATTTTAAAAAAATCACGAACCGTAAAATGTTTCAAAAATCATGAAAAATAGAAAACGAGTGTCTTGCCATGAAACTTCACATGAAGGCATGGCAAAAATATGAAGATGTGCCTAAACCCACCTACCACGCTATTGATCAATGGCTTGCGCATCCCGCCTCTCTGGCCTACGTAGTGCTCGCCCATCTGCTCGTTTCATCGGTTCGCTTAGGCATACGGAGTTCATTCCCAGTCCAAGATTGGATTGGACCGAGGGTTGCAGTAGCAGGATCAACAGCACGCAGGAGGGACCCGACCGATCCCCGGCTTGTGCATCCTGCCCCTCTAGCCGGTTGAGCGCCCGTACACTCGTTTTGTGGGTTGACTTAGGCATACGGAGTTCATTCCCAGTCTAAGCATACAGAGTTCTTTCCCAGTGTAAGATCGGACCAAACCGAGGGTTGCAGGTGCACATACTGGGTTCGGGCATGTGCTGGTTCAGCATTTTTTTTTCGTCCGAGGCACCATCGTTGGAGCATCGCTGGAGCATCGCCGAAGAACCTGACCGACGGCATTGGGATTCCGGCCATAGAGGGGTGGGGAGGGGTTTGCTCACATGATATGGATGGGTGCTGGTACTTGGCCCTTATATTGGCCCCCTATCCCTCATCAAACCTCAAGAACTCACACCCCCTTAAAGAGCATTTGAGATTTTACAGGTTTGCTGCCAGTAGCCATTAAAGTGTCTGAAATGGGGGCACTTTTTTCAAATGGTCACAAAGTCCTATACACTTCGAGTCTTTAGCTGAATTTTTTTATGCATGCCAACAAAAATACAACGATCACGTCTACCAAGTTTGGGGCCAAAACCCCTTCCAAAAAAATTTTAAAAAAAATCCCGCACCATAAGAAGTTTTAAAAATTGTAAAACATAGAAAACGAGTCATCTTGCCATGAAACTTCAAATGAAGGCTTAAGGGACCATTGTATGAATTTAATGCCATAAAAATGGCATCGGCACAGTAGAAATATGAAGATGTGCCCAAACCCACCTACCACCCTATCGATCCACGGCTTGCGCATCCCGCCTCTCTGTCCAGCGTAGTGTCTGCCCGCCCGTTCGTTTTGTCAATTGGCTTAGGCATATGGAGTTCATTCCTAGTCTAAGATCGAACCAGACCGAGGTTTGCAGCAGTAGGATTGGCAACACATAGGGAGGGACCGTCCGATCCCCGACATGCGCATCCTGCCCTTTTGGCCGACTGAGCGCTCGCACGCTCATTTCATGGGTTGACTTAGGCATATGGAGTTCATTCCCAGTCTAAGCATACGAAGTTCATTGCCAGTGTAAGATCGGACCAGATTGAGGGTTGCGGGTGGACATGCTGAGCTCGAGCATGTGCTGGTGCCGCATTTTTTTTCACCCAGGGCACCGTTGCCATAGCGACGCCAGAAAACCTGATCGGGGCATTGGGGTTCCGGCGATTGAGGTGGGCGGGGGGGGTGTGCGCCCATGATGTGCGATGGGTGCTGGTACTTGGTCCTTATGTTGGCCCCCTATCCCTCATCAAACCTCGGGAACTGACACCCCCTTAAAGAGCATTTCAGATTTTATAGGTTTGCTGCCAGTAGCAATTAAAGTGTCTGAAAATGGGGACACTTTTTTCAAATGGTCACAAAATCCTGTACACTTTGAGTTTTTAGCTGAATGTTTTTGTGCATGCCAACAAGAATACAAGGATCACATCTACCTGGTTTGGGGCCAAAAATCTTTCTGAAAAAGTTTTAAAAAAATCCCGAACCGTAAAAAGTTTTGAAAATCGTGAAAAATAGAAAACGAGTCGTCTTGCCATGAAACTTCACATGAAGGCTTAAGGGACCATTGTATGAATTTAGAGGCCATAAAAATGGCATTGGCATGGCAGAAATATGAAGATGTGCCTAAACCCAGCTACCATCCTATCGATCCATGGCTTGCGCATCCCGTCTCTCTGGCCAGCGTAGTGCCCGCCCGCCCGCTCGTTTCGTCGGTTGGCTTAGGCATACGGAGTTCATTCCTAGTCTAAGATCGAACCGGACCGAGGGTTGTGGTAGCAGGATCGGCAGCACACAGAGGGGGACCCAGTTGATCCCCGACTTGTGCATCCTGCCCCTCTGGCAGGCTGAGTGCCTGCACGCTCGTTTCGTGGGTTGACTTAGGCATACGCAGTTCATTCCCATTGTAAGATCGAACCAGGCCGAGGGTTACAGGTGCACAAGCTGGGCTCGGGCATGTGCTAGTGCCACATTTTTTTTTGCCCGGGGCACCATCGTCAGAGCATCGTCGGAGAACCTGACCGACAGCTTTGGGGTTCCAACGATTGGGGGGGCGGGGGGTTGTGCACACATGATGTGCGATGGGTGCTGGTACTTGGCCCTTATATTGGCCCTCTATCCCTCATCAAACCTCGAGAACTCACACCCCCTTAAAGAGCATTTGAGATTTTATAGGTTTGCTGCCAGTAGCCATTAAAGTGTCTGAAATCGAGACACTTTTTTCAAATGGTCACAAAATCCTATACACTTCGAGTTTTTAACTGAATTCTTTTATGCATGCCAACAAAAATACAAGGATCACGTCTAGCAAGTTTGGGGCCAAAACTCCTGAAAAAATTTTAAAAAAATTCAGAACCACAAAAAGTTTCAAAAATCGTGAAAAATAGAAAATGAATCGCCTTGCCATGAAACTTCACATGAAGGCTTAAGGGACCATTGTATGAATTAGAGGCCATAAAAATGGCATTGGCATGCCAAAAATATGAAGATGTGCCTAAACCCACCTACCACCCTATCAATCAATGGCTTGCGCAACCTGTCTCTCTGGCCGAAATAGTGCCCGCCCGCCTGCTCGTTTCGTCGGTTGGCTTAGGCATACGGAGCTCATTCCCAATCTAAGATCCGACCGGACCGAGGGTTGTGGTAGCAAGATCGGCAGCATGCAGAGGGGGACCCGGTTGATCCCCGGCTTGTGCATCCTGGCCCTCTGGCCGACTGAGCACCTGAACGCTCGTTTCATGGGTTGACTTAGGCATAGGCAGTTCATTCCCAATCTAAGGATACGAAGTTCATTCCCAGTGTAAGATCGGATCGAACCAAGGGTTGCGGGTGCACATACTGGGCTCGGGCATGTGCTGGTGCCGCATTGTTTTTTCGCCCGGGGTACCATCGTCAGAGCATCGTCAGAGAACCTGACCGACGGCATTGGGGTTTCAGCGATTAGGGGGCAGGGGGTGTGCGCACATGATATGCAATGGGTGCTGGTACTTGGCCCTTATATTGGCCCCCTATCCCTCACCAAACCTCGAAAACTCACACCCCCTTAAAGAGCATTTGAGATGTTACAGGTTTGCTGCAAGTAGCCATTAAAGTGTTTGAAATGGGACACATTTTTTAAATGGTAACAAAATCCTGTACACTTCGAGTTTTTAGCTGAATTTTTTTGTGCATGCCAAAAAAAATACAACGATCATGTCTACCATGTTTGGGGGCCAAAACTGCTTCCAAAAAAATTTTTAAAAAATCCCGAACCGTAAAAAGTTTAAAAAATCGTGAAAAATAAAAAACGAGTCGTCTTGCCATGAAACTTCACATGAAGGCTTAAGGGACTATGGTATGAATTTAGAGGCCATAAAAATGGCATTGGCATGGCAAAAATATGAAGATGTGCCTAAACCCACCTACCACCCTATCGATCTACGGCTTGCGCATCCCGCCTCTCTGGCCGACGTAGTGCCCGCCCGCCCGCTTGTTTCGTCGGTTGGCTTAGGCATACGGAGTTCATTCCCAATCTAAGATCAGACCAGACCGAGGGTTGCAGCAGCAGGATCAACAGCATGCAAGGGGACCCTACCGATCCCCGGCTTGTGCATCCTACCCCTCTGGCCGGCTGAGCGTCTGCACACTCGTTCCGTGGGTTGACATAGGCATACGGAGTTCATTCCCAATCTAAGCAAACTGAGTTCATTCCCAGTGTAAGATCGGATCGGACCAAGTGTCATGAGTACACATGCCGAGCTCGAGCATATGCCGGTGACGCATTTTTTTTGGCCCGGGGCACCATCGCCGGAGCATCGTCTGAGAACCTTACCGGCGGCATTAGGGTTCCGACGATTGGGGGGCGGGGGGGTGTGCGCACATGATGTGCGATGGGTGCTGGTACTTGGCCCTTATATTGGCCCCCTAACCCTCATCAAACCTCGAGAAGTCACACCCCCTTAAGAAGCATTTGAGATTTTACAGGTTTGCTGCCAGTAGCCATTAAAGTGTCTGAAATGGGGACACTTTTTTCAAATGGTCACAAAATCCTGTACACTTCGAGTTTTTAGCTGAATTTTTTTTTGCATGCCAAAAAAAATACAAGGATCAGGTCTACCAAGTTTGGGGCCAAAACTTCTTCTGAAAAAATTTTAAAAAAATCTCGAACCGTAAACAGTTTTAAAAATCGTGAAAAATAGAAAAAGAGTCGTCTTGCCATGAAACTTCACATGAAGGCTTAAGGGACCATTATATGAATTAACAAGCCATAAAAATGGCATTGGCATGGCAAAAAGAAGATGATGTGCCTAAACCCACCTACCACCCTATCGATCCATGGCTTGCGCATCCCACCTTTCTGGTCGACGTAGTGCCCGCCTGCTCGCTCTTTTCCCCAGTTGGCTTCGGCATACGAAATTCATACCCACTCTAAGATTAGATCGAACCAACAGTTGTGACAACAGGATTGGCAGCACATAGGGGGGGACCTGGCCGATCCTAGGCTTGCGCATCCTGCCCCTCTGGCAAGCTGAGCGCCCGCACGCTCGTTTCGTGGGTTGACTTAGGCATACAGAGTTCATTCCCAGTCTAAGCATACGGAGTTCATTCCCAGTGTAAGATCAGACCGGATTGAAGGTTGCAGGTGCACATGCTAGGATTGGGCATGTGCTGGTGCCGCATTTTTTTTTTCGAACGGGGCACCATCGCCGTAGCGTCGTAGAAGAACTTGACCGACGGCATTGGGGTTCCGGTGATTGGGGGGGCGGGGGGTGTACGGACATGATGTGCGATGGGTACTGGTACTTGGCTCTTATATCGGCCCCCTATCCCTCATCAAACCTTAAGAACTCAGACCCCCTTAAAGAGCATTTGAGATTTTACAGGTTTGCTCCAGTGGCCATTAAAGTGTTTGAAATGGGGACACTTTTTTCAAATGGTCACAAAATACTGTACACTTCGAGTTTTTTGCTGAATTTTTTTGTGCATGCCAAAAAAAATACAAGGATCACGTCTACCAAGTTTGGGGCCAAGAATCCTTCTGAAAAGGTTTTAAAAAAATCCAGAATCGTAAAAAGTTTTGAAAATCGTGAAAATTACAAAACAAGTCGTCTTGCCATGAAACTTCACATGAAGGCTTAAGGGACCATTGTATGAATTTACAAACCATAAAAATGGCATTGGACGGTAGAAATATGAAGATGTGCCTAAACCCACCTACCACCCTATCGATCCACGACTTGCGCATCCCGTCTCTCTGGCTGACGTAGTACTCGCCCGCCTGCTCGTTTCATCGGTTGGCTTAGGCATACGGAGTTCATTCCCAGTCTATGATTGGACCAGACCGAGGGTTGCAGCAGCAAGATTGGTAGCAGCAGGGGGGGACCCGATCGATCCCCAGCTTGCGCATCCTACCCCGCTGGCCGGCTTAACGCCCGCACATTGGTTTCGTGGGTTGACTTAGGCATACGGAGTTCATTCCCACTCTAAGCATACAGAGTTCATTCCCACTCTAAGCATACAGAGTTCATTCCCAGTGTAAGATCGGGCCGAGGCGAAGGTTACGGGTTCCAATGCTGGGCTCGAGCATGTGCTGGTGCCGCAAGTTTTTTTCGCTCAAGGCACCATCGCCGGAGCATCGTCAGAGAACCTGACCGGCAGCATTGGGGTTCTGGCGATTGGGGAGGCGGGGGGGTGTGCGCACATGATGTGAGATGGGTGCTGGTACTTGGCCCTTATATTGGCCCCCTATCCCTCATCAAACCTTGGGAACTCACAGCCCCTTAAAGAGCATTTGAGATTTTACAGGTTTGCTGCCAGTAGCCATTAAAGTGTCTGAAATGGGGACACTTTTTTCTAATGGTCACAAAATCCTGTACACATCGAGGTTTTTAGCTGAATCTTTTTGTAAATGCCAATAAAAATATAAGGATCATGTCTACCAAGCTTGGGGCCAAAACTCCTTCTGAAAAAATTTTAAAAAAATCCTGAACCGTAAAAGGTTTCGAAAATCATGAAAAATAGAAAACGAGTCGTCTTGCCATGAAACTTCACATGAAGGCTTAAAGGACCATTGTAGGAATTTACAAGCCATAAAAATGGCATTGGCATGGTAGAAATATGAAGATGTGCCTAAACCCACCTACCACCCTATCGATCCACGGCTTGTGCATCCCGCCTCTCTGGCTAGCATAGTGCCCGCCCGTCCGCTCGTTTTGTTGGTTGGCTTAGGCATACGGAGTTCATTACCAGTCTAAGGTCAGATCAAACTGAGGGTTACAGCTGTAGGATCGATAGCATGTAGGGGGGACCCGACTGATCCCCAACTTACGCATCCTGCCCCTCTGGCCGACTGAGTGCCCGTACGCTTGTTTCGTGGGTTGACTTAGGCATACGGAGTTCATTCCCAATCTAAGCATAAAGAGTTCATTCCAGTGTAAGATCGGATCGGACCAAGGGTTGTGGGTGCGCATGCTGGGCTCTGGCACGTGCTGGTGCCGCATTTTTTTTCGCCCGGGGCACCATTGTCGAAGCATCGTCAGAGAACCTGACCGGCAGCATTGGGGTTCCGACGATTAGGGGGTGGGGGGTGTGCACACATGATGTGCGATGGGTGCTAGTACTTGGCCCTTTTATTGGCGCCCTATCCCTCATCAAACCTCGAGAACTCACACCCCCTTAAAGAGCATTTGAGATTTTACAGGTTTGTTGCCAGTAGCCATTAAAGTGTCTGAAATGGGGACATTTTTTTCAAATGGTCACAAAATCCTGTACACTTCGAGTTTTTAGCTGAATTTTTTTGTCCGTGCCAAAAAAAATACAAGGATCATGTTTACCAAGTTTGTTGCCAAAACTCCTTCTGAAAAAACTTTAAAAGAACCCAGAACCATGAAAAGTTTCAAAAATCGTGAAAGAAAGAAAACGAGTCATCTTGCCATGAAACTTCACATGTAGGCTTAAGGGACCATTGTATGAATTTACAAGCCATAAAAATGGCATTGGCATGGTAGAAATATGAAGATGTGCCTAAACCCACCTACCACCCTATCGATCCATGGCTTGCGCATCCCGCCTCTCTGGCCGTCGTAGTGCTCGCCCGCCTGCTCGTTTCATCGGTTGCCTTAGGCATACGAAGTTCTTTCCCAGTCTAAGATCGGACCAGACCGAGGGTTACGGCAGTAGGATCAGTAGCACGCAGGGGGGGACTCGGTCGATCCTCAACTTTCACATCCTGCCCCTCTGGCCAGCTGAGCACCCGCACGCTCGTTCCATGGGTTGACTTAGGCATACGAAGTTCATTCCCAGTCTAAGCATACGGAGTTCATTCCAAGTGTAAGATCGAATCAGGCCGAGGGTTATGGGTGCACATGCTGGGCTCGGGCATGTGCTGGTGTCGCATTTTTTTTTGCCCGGGGCACTTTCGCCTGAGCATCCCATCTCTCTGGCCGACGTAGTGCCCGCCTGCTCATTTCGTCGGTTGGCTTAGGCATACGGAGTTCATTCCCAGTCTAAGATTGGACTAGACCAAGGGTTACGGTAGTAGGATCGACAGCATGCAGGGTGGACCCGATCGATCCCCGGCTTGCACATCCTGCCCCTCTGGCCGGCTAAACGCCCGCCTGCTCGTTTCATGAGTTGACTAGGCATACGGAGTTCACTCCCAGTCTAAGCATACGGAGTTCATTCTCAGTGTAAGATCAGACCAGACCGTGGGTTACGGGGGCACATGCTACGCTCGGGCATGTGCTGGTGTCACATTTTTTTTCGCCCGGGGCCCCATCGCCTGAGCATCGTCGGAGAACCTCACCGACGGCATTGGGTTCCGACGATTAGGAGGAAGGGGGGGTGTGCACACATGATGTACGATGGGTGCTGGTACTTGGCCCTTATATTGGCCCCCTATCCCTCATCAAACCTCAAGAACTCACACCCCCTGAAGGAGCATTTGAGATTTTACAGTTTGCTGCCAGTAGCCTTTAAAGTGTTTGAAATGGGGACATTTTTTTCAAATGGTCACAAAATCCTGTACACTTTGAGTTTTTAGCTGAATTTTTTTGTGCATGCCAACAAAAACACAAGGATTACATCTACCAAGTTTGGGGCCAAAAATCCATCTGAAAAAATTTGAATAAAATCCAGAACCGTAAAAAATTTCAAAAATCGTGAAAAATAGAAAACGAGTCGTCTTGCCATGAAACTTCACATGAAGGCTTAAGGGACCATTGTATGAATTTACAAGCCATAAAAATGGCATTGGAATGGTAGAAATATAAAGATGTGCCTAAACCCACCTACCACCATATCGATCCACGGCTTGCGCATCCCGCCTCTCTGGCCGGCGTAGTGCCCGCCCGCCTGCTCGTTTCGTCGGTTGGCTTAGGCATGCGGAGTTCATTCCCAGTCTAAGATTGGACCAAACCGAGGGTTGTGGCAGCAGAATTGCCAGCACGTACGGGGGGACCGGCCAATCCCCAACTTGCGCATCCTTCCCCACTGGCCGGCTGAGCGCTCGCACGCTCGTTTCATGGGTTGACTTAGGCATACGGAGTTCATTCCCAGTCTAAGCATACGAAGTTCATTCCCAGTGTAAGAGAAGACTGGACCGAGGGTTACGGGTGCACATGCTGGGCTCGGGCATGTGCTGGTGCCACATTTTTTTTTCGCCCGGGGTGCCATTGTCGGAGCATCGCAGGAGAACCTGACCAGCGGCATTGGGGTTCCGGCGATTGGGGGGGCAGGGGGTGTGCGCACATGATGTGCGATGGGTGTTGGTACTTGGCCCTTATATTGGCCCCATATCCCTCATCAAACCTCAAGAACTCACACCCCCTTAAAGAGCATTTGAGATTTTACAGGTTTACTGCCAGTAGCCATTAAAGTGTCTGAAATGGGGACACTTTTTTCAAATGGTCACAAAATCCTGTACAGTTCGAGTTTTTAGCTGAATTTTTTTATGCATGCCAATATAAATATGAGGATCATGTCTACCAAGTTTAGGGCCAAAAATCCTTCAAAAAAAAATTTAAAAAAATCTCGAACCGTAAAAAGTTTCAAAAATCGTGAAAAATAGAAAACGAGTCGTCTTGCCACGAAACCTCACATGAAGGCTTAAAGGACCATTGTATGAATTTACAAGCCATAAAAATGGCATTGGCAAGGTAGAAATATGAAGGTGTGCCTAAACCCATCTACCACCCCATCGATCCACGGCTTGCGCATCCTGTATCTCTGGCCGACGTAGTGCTCGCCCGCCCGCTCGTTTCGTCGGTTGGCTTAGCATATGGAGTTCATTCCCAGTCTAAGATCAGACTGAACCGAGGGTTGTGGCAGTAGGATAGGCTGCACATAGGGAGGGACCCGGCCGATCCTCAACTTCTGGATCCTGGCCCTCTGGCCGACTGAGCGGCCGTACACCCGTTTAATGGGTTGACTTAGGCATACGGAGTTCATTCCCAGTCTAAGCATACGGAGTTCATTCCCAGTGTAAGATCAGACCGGACTGAGGGTTGCGGGTGCACATGATGTGCGATTGGTGCTGATGCTTGGCCCTTATATTGGCCCCCTATCCCTCATCAAACCTCAAGAACTCACACCCCCTTAAAAAGCATTTGAGATTTTACAGGTTTGCTGCCAACAGCCATTAAAGTGTCTGAAATGGGGACACCTTTTTCAAATGGTCATAAAATCTTGTACACTTTGAGTTTTTAGCTTAATTTTTTTGTGCATGCGAAAAAAAATACAAGGATCACGTCTACCAAGTTTGGTGCCAAAACTCCTTCTGAAAAAATTTTAAAAAAATCTCGAACCGTAAAAAGTTTTGAAAATCATGAAAAATAGAAAATGAATCGTCTTGCCGTGAAACTTCACATGAAGGCTTAGGGGACCATTGTATGAATTTACAAGCCATAAAAATGGCATTGGCATGGCAAAAATATGAAGATGTGCCTAAACCCACCTACCATCCTATTGATCCACGGCTTGCACATCCTGCCTCTATGGCCGGTGTAGTGCCCGCCCGCCCGCTCATTTCGTCGGTTGGCTTAGGCATACGGAGTTCATTCCTAGTCTAAGATCAGACCGAACCAAGGGTTACGACAGCAAGATCAGTAGCACGTAGGGGGGACCCGGCCGATCCCCGGCTTGCTTATCCTGCCCCTCTAGCCGGTTGAGCGCTTGCAAGCTCGTTTCATGGGTTGACTTAGGCATACGGATTTCATTCCCAATCTAAGCATACGGAGTTCATTCCTAGTGTAAGATCAGATCAGACCAAGGGTTACGGGTGCAGATGCTGGGCTCGGGCATGTGCTGGTGTTGCATTTTTTTTCACCCAGGGCACCATCGTCGGAGCATCCCCGGAGAACCTAACTAGTGGCATTAGGGTTCCAGTGATTGGGGGGGCGGGGGAGAGGGTGTGCGCACATGATGTGCGATGGGTGCTAGTACTTGGCCCTTATATTGGCCTTCTATCCCTCATCAAACCTTGAGAACTCACACCCCCTTAAAGAGCATTTGAGATTTTACAAGTTTGCTGCCAGTAGCCATTAAAGTGTTCGAAATGGGGACACTTTTTTCAAATGGTCACAAAATCCTGTACACTTCGAGTTTTTAGCTAAATTTTTTTGTGCATACCAAAAAAAATACAAGGATCTCGTCTACCAAGTGTGGGGCCCAAAATCCTTTTGAAAAAAGTTTAAAAAAATCCTGAACCGTAAAAAGTTCAAAAATCGTGAAAAATAGAAAACGAGTCGTCTTGCCATGAAACTTCACATGAAGGCTTAAAGGACCATTGTATGAATTTACAAGCCATAAAAATGGCATTGGCATGGTTGAAATATAAAGATGTGCGTAAACCCACCTACCACCCTATCGATCCACGGCTTGCGCATCTCGCCTCTCTGGTCGATGTAGTGCCTGCCTGCCCGGCTTAGGCATACGGAGTTCATTCCCAGTCTAAGATCGGACCGAACCGAGGGTTACGACAGTAGGATCGATAGCACGCAGGAGGGGACCCGGTCGATCCCCGACTTGCGCATCCTACCACTCCGGTCTGCTGAGCGCCCCGATGCTCGTTTCGTGGGTTGACCTAGGCTTATGGAGTTCATTCCCAGTCTAAGCATACGGAGTTCATTCCCGGTGTAAGATCGGACCGGACCAAGGGTTGCGGGTGCACATGCTGGGCTCGAGCATGTGCTGGTGCCGCATTTTTTTTTGCTCGGGGCACCATCGTCGGAGCATCGCCAGAGATCCTGACCGGCGGTATTGGGGTTCCGACAATTGGGGGGCGGGGGGTGTGCTCACATGATGTGCGATGGGTGCTGGTACTTGGCCCTTATATTGGCCTTCTATCCCTCATCAAACCTTAAGAACTCACACCCCCTTAAAGAGCATTTGAGATTTTACAGGTTTGCTGCCAGTAGCCATTAAAGTGTTTGAAATGGGGACACTTTTTTCAAATGGTCACAAAATCCTGTACACTTCGAGTTTTTAGCTAAATTTTTTTGTGCATGCCAAAAAAAATACGAGGATCCCGTCTACCAAGTGTGGGGCCAAAAATCCTTCTGAAAAATGTTTAAAAAAATCCTGAATCGTAAAAAGTTCAAAAATCATGAAAAATAGAAAATGACTCGTCTTGCCATGAAACTTCACATGAAGGCTTAAGGGACCATTGTATGAATTTACAAGCCATAAAAATGGAATTGGCATGGTAGAAATATGAAGATGTGCCTAAACCCACCTACCACCCTATCGATCCACGGCTTGCGCATCTCGCCTCTCTGGCCAGCGTAGTGCCCGCCTGCCCGGCTTAGGCATACGGAGTTTATTCCCAATATAAGATCAGACCGGACCGAGGGTTATGATAGCAGGATCGATAGCACGCAGGGGGGGACCCGATCGATCCCCGACTTGCGCATCCTACCCCTCTGGTCGGCTGAACGCCCACATGCTCGTTTCGTGGGTTGATTTAGGCATACAGAGTTCATTCCCAGTGTAAGATCGAACCGAACCATGGGTTGCGGGTGCACCTGCTGGGCTCAGGCATGTGCTGGTGCCACATTTTCTTTTCACCTGAGGCACCATCGTCAGAGCATCGTCGGAGAACCTGACCGGCGGCATTGGGGTTCCGGTGATTGCGGGGACGGGGGGGTGTGCACACATTATGTGTGATGGGTGCTGGTACTTGGCCCTTATATTGGCCCCCTATCCCTCATCAAACCTCGAGAACTCACACCCCCTTAAAGAGCATTTGAGATTTTACAGCTTTGCTGCCAGTAGCCATTAAACTGTCTGAAATGGGGACACTTTTTTCAAATGGTCACAAAATCCTTTACACTTTGAGTTTTTAGCTGAATTTTTTTGTGCATGCCAACAAAAATACAAGGATCACTTCTACCAAGTTTGGGGCCAAAACTCCTTCTAAAATATTTTTTTAAAAAATCTTGAATCGTAAAAAGTTTTGAAAATCGTGAAAAATAGAAAACGAGTCATCTTGCCATGAAACTTCACATGAAGGCTTAAGGGACCATTGTATGAATTTACAAGCCATAAAAATGGCATTGGCATAGCAAAAATATGAAGATGTGCCTAAACCCACCTACCACCCTATCAATCCACGGCTTGCGCATCTTACCTCTCTGGTCGACGTAGTGCTCGCTCGCCCGCTCATTTTGTCGGTTGGCTTAGGCATACGGAGTTCATTCCCAGTCTAAGATAAGACTGAACTGAGGTTTGCAGCAGCAAGATTGGCAGCATGCAAGGGGGGACCCGACCGACCCCCGGCTTGCCCATCCTTCCCCTCTAGCCGGCTGAGCGCCTGCACGTTCGTTTCGTGGGTTGACTTAGGCATACAGAGTTCATTCCTAGTCAAAGCATACGGAGTTCATTCCCAGTCAAAGATCGGACTAGACCGAGGGTTGTGGGTGCATATACTGGGCTCGAGCATGTGCTAGTGCCACATTTTTTTCCCCCGAGGCACCATCGTCGGAGCATCACCGGAGAACCTAACCGACGGCATTGGAGTTCCGGCGATTGGGGTGCGGGGAGGGATTTGTACACATGATGTGCAACGGGTGCTGGTACTTGGCCCTTATATTGGCCCCTTATCCCTCATCAACGCTCGAGAACTCACACCCCCTTAAAGAGCACTTAAAATTTTACAGGTTTGTTGTCTATAGCCATTAAAGTGTCTGAAATGGGGACATTTTTTTCAAATTGTCACAAAATCCTGTACACTTCGAGTTTTTAGCTGAATTTTTTTATGCATGCCAAAAAAAATACAAGGATCACGTCTACCAAGTTTAGGGCCAAAACTCTTTTTGAAAAAATTTTAAAAAAATCTTGAACCGTAAAAAGTTTCAAAAATCATGAAAAATAGAAAATGAGTCGTCTTGCCATGAAACTTCACATGAAGGCTTAAGGGACCGTTGTATGAATTTACAAGCCATAAAAATGGCATTGGCATGGTAGAAATATGAAGATGTGCCTAAACCCACCTATCACCCTATTGATCCACGACTTGCGGATCCCGCCTCTCTGGCCGGTGTAGTGCCTGCCCGCCCACTCATTTCGTTGGTTGGCTTAGGCATACGGAGTTAATTCCCAATCTAAGATCGGATTGGACCAAGTGTTGTGGCAGCAGGATCGACAGCACGTAAGGGGGGACCCGACCGATCCTCGGCTTGTGCATCTTGCCCCTCCGACCGGCTGAGCACCCACACGCTCGTTTCGTGGGTTGACTTAGGCATACGGAGTTCATTCCCAGTGTAAGATCACACCGGACCGAGGGTTACGAGTGCACATGCTAGGCTCGGGCATCTGCTAGTACCGTATTTTTTTTCGCCCGAGGTACCATCACTGGGGCATCATCGAAGAACCTGATCGACGACATTGGGGTTTCGGAATTGGGGGGGTGGGGGGGTGTGCGCACATGATGTGTGATGGGTGCTGGTACTTGGCCCTTATATTGGCCCCCTATCCATCATCAAACCTCAAGAACTTGCACCCCCTTAAAGAGCATTTCAGATTTTACAGGTTTGTTGCTAGTAGTAATTAAAGTGTCTGAAATGGGGACACTTTTTTCAAATGGTCACAAAATCCTGTACACTTTGAGTTTTTAGCTGAATTGTTTTGTGCATGCCAATAAAAATACAAGGATCACGTCTTCCAAGTTTGGGGCCAAAACTCCTTCTGAAAAAATTTTTAAAAAATCCCGAACCGTAAAAAGTTTCAAAAATCATGAAAAATAAAAAACAAGTCGTCTTGCCATGAAACTTCACATGAAGGCTTAAGGGACAATTGTATGAATTTACAAGCCATAAAAATGGCATTGGCATGAAAAAAATATGAAGATGTGCCTAAACCCACCTACCACCCTATCGATCCACGACTTATGCATCTTGCCTCTCTGGCCGGCTTAGTGCCCACCCGCCCGTTCATTTTGTCGGTTGGCTTAGGCATACGGAATTCATTCCCAGTCTAAGATCAGATCGGACTGAGGGTTACGGTAGCAGGATCGGTAGCACAAAGGGGGGGAGCCAACCGATCCCTGACTTGCACATCTTGGCCCTCTGGCTAGCTGAGCACCCGCACGCTTGTTTCGTGGGTTGACTTAGGCATAAGGAGTTCATTCCCAGTCTAAGCATAGGGAGTTCATTCCCAGTGTAAGATCAGACCGGACCATGGGATGCAGGTGCACATGCTGGGCTTGGGCATGTGCTGGTGCTACATTTTTTTTAGCCGAGGGCACCATCACCGGATAACCTGATCGACGGCATTAGGGTTTCGATGATTGGGGGGGCGGGGGGTGTGCACACATGATGTGCAATGGGTGCTGGTACTTGGCCCTTATATTGGCCCCCTATCCCTCATCAAACCTCAAGAACTCACACCCCCTTAAAGAGCATTTGAGATTTTACATGTTTGCTGCCAGTAGCCATTAAAGTGTCTGAAATGGGGACACATTTTTCAAATGGTCACAAAATCCTGTACACTTCAAGTTTTTAGCTGAATTTTTTGTGCATGCCAATAAAAATACGAGGATCATGTCTACCAAGTTTGGAGCCAAAACTCCTTCTAAAAAAATTTTAAAAAAATCCTGAACCGTAAAAAGTTTCAAAAATCATGAAAAATAGAAAACGAGTCATCTTGCCATGAAACCTCACATGAAGGCTTAAGGGACCATTGTATGAATTTACAAGCCATAAAAATGGCATTGGCACAGTAGAAATACGAAGATGTGCCTAAACCCACATACCACCCTATCGATCCACGGCTTGCGCATCCCGCCTCTCTGGTCGGCGTAGTGCTCGTCCGTCCGCTCGTTTTTTCGGTTGGCTTAGGCATACGGAGTTCATTCCCAGTCTAAGATGAGATTGGACTGATGATTGTGGTAGCAAGATTGGCAGCACGCAGGGGGGGAGCCGGCTGATCCCCGGGTTGCTCATCCTACCCCTCTGGCCGGCTGAGCACTCGCACGCTCGTTTCGTGGGTTGACTTAGGCATAATGAGTTCATTCCCAGTCTAAGCATACGAAATTCATTCCCAGTGTAAGATCGGATGGGACCGAGGGTTATGGGTGCACATACTGGGCTCGGGCATGTGTTGGTGCCGTATTTTTTTTCGCCGGGGCACCATCGTCGGAGAACTTGACCGACGGCATTGGGGTTTCGGCGATTGGGGGGCCGAAGGGGTGTGTGCACATGATGTGCGATGGGTGCTGGTACTTGGCCCTTATATTGGCCCCCTATCCCTCATCAAACCTCAAGAACTCACTCCCTCTTAAAGAGCATTTGAGATTTTACAGGTTTGCTGGCAGTAGCAATTAAAGTGTCTAAAATGGGGACACTTTTTTCAAATGGCACAAAATCCTGTACACTTCGAGTTTTTAGCTGAATTTTTTTGTGCATGCCAACAAAAATACAAGGATCACATCTACCATGTTTGGGGCCAAAACTCCTTCTGAAAAAATTTTAAAAAAATCCTGAACCATAAAAAGTTTCAAAAATCGTGAAAAATAGAAAACGAGTCGTCTTGCCATGAAACTTCACATGAAGGCTTAAAGGACCATTGTAAGAATTTACAAGCCATAAAAATGGCATTGGCATGGCAGAAATATGAAGATGTGCCTAAACCCACATACCACCCTATCGATCCATGGCTTGCACCATACGGAGTTCATTCCTAGTCTAACATCGGACCGGACCGAGGGTCGCGGTAGCAGGATCGCAGCATGCAAGGGGAGACCTGACCGATCCCTGGCTTGCGCATCCTGCCCCACTGGCCGACTGAGCTCCTGCATGCTCATTTCGTGGGTTGACTTAGGCATACGGATTTCATTCCCAGTGTAAGATCGGACCGTACCAAGGGTTACAGGTGCACATGTTGGGCTCGAGCATGTGCTGGTGCCGTATTTTTTTTGCCTGAGGTACCATCGTCGGAGCATCGTCGGAGAACCTGATCGACGGCATTGGGGTTTCGGCGATTGGGGGGCGGGGGGTGTGCACACATGATGTGCGATGGGTGCTGGTACTTGGCCCTTATATTGGCCCCCTATCCCTCATCAAACCTTAAGAACTCACACCCCCTTAAAGAGCATTTGAGATTTTACAGGTTTGCTGCCAGTAGCTATTAAAGTGTCTGAAATGGAGACACTTTTTTCAAATGATCACAAAATCCTGTACACTTCGATTTTTTAGCTGAATTTTTTTATGCATGCCAACAAGAATACAAGGATCACGTCTACCACATTTGTGGCCAATGCTCCTTCTAATAAAATTTTTCAAAAATCTCGAACCGTAAAAACTTTCAAAAATCATGAAAAATTAAAAAATAGTCGTCTTGCTATGAAACTTCACATGAAGGGTTAAGGGACCATTGTATGAATTTACAAGCCATAAAAATGGCATTGGCATGGCAGAAATATGAAGATTTGCCTAAACCCACCTACCACCCTATCGATCCACAGCTTGTGCATCCCGTCTCTTTGGCCGGCGTAGTGCCCGCCCGCTCGCTTGTTTCATTGATTGGCTTAGGCATACAAAGTTCATTACCAATCTAAGATCAGACCAAATCGAGGGTTGCGATAGTAGGATCGACAGCATGCATGGGTGGACCCAGTCGATCCCCGATGTCACGGACTAAGCTTTCTTTCAACAAGCACTAGCCTGTGCGGCACTTGAATGGACGCTTCCACCCAAGTCAGCCTTCAATAGATCGATATCTGAAAAAATAACCATAAACCATGGTTAGTCTCAAGCATTAACAATAAGGCATAATATATCGAGGTCAATCTCAAGCATACACACACAACAAGGCACATTCACATCGAGAAAGAAAGAAACGCATCGAGGCAACAATCGGGCATTCAATCGGGGTGAATTTTATTATAAACGGGAATCATACATCGGGACCTCCCACCATCACCAGGGCCAGGGGGCAGCCCTTGGTGGGTGGCCTAAGCTCACATAGCACCCGGTGAGACAGCCCAACACTACGCTACCGGCTCACCCCCCTAAAGAGCCTTAGAGCTTTTAGAGCTATGCTACCAATAACTGTTACAATGTTTGAAATGGGGACACTTTTCCTAGCACAAGGGATCTACTCGGCCATGGCCCTATACATGGGTGGCTCATGGCAACCTAAGTCCCGGTCATGGCCCTATACAAGGGTGGCTCATGACATCCTCCCCCACCTATTCTATCGACATCCTCGTCGACTTGCTGGCTTGAAATTCTTCAATCTTCTTTTGAAATCTCTGGAGGTCTTGTTCTCTCTCCCAGCTGGTTTCTTCTAGTCCTAAGCCCTCCCACTTCACTAAGTATTCTCGAACTAGTCTTCGAGATATCTTGGTTTCCCTGTTGGCTAAGATCTCTTCAACTCGACGCTCTGAGGGTGGCTTCATAGTGATGGCGGCTCTGGTTGGCTCCCTTTGGGTAATATCTATAGGATCTGCATGGAAAGGCTTCAGATTGCTTACATGAAATACTGGGTGCACCTTCATCCATTTCGGTGGGTCAATTTTGTAAGAAGCGTTCCCCACCTTGGAAATGACCTTTACTGGACCTTTATACTTGTGCACCAGTCTACGATCTCTCTTTCTTAAGAACCTGGTTTGTTCAGGAACTAGTCAGACCAGAACCAAATCACCAATTTGGAATTGCTGAGCTCTGCGATTCTTGTCTGCCCATTTTTTCATCTGTTTGGATGCCTTCTCCAAGTAAGCTTGTGCAATCTCTGTGTTTTGTTTCCACTCCTTGCTGAGGTTGAAAGCTCTCAGATTTTTTCCTCCATATTATTCCAAGGAAGTGTGGGGTAGCCGTGGTAGTTGTTCGGTGACCACCTCAAATGGGCTCTTGTTAGTGGAAGAGCTTTTGTTGGAATTAAAGCAGAGTTGAGCAACGTCCAACAATGAAGGCCAGTCCTTTTGGTTGGCTTGGACAAAGTGCCTCAAATATTCCTCCAACAATCCATTGAAACGTTCTGTTTGGCCATCGATCTGAGGATGGTAGCTCGAAGAGATGTTGAGTTGGGACCCCAAAATCTTGAAAAGTTCCCTCCAAAAGGACCCCATGAATCTCGGATCTCTATCACTGATGATGTTTTAAGTGAGGCCCCAATATTTGACCACATGTTTGAACAATAGTCGAGCTGTGTCTTCTGCTATACAACACTTGTGAGCGAGGATGAATGTGGCATACTTGGAGAACCGGTCAATTACCACTAAGATAGTTCCAAGATCACCAACCTTGGGTGGGCTCGAAATGAAATCAAAGGAGATGCTTTCCCACGGTTTGGTGGGTACCGGTAATGGTTCCAGCATGCCCGCAGGTTTCTTTTTTTCGACTTTGTCTTGTTGGCAAATAAGGCAAGTCTTCGTGTAGTCCATCACATCTTGTCGCATGTAAGGCTAATAGTATCCCTATTTCAATAACGCTAAAGTGCATTGCCAGCCTGGGTGTCCCACCCATAGGATGTCATGGCATTCCCTCATCAGTATCTATCTCAGCCCTCCTGCTTTCGGCACAAACACTCGAGGCCCCTTGGTCCACAAGACCCCATTTTCTTGCCAGAAGTATTTGGACTTCCCTTCTTCCACTAGCTTCAAGATGGCATAGGCTTGCGGGTCCTTCCCTAGATGATCTCTAATCAACTTATGAATGTCCGTAGTGGCTCTGCTAGTTGCCATTGGGGCCATTCTTCTGAGGGCCACCAACTCTGATTACCTGCTCAATGCATTCGCCACTTGATTGGTCTTTCTAGTGGTATGCTCAAAATGAAAGTCGAACTCCGCTAAAAATTCCTGCCACCTAGCTTGTTTTGCCGTAAGCCTTGGTTGGGTGAGAAAATGGCTAACAGCTGCATTGTCCATCTTCACAACAAAGTGTGAACCCAACAAGTAATGTCACCAAGCCCTCAAGCAATGAATCACCGCCAGGAGCTCTTTTTCCTGGGTCGTTTATTTCCTCTTCGCTTCGCTTAGCTTCCTACTTTCAAATGCTATCGGGGTGATGTTGTTGTAAAAGCACACCTCCAATAGCAAAATCAGATGCATCTGTCTAAACTTCAAAAGGCTTTTCAATATCGGGGAGAGCTAAGATGTGATCCTTCATAATAGCATCTTTCAATCTCTCAAAGGCCTCTTGGCACTCGTTGGTCCAACACCATTTATGCTCCTTCTTCAATAACTCCGTGAGGGCCGTGGTCTTGCGAGAGTACCCTTCCACAAACCTTCTATAATAGTTGGCTAGTCCCAAAAATGAGTGGAGCTCACTAACATTCTTTGGTGTTGTCCACTCCTTGATGGCCCTAACCTTTTCTATGTCCATTCAAATGTGGCCACATTCGACAATGTGACCGAGGAAGTGGATTTAGGTTTGAGCAAACACGCATTTCTCCCTTTTTACATATAATCGGTGGTCTTGCAGCCTTTTAAATACCCGGCATAGGTGTTTTTGATGTTCTTCCAAGGTGGAGCTGTACACCACTATATCGTCTAAATAAATGACTACAAATTTGTCAAGGTAGTCATGGAACACCTGATTCATCAATGTACAAAATGTGGTAGGAGCATTGGTCAATCCAAAGGGCATAACAAGAAATTCAAATGTGCCATACCGTGTTACACAAGTGGTTTTTGGTTCATCTCCTTCAATGATTCTGACCTGATGGTATCCAGATCTCAGGTCCAGTTTGGAGAAGTACTTGGCCCGGCTCAATTGATCAAACAAGTCTGCTATAAATGGGATAGGATATTTTTTTCTTACGGTGACTTTGTTCAAGGCCCTGTAGTCAACACATAAGTGTAAACTCCCATCATGCTTCTTCTGGAATAACACTGGCACTCCGAAAGGAGCCTTTGATAGTCGGATGAACTCGGCTTGTAGAAGCTCATCTAACTGTTTTCTCAGCTCGGCCAACTCTGGCGGGGCCATGTGATAGGGAGCTCTAGCAAGGGGTTTTATTCCTAGAAGGAGCTCAATTTCATGGTCCACTACTCGTCGAGGGGGTAGAACCTTGGGCAACATCTCTGGCATCACCTCTTTGAATTCTTCCAACACTCTCTTCATGCCATCAGGTATTGGTTTTACTTTCGACCCTTCTTTGTAGATAGTAATGGCCACAAAAGAGGGTTCCTCTCTCTTTACCCCTTTCTTAAATTGCAAAGCCGAAATCATTTTCTTCCCACTTTTTGGTAAGATATTGGCTGGCACCACATATGGGTGTTCCCTTAAAAATAACAAGCAGCTAACAGTGGGGATAGGGATGACCTGAGCCAACGTCATGAAGTCCAATCTGAGAACCACATCAAAGTCATCCATAGAGGAGACTGTGAAGTCTACCTTCCCTTTCCATGGCCCTAATTTAGTTGTCACACCCTTGGAGCTTCCATTGATCGCAAAGGCTGGCGAATTGACCGCCTTCATTCGTCCATAGTCTTTGTTAACCTAGAGGCCACACCTTTTTGCTTCTTCTGGTATGATGAAAGTATCGGTTACACCTGTATCCACCTGTATCCACCATGGCCTTGGTGGCCTTCTCATTGATCATTAGATTCACATACATCAAGCCTCTACTTTGCTCTTTCCTTATAGTGTTCAGTTGGGTGTGAAGGGCATTGAGGAACCTTATTGAGCCCATCCTAGCTGGTTCCTCTTCGATCTCTTCAATGCTCTCTGGCACTTTTACAGACTCTTGAGATGAGGCCCTTAAAGTGTTAAGGGCTCCTCTGTGTGGGCATTCGGCCACCCGATGCGGCCCCTTGCAAAAAAAAGAAGCTAGCAATTGCCTAGGCCTGAAAGTCACTGCATTGTTTGTTTTGGGCTGGGTGCTATCTCGATCGAAAGACCTCCTATCTGATCCCCTACTGAAGGGATGGTCTAATCTGGTCATCTTTCCCCCACTCCCAAAGTTGAAGCTACTGCCAGTTGATGAAAGATTTTTCTGTTTTAAGAAACCATCGTTATAGTCTTGGAGACGTTTAGCAGCAGCCATGGCCGTGGCCACTCTTGCACTTTTTGTCTTTGTAGTTCTGCTCTGGCCCAAGGCTCGAGGCCTTCAAGAAAATAGAACATCTTGTCCTTCTCAGACATGTCTCAAATATCCAACATTAGGGTAGAGAAGCTCCTCACAAACTCTCGTACTGTCCCTGTTTGCACCAATTCTCGGAGTCTCCTTCGAGCCATATACTCCACATTCTCAGGGAAAAATTAGTTTTTCAATTCCTGCTTCAGGTCTGTCCAAGTTTTAATCGGGCACTCATCATTGACAAACTTGGAACGCCACCAAAGCTTGGCATCCCCTGCGACGTACATCGATGCCATTGTTACCTTGTCTTCCTCTGAATCCGTGTGCACCGCCCGAAAGTACTGCTCCATGTCAAACAAGAAATTTTCAAGTTTCTTGGCATCCCTTGCCCCCTATAACATCGAGGCTCCGGCACTTTAGGCCTTCTCCCCCTATCCATCAAGCTCGAACCCGACCTGGCCACAGCCAATTGTAAGATGCTCACCTGTGCTCTGAGCTCTTCAAACTCCTTTTGGAGAATATTCAAGGCATCTCTAGCCTCTTCGCCCACATTGTGGAGAGTATCGGACAACTCTCACTGGGTTGTCTCAATCTCCCTCACCCGATCTTTAGTCGCCATGTGAGTTTTCATTGCAACCACCGCGGCTTCAAGTTCTTCAATTCTCTATTGATGATCAGGTCCACCACTTGTGGCCATCTCATCCATTTTCTAGCACTTCTCAACCGTGCTCTAATACCACGTGTCACAGACTAAGCTTTCTCTCAACAAGCACTAGCTCGTGCAGCACTTGAATGGATGCTTCCACCCAAGTCAGCCTTCAATAGATCGATATCTGAACGAATAACCATAAACCATGGTTAGTCTCAAGCATTCACAATAAGGCACAATATATCGAGGTCAATCTCAAGCATACACACACAAAAAGGCACATTCACATCGAGAAAGAAAGAAACGCATCGAGGCAACAATCGGGCATTCAATCGGGGTGAATTTTATTATAAATGGGAATCATACATCGGGACCTCCCACCATCACCAGGGCCGGGGGGGCAGCCCTTGGTGGGTGGCCTAACCTCCCATAGCACCCGGTGAGACAGCCCAACACTACGTTACCGGCTCACCCCCCTAAAGAGCCTTAGAGCTTTTAGAGCTATGCTACCTGTAACCGTTACAATGTTTGAAATGGGGACACTTTTCCTAGCACAAGGGATCTACCTGGCCATGGCCCTATACATGGGTGGCTCATGGCAACCTAAGTCCCGGTCATGGCCCTATACAAGGGTGGCTCATGACACCCGGCTTGCACATCCTGCCCCTCTGGCCTGCTGAACGCCCATACGTTCGTTTCGTGGGTTGACTTAGGCATACGGAGTTCATTCCCAGTCTAAGCATACAGAGTTCATTCCCAGTGTAAGATCAGACCGAACCGAGGGTTGTGGATGCACATGCTAGGCTTGGACATGTGCTGGTGCCGTATTTTTTTTCGCTCAGGGCACCATCGCCAAAGCATCACCAGAGAACCTGACCAACGGCATTGAGGTTCAGGCGATTGGGGGGGCGGGGGCGGTGTGCGCACATGATGTGCGATTGGTGCTAGTACTTGGCCCTTATATTGGCCCCATATCCCTTATCAAACCTTGAGAACTCACACCCCTTTAAAGAGCATTTGAGATTTTACAGGTTTGCTACCAGTAGCCATTAAAGTGTCTGAAATGGGGACTCTTTTTTCAAATGGTCACAAAATCCTGTACACTTCGAGTTTTTAGCTGAATTTTTTTGTGCATGCCAACAAAAATACAAGGATCATGTCTACCAAGTGTGGGGCCAAAACTCCTTCTGAAAAAATTTTAAACAAATCTCGAACTGTAAAAAGTTTCAAAAATCATGAAAAATAGAAAACGAGTCGTCTTGCCATGAAACTTCACATGAAGGCTTAAGGGACCATTGTATGAATTTACAAGCCATAAAAATGGCACTGGCATGGCAGAAATATGAAGATGTGCCTAAACTCACTTACCACCATATCGATCCACGACTTGCGCATCCCACCTCTCTGGCCGACGTAGTGCCCGCCCACCCGCTCGTTTCGTTGGTCGGCTTAGGCATACGGAATTCATTCCTAGTCGAAGATCGGATTGGACTGAGGGTTGCAGCAACAAGATCAGTAGCACATAGTGGGGGGCCCGACTGATCCCCGGCTTACGCATCTTGCCCCTCTGGCTGGCTGGCTGAGCACCCGCACGTTTGTTTCGTGGGTTGACTTTGGCATAAGGAGTTCATTCCCAGTCAAGCATACGGAGAGTGTAAGATCAAACTGGACCGAGGGTTGCGGGTGCACATGCTGGGCTCGGGCATGTGCTGGTGCCACATTTTTTTTTCGGTCGGGGCACCATCGTCGGAGCATCACCGGAGAACCTAACCGACGGCATTGGGGTTCTGGTGATTGGGGGCAGGGGGTGTCTGCACATGATGTGCGATGGGTGCTTGTACTTGGCCCTTATATTGGCCCCCTATCCCTCATCAAACCTCAAGAACTCACACCCCCTTAAAAAGCATTTGAGATTTTACAGGTTTGCTTCCAACAGCCATTAAAGTGTTTGAAATGGGGACACTTTTTTCAAATGGTCACAAAATCCTGTACACTTCAAGTTTTTAGCTGAATTGTTTTATGCATGCCAAAAAAGATACAAGGATCATGTCTACCAAGTGTGGGGCCAAAACTCCTGCTGAAAAAATTTTAAAAAAATCTCGAACCATAAAAAGTTTTGAAAATCGTGAAAAATAGAAAACGAGTCGTCTTGCCATGAAACTTCACATGAAGGCTTAAGGGACCATTATATGAATTGACAAGCCATAAAAATGGCATTGGCACAGTGGAAATATGAAGATATGCCTAAACCCACCTTCCACCCTTTCGATCCACGGTTTGCGCATCCCATCTCTCTGGCCGGCATAGTGCCCGCCGCCCGCTCGTTTCGTCAGTTGGCTTAGGCATACGGAGTTCATTCCCAGTCTAAGATTGGACTGTACTGAGGTTTTGGTAGTAGGATCGACAGCACGCAAGGGGGGACCCAGCCGATCCCCAGCTTGCGCATCCTGCCCCTCTGGCTGGCTGAGCGCCCGCACGCTCGTTTCATGGGTTGACTTAAGTATACGGAGTTCATTCCCAGTCTAAGCATATGGAGTTCATTCCCAGTGTAAGATTGGAGTAGACCGAGGGTTGTAGGTGGACATGCTGGGTTTGGGCATGTGTTGGTGCTGCATTTTTTTTTCGCCTAGGTCACCATCGCCAGAGCATCGCCGGAGAACCTGACTGGTGACATTGGGGTTCTGGCGATTGGGGGGGCGGGGGGTGCGCACTTGATGTGTGATGGGTGCTGGTACTTGGCCCTTATATTGGCCCCCTATCCCTCATCAAACCTCAAGAACTCACACCCCCTTAAAGAGCATTTGAGATTTTACAAGTTTGCTGCCAGTAGCCTTTAAAGTGTCTGAAATGGGGACACTTTTTTCAAATGGTCACAAAGTCCTGTACGCTTCGTGTTTTTAGCTAAAATTTTTTATGCATGCCAACAAAAATACAAGGATCATGTCTACCAAGTTTGGGTTCAAAACTCCTTCTGAAAAATGTTAAAAAAAATCCCAAAGTGTAAAAAGTTTCAAAAATTGTGAAAAATAGAAAATGAGTCGTCTTGCTATGAAACTTCACATGAAGGCTTATGGGACCATTGTATGAATTTACAAGCCATAACGACGGCTTTGGCGTGGCAGAAATACGAAGATGTGAATAAACCCACCTACCACCCTATCGATCCATGGCTTACGCATCCCGGCTCTCTGGCTGGTGTAGTGCTCGTACGCCCGCTCGTTTCATCGGTTGGCTTAGGCATACGGAGTTCATTCTCAGTCTAAGATCAGACCAGACCGAGGGCTGCAACAGCAGGATTGACAACACGTAGGGGTGGACCCGACCGATCCCCAGCTTGTGCATCCTGCCCCTTCAGTCGGCTGATCGCCCGCACGCTCGTTTCATTGGTTTGACTTAGGCATACGAAGTTCATTCCCAGTCTAAGTATATGGAGTTCATTCCCAGTGTAAGATTGGATCGAACCGAAGGTTGCGGGTGCACACGCTGGGCTCGGGCATTTGCTGGTGCCATATTTTCTTTCACCCGGGGCACCATCTTCAAAGCATCACCGGAGAACCTGACCGACGGCATTGGGGTTCCGATGATTGGGGGGGCGGGGGGGTGTGCGCAAATGATGTGCAATGGGTGCTGGTACTTGGCCCTTATATTGGCCCCCTATCCCTCATCAAACCTTGAGAACCCACACCCCCTTAAAGAGCACTTGAGATTTTATAGGTTTGCTGCCAGTAGCCATTAAAGTGTCTGAAATGGGGACATTTTTTTCAAATGGTCACAAAATCCTGTACACTAAGAGTTTTTAGCTGCACTTTTTTGTGCTTGCCAACAAAAATACAAGGATCACGTCTGCCAAGTGTGGGGCCAAAAATCCTTCTGAAAAAATTTTTAAAAAATCCCGAACCGTAAAAAGTTTTGAAAATTGTGAAAAATAAAAAACGAGTCATCTTGCCATGAAACTTCACATGAAGGCTTAAGGGACCATTGTATGAATTTACAAGCCATAAAATGGCATTGGCACGGCAGAAATATGAGGATGTGCCTAAACCCACCAACCACCCTATTTCGTCGGTGTAGTGCCTGCCCGCCCGCTCATTTCGTCGGTTGGCTTAGGCATACGGAGTTCATTCCCAGCCTAAGATCAGACTGGATCGAGGGTTACGATGGTAGGATCGGTAGCACACAGGGGGGACCCGACCGATCCTTGGCTTGCGCATCCTACCCCTCTGGGCGGCTAAGTGACCGCACGCTCGTTTCGTGGGTTGACTTAGGCATATGGAGTTCATTCCCAATCTAAGCATACGGAGTTCATTCCCAGTGTAAGATCGAACCAGACCGAGGGTTGTTGGTCCACATGCTGGGCTCAGGCAAGTGCTGGTGCCGCATTGTTTTTCACCCAGGGCACCATCGTTGGAGCATCGCCTAGAACCTGACCGACGGCATTGGGGTTCCGACGATGGGGGGGCAGGGCGTGTGCACACATGATGTGCGATGGGTACTGGTACTTGGCCCTTATATTGGCCCCCTATCCCTCATCAAACCTCGAGAACTCACACCCCCTTAAAGAGCATTCGAGATTTTACAGGTTTGTTGCCAGTAGCCATTAAAGTGTTTGAAATGGAGACACTTTTTTCAAATGGTCACAAAATCCTGTACACTTCGATTTTTTAGCTGAATTTTTTTGTGCATGCCAGAAAAAATACAAGGATCACGTCTACCAAGTTTGGGGCCAAAACAGCTTCTGAAAAAATTTTAAAAAAAATCCCGAACCGTAAAAAATTTTGAAAATCTTGAAATATGAAGATGTGTCTAAACCCACCTACCACCATATCGATCCGCGGCTTGCGTATCCCGTCTCTCTGGCCGACGTAGTGCCCACCCGCCCGCTCGTTTCACCGGTTGGCTTAGGCATAATGAGTGCATTCTCAGTATAAGATCGAACCAGATTGAGGGTTACTACAGCAAGATCAGCAGCACGCAGAGGGGACCCGGGCGATCCCCGGCTTGTGCATCCTACCTCTCTCGCCAGCTGAGCGCCTGCACGCTCATTTCATGGGTTGACTTAGGCATATGGAGTTCATTCCCAGTCTAAGCATACGGAGTTCATTCCCAATGTAAGATCGGACCGGACCGAGGGTTGCGGGTGCACATGCTGGGCTCGGGCATGTGCTGGTGCCACATTTTTTTTCGCCCGAGGCTCCATGCACGGAGCATCACTGGAGAACCTGATCGACGGCATTGGGTTTCCGGTGATTAGGGGCGGGGGGCGGTGTGCGCACATGATGTGCGATGGGTGCTGGTACTTGGCCCTTATATTGGCCCCCTATCCCTCATCAAACCTCGAGAACTCACACCCCCTTAAAGAGCATTTGAGATTTTACAGGTCTGCTGCCAGTAGCCATTAAAGTGTCTAAAATGGGGACATTTTTTTCAAATGGTCACAAAATCCTGTACACTTCGTGTTTTTAGCTGAATTTTTTTGTGCATGCCAACAAAAACACAAGAATCACGTCTACCAAGTTTGGGGCCAAAACTTTTTTTGAAAAAATTTCAAAAATATCCCGAACCTTAAAAGGTTTCCAAAATTGTGAAAAATAGAAAACGAGTCATCTTGCCATGAAACTTCACATGAAGGCTTAGGGGACCATTGTATGAATTTACAAGCCATAAAAATGGCATCAACATGTTAGAAATATGAAGATGTGCCTCAACCCACCTACCACCCTATCGATCCATGGCTTGCGTATCCCATCTCTCTGGCCGACGTAGTGCCCGCCCGCCCGCATGTTTCCTCGGTTGGCTTAGGCATATGGAGTTAATTCCCAATCTAAGATTGGACCAGACTGAGGGTTGTGGCAGCAGGATCAGCAGCACGTAGGGGGGGACCTGGCCGATCCCCGGCTTGCGCATCCTGCCCCTTTGGCCGACTGAGCGCCCGCACGCTCGTTTCGTGGGTTCACTTTTTCATACGAAGTTCATTCCCAGTCTAAGCAAACGGAGTTCATTCCCAGTGTAAGATCAGACCGGACCGAGGGTTGCGGTGCACATGTTGGGCTCAGCATGTGCTGTTGTCGCATTTTTTTCCCCGGGGCACCATCGCCGGAGCATCACCGGGGAACCTAACCGACGGCATTGGGGTTCCGGCAATTGGGGGGGCGGGGGCTGTGCGAACATGATGTGCAATGGGTGCTGGTACGTGGCATTTATATTGGCCCCCTATCCCTCATCAAACCTCGAGAGCTCACACCCCCTTAAAGAGCATCTGAGATTTTACAGGTTTGTTGCCAGTAGCCATTAAAGTGTCTGAAATGGGGACACTTTTTTCAAATGGTCACAAAATCCTTTACACTTCGAGTTTTTAGCTGAATTTTTTGTGCATGCCAACAAAAATACAAGGATCACGTCTACCAAGTTTGAGTCCAAAAATCCTTCTGAAAAAATTTTTAAAAAATCCCAAACAGTAAAAAGTTTCGAAAATCATGAAAAATAGAAAACGAGTCGTCTTGCCAAGAAAGTTCACGTGAAGGCTTAAGGGACCATTGTATGAATTTACAAGCCACAAAAAAGGCATTGGCATGATAGAAATATGAAGATGTGCCTAAACCCACCTACCAACCTAACAATGCACGGCTTGCGCATCCCGCCTCTCTGGCCGGTGTAGTGCCCGCCCGCCTGCTCGTTTCGTCGGTTGGCTTAGGCATACGGAGTTCATTCCTAGTCTAAGATCAGACCAGACCGAGGGTTACGGTAGCAGGATCAGCAACACGAAGGGGGGGACCCGGCCGATCCCCGGCTTGCACATCCTACCCCTCTGGCCGGCTGAGTGCCCGCACGCTCGTTTCGTGGGTTGACTTAGGCATACGGAGTTCATTCCCAATCTAAGCATACAGAGTTCATTTCCAGTGTAAGATCGGAATGGATCAAGGGTTGTAGGTGCACATGCTGGGCTCGGGCATGTACTGGTGCCACATTTTTTTTTTGCCCGGGGCACCATCATCGGAGCATCGTTGGAGAACCTGACCGACGGCATTGGGGTTCCAACGATTGGGGGGGCGGAGGGGCTATGCGCACATGACGTATGATGGGTGGTGGTACCTGGCCATTATATTGGCCCCCTATCCCTCATCAAACCTCGAGAACTCACAACCCCTTAAAGAGCATTTGAGATTTTACAGGTTTGCTGCCAGTAGCCATTAAAGTGTCCGCAATGGGGACACTTTTTTCAAATGGTCACAAAATCCTGTACACTTCGAGTTTTTAGCTGAATTTTTTTGTGCATGCCAAAAAAAATACAAGGATTACTTCTACCAAGGTTGGGGCCAAAACTCCTTTTGAAAAAATTTTAAAAAAATCAAGAACCGTAAAAAGTTTCAAAAATCGTGAAAAATAGAAAACGAGTCATCTTGCCATGAAACTTCACTTGAAGGCTTAAGGGACCGTTGTATGAATTTACAAGTCGTAAAAATGCCATTGGCATGACAGAAATATGAAGATGTGCCTAAACCCACCTACCACCCTATCGATCCACGACTTGCGCATCCCGCCTCTCTGGTCGACGTAGTGCCCGCCCACCCACTCGTTTCATCAATTGGCTTAGGCATATGGAGTTCATTCCCAATCAAAGATTGGACCAGACTGAGGGTTACGATAGTAGGATCAGCGGCACACAGGAAGGACCCGGCCGATCCCCGCCTTGCGCATCCTACCCCTCTGGCCGACTGAGTTCCCGTACGCTCATTTCATGGTTTCACTTAGGCATACGGAGTTCATTCCCGATTTAAACATACGGAGTTCATTCCCAGTGTAAGATCGGACCAAACCGAGGGTTACGGGTGCACATGCTGGGCTCGAGCATGTGCTGGTGCTGCATTTTTTTTCACCCGAGGCACCATCATCGGAGCATCGCTGGAGAACCTGACCGGTGACATTCGGGTTCCGACGATTGGGGGGGCGGGGGGGTGTGCGCACATGATGTGCGATGGGTGCTGGTGCTTGGCCCTTATATTGGCCCCCTATCCCTCATCAAACCATGAGAACTCACACCCCCTTAAAGAGCATTTGAGATTTTACAGGTTTGCTGCTAGTAGCCATTAAAGTGTCTGAAATGGGGACACTTTTTTCAAATGGTCACAAAATCCTGTACACTTCGAGTTTTTGGCTGAATTTTTTTGTGCATGCTAACAAAAATATAGGGATCAAGTCTACCAAGTTTAGGGCCAAAACTCCTTCTGAAAAAATTTTAAAAAAATCTCGAACCGTAAAAAGTTTCAAAAATCATGAAAAATAGAAAACGAGTCGTCTTGCCATGAAACTTCACATGAAGGCTTAAGGGACCAATGTATGAATTTACAAGCCATAAAAATGGCATTGGCGCAGCAGAAATATGAAGATGTGCCTAAACCCACCTACCACCCTATCGATCCACGGCTTGCGCATCCCACCTCTCTGGCCAGCGTAGTGCCCGCCCGCCCGCTCGTTTCGTCGGTTGGTATAGGCATACGGAGTTCATTCCCAATCTAAGATCAGATCGGACTGAGGGTTGTGGCACCAGGATCAATAAACCTCGAGAACTCACACCCCCTTAAAGAGCATTTGAGATTTTACAGGTTTGTTGCCAGTAGCCATTAAAGTGTCTGAAATGGTGACACTTTTTTCAAATGGTCACAAAATCCTGCACACTTCGAGCTTAGCTAAATTTTTTTATGCATGCAAAAAAAATACGAGGACCACGTCTACCAAGTTTGGGGCCAAAACTCCTTCTGAAAAAATTTAAAAAAAATCAAGAACCGTAAAAAGTTTCAAAAATCATGAAAAATAGAAAACGAGTCATCTTGCCATGAAACTTCACTTGAAGGCTTAAGGGACCGTTGTATGAATTTACAAGCCGTAAAAATGCCATTCGCATGACAGAAATATGAAGATGTGCCTAAACCCACTTACCACCCTATCGATCCACGGCTTGCACATCCCGCCTCTCTTGTCGATGTAGTGCCCGCCCACCCGCTCGTTTCGTCAATTGGCTTAGGCATACGGAGTTCATTCCCAATCTAAGATTGGATCGGACTGAGGGTTGCGGTAGTAGGATCAATGGCACACAGGAGGGACCCGACCGATCCCCGGCTTACGCATCCTGCCCCTCTGGCCGGCTGAGTTCCCGTACGCTCATTTCATGGTTTGACTTAGGCATACGGAGTTCATTCCCGGTTTAAACATACGGAGTTCATTCCCAGTGTAAGATCAGACCAGACCGAGGGTTACAGGTGCACATGCTGGGCTCGAGCATGTGCTGGTGCTGCATTTTTTTTCACCCGAGGCACCATCACCGGAGCATCGTTGGAGAACCTGACCGGTGACATTCGAGTTCCGACGATTGGGGGGTGGGGGTGTGCGCACATGATGTGCGATAGGTGCTGGTACTTGGCCCTTATATTGGCCCCCTATCCCTCATCAAACCTTGAGAACTCACACCCCCTTAAAGAGCAATTGAGATTTTACAGGTTTGCTGCTAGTAGCCATTAAAGTGTCTAAAATGGGGACACTTTTTTCAAATGGTCACAAAATCCTGTACACTTCGAGTTTTTAGCCAAATTTTTTTGTGCATGCTAACAAAAATACAGGGATCAAGTTTACCAAGTTTAGGGCCAACACTCCTTCCAAAAAATTTTTAAAAAAATCTCGAACCGTAAAAAGTTTTAAAAATCATGAAAAATAGAAAACGAGTCGTCTTGCCATGAAACTTCACATGAAGGCTTAAGGGACCAATGTATGAATTTACAAGCCATAAAAATGGCATTGGCACAGCAGAAATATGAAGATGTGCCTAAACCCACCTACCACCCTATTGATCCACGGCTTGCGCATCCCGCCTCTCTGCCCGGCATAGTGCCCGCCCGCCCGCTCGTTTCGTCGGTTGGTATAGGCATACGGAGTTCATTCCCAATCTAAGATCGGATTAGACTGAGGGTTGTGGCACCAGGATCGATAGCATGCAGTTGGGACCAGGCTGATCCCCGACTTGTGCATCCTGCCCCTCTGGACGACTGAGCGCCCGTAGGCTCGTTTCATAGGTTGACTTAGGCATACGGAGTTCATTCCCAGTCTAAGCATACGGAGTTCATTCCCAGTGTAAGATCGGACCAGACCGAGGCTTACAGGTGCACATGCTGGGCTTGGGCATGTACTGGTGTCACATTTCTTTTTTTGCTCAGGGCACCATCGCCGGAGCACCATCGGACAACCTGACCGGCGGCATTAGGGTTCCGATGATTGGGGGGTGCGGGAGGGGGTGTGCGAACATGATGTGCGATGGGTGCTGGTACTCGACCCTTATATTGGCCCCCTATCCCTCATCAAACCTCAAGAACTCACACCCCCTTAAAGAGCATTTGAGATTTTACAGGTTTGCTGCCAGTAGCCATTAAAGTGTCTAAAATGGGAACACTTTTTTCAAATGGTCACAAAATCCTGTACACATCGAGTTTTTAGCTGAATTGTTTTGTGCATGCCAACAAAAATACAAGGATCACATCTACCAAGTTTGGGGCCAAAAATCTTTCTGAAAAAATTTAAAAAAAATCTAAAACTGTAAAAAGTTTTGAAAATTCTGAAAAATAGAAAACGAGTCATGTTGCCATGAAATTTCACATGAAGGCTTAAGGGACCATTGTATGAATTTACAAGCCATAAAAATGGCATTGGCATGGCAGAAATATGAAGATGTGCCTAAACCCACCTACCACCCTATCGATCCAAGGCTTGTGTATCCCACCCTTCTAGCTGGCGTAGTGCCCACCCGCCTGCTCGTTTCGTCGGTTGGCTTAGGCATACGGAGTTCATTCCCAGTCTAAGGTCAAATCAGACTGACGGTTGTGGCAGTAGGATTGGCAGCACGTAGGGGGGGACCCGATCGATCCTCGACTTGCGCATCCTGCCCCTCTGGCCGGCTGAGCGCCCGCACGCTCGTTTCATGGGTTCACTTATGCATACGGAGTTCATTCCCAATCTAAGCATACGGAGTTCATTGCCAGTGTAAGATCAAACTGGATCAAGGGTTGCGGGTGCATATGCTGGGCTCAGACATGTCTTGGCGTCGTATTTTTTTCTCTCGGGGCACCATCGTCGGAGAACCTGACCGGCGGCATTGGGGTTTCGACGATTGGGGGACGGGGGGATGTGCGCACATAATGTGCGATGGGTACCGGTACTTGGCCCTTATATTGGCCCCCAATCCCTCATCAAACCTTGAGAACTCACACCCCCTTAAAGAGCATTTGAGATTTTACAGGTTTGCTGCCAGTAGCCATTAAAGTGTTTGAAATGGGGACCCTTTTTTCAAATGGTCACAAAATCCTGTACACTTCAAGTTTTTAGCTGAATTGTTTTGTGCATGCCAAAAAAAATACAAGGATCGTGTCTACCAAGTTTGGGGCCAAAACTCCTTCTGAAAAAATTTTAAAAAAATCCCGAACCGTAAAAAGTTTCAAAAATTGTGAAAAATAGAAAACGAGTCATCTTGCCATGAAACTTCACATGAAGGCTTAAGGGACCATTGTATAAATTTACAAGCCATAAAAATGGCATTGGGAAGGCAGAAATATGAAGATGTGCCTAAACCCATCAACCACCCTATCGATCAACGGCCTGCGCATCCCGCCTCTTTGGCCGACGTAGTGCCCGCCCGCCCGCTCGTTTTATCGGTTGGCTTAGGCATACGGAGTTCATTCCCAGTCTAAGATTGGATCAGACCAAGGTTGTGATAGTAGGATCGACAGCACGCAGGGGGGACCCGACCGATCCCCGGCTTGGGCATCCTGCCCCTCTGGCCGGCTGAGCACCCGCACGCTCATTTCATGGTTTGACTTAGGCATACGAAGTTCATTCCCAGTCTAAGCATACGGAGTTCATTCCCAGTGTAAGATCAAACTGGAACGAGGGTTGCGGGTGTACATGCTGGGCCTGAGCATGTGCTGGTGCCGAATTTTTTTTTCACCCGAGGCACCATCGTCGGAGCATCGCCAAAGAACCTGACTGACGACATTGGGGTTCTGACGATTAGGGGGCAGGGGGTGTGCGCACATGATGAGCGATGGGTGCTGGTAATTGGCCCTTATGTTGGCCCCCTATCCCTCATCAAACCTCAAGAAATCACAACCCCTTAAAGAGCATTAGAGATTTTACAGGTTTTCTGCCAGTAGCCATTAAAGTGTTTGAAATGGGGACACTTTTTCCAAATCGTCACAAAATCCAATACACTTCGAGTTTTTAGCTGAATTGTTTTGTGCATGCCAACAAAAATACAAGGATCATGTCTACCAAGTTTGGGGCTAAAACTCCTTCTGAAAAAATTTAACAAAAATCTCAAACCATAAAAAGTTTCAAAAATCGTGAAAAATAGAAAACGAGTCGTCTTGCCATGAAACTTTTACATGAAGGCCTAAGGGACCATTTTATGAATTTACAAGCCATAAAAATGGCATTGGCATGGCAAAAATATGAAGATGTGCCTAAACCCACCTACCACCCTATCGATCCGCGGCTTGCGCATCCCACCTCTTTGGCCGACGTCGTGCCCGCCCACCCGCTTGTTTCATCAGTTGGCTTAGGCATACGGAGTTCATTCCCAGTCTAAGATCGGACCAGACCAAGGGTTGCGACAGCAGGATCCACAGCACGTAGGGGGGCCCCGACCGAACCCCAACTTGCGTATCCTGCCCCTTGGCCGGCTAAGTGCCCGCACGCTCGTTTCGTGGGTTGACTTAGGCATACAGAGTTCATTCCCTATCTAAGCATATAGAGTTCATTCCTAGTGTAAGATCGGACCGGATCGAGGGTTGCAGGTGCACATGCTGGGCTCGGGCATGTGCTGGAGCCGTATTTTCTTTTGCTCGGGGCACCATCGTCGAAGCATCGTTGGAGAACCTGACCGACGGCATTCGGGTTCCGACGATTGGGGGCATGGGGGTGTGTGCACATGATGTGCAATGGGTACTGGTACTTGGCCCTTATATTGGCCCCCTATCCCTCATCAAACCGCGAAAACTCACACCCCCTTAAAGAGCGTTTGAGATTTTACAGGTTTGCTGCCAGTAGCCATTAAAGTGTCTGAAATAGGGACACTTTTTTCAAATGGTCGCAAAATCCTGTACACTTCGAGTTTTTTTTTGTGCATGCCAAGAAAAATACAAGGATCACGTCTACCAAGTTTGGGGCCAAAACACCCTTTGAAAAAATTTTAAAAAATTCCCGAACCGTAAAAAGTTTCAAAAATCATGAAAAATAGAAAACGAGTCGTCTTGCCATGAAACTTCACATGAAGGCTTAAGAGACCACTGTATGAATTTACAAGCCACAAAAAGTGCAATGGCATGGCAGTAATATCAAGATGTGCCTAAACCCACCTACCACCCTATCGATCCATGGCTTGCGCATCCCGCCTCTTTGGCCGGTGTAGTGCTCGCCCGTCCACTCATTTTGTCAGTTGGCTTAGGCATACGGAGTTCATTCCCAGTCTAAGATCAGACCAGACCGAGGGTTACAGTAGCAAGATCGCCAGCACGCAGGGGGGATCCGATCGATCCCCGACTTGCGCATCCTGCCCCTCTGGCCTGCTGAGCACCCGCACGCTCGTTTCATGGGTTGACTTAGGCATACGGAGTTCAATCCCAGTCTAAGCATACGGAGTTCATTCCCAATGTAAGATCGGACTGGACCGAGGGTTACGGGTGCACATGCTGGGCTCGGGCATGTGCTGGTGCCGCATTTTTTTTTCACTCAAGGCACCATCACTGAAGCATCATCGGAGAACCTGACCGACGACATTGGGGTTCCGGCGATTGGGGGGCGGGGGGTGTGCGCACAGGATGTGCGATGGGTGCTGCTACTTGGCCCTTATATTGGGCCCCTATCCTTCATCAAACCTCAAGAACTCGCACCCCCTTAAAGAGCATTTCAGATTTAACAGGTTTGCTGCCAGTAGCCATTAAAGTGTCTGAAATGGGGACACTTTTTTCAAATGGTCTGAAATCTTGTACACTTCGAGTTTTTAGCTTAATTTTTTTATGCATGCCATCAAAAATACAAGAATCACGTCTACCAAGTTTGGGGCCAAAACTCCTTTGAAAAAATTTTAAAAAAATCTCAAACCGTAAAAAGTTTCAAAAATCATGAAAAATAGAAAACGAGTCGTGTTGCCGTGAAACTTCACATGAAGGCTTTGAGGGACCATTGTATGAATTTACAAGCCATAAAATGGCATTGGCATGGCAGAAATATGAAGATGTGCCTAAACCCACCTACCACCCTATCGATCCACGGCTTGCACATCCCGCCTCTCTGGCTGACGGCAGGATCGACAACACACAAGGGGGGACCCGACCGATTCCCAGCTTATGCATCCTGCCCCTCTGGCCGACTGAGCGCCCGGACGCTCGTTTCGTGGGTTGTCTTACGCATACAGAGTTCATTCCCAGTCTAAGCATACGGAGTTCATTCCTAATGTAAGATCAGACCGAACCATGGGTTACAGGTGCACATACCGAGCTCAGGCATGTGCTGGTGCCACATTTTTTTTCACCCGAGCCACCATCACCAGAGGATCACCGGAGAACCTGACTGACGGCATTGGGGTTCCGACAATTGGGGGGGCTGGGGGGTGTGCGCAAATGATGTGTGATGGGTGCTGGTACATGCCCTTATATTGGCCCCCTATCCCTCATCAAACCTCGAGAAGTCACACCCGCTTAAAGAGCATTTGAGATTTTACAGGTTTGCTGCTAGTAGCCATTAAAGTGTCTGAAATGGGGACACTTTTTTCGAATGGCCACAAAATCCTGTACACTTCGAGTTTTTAGCTGAATTATTTTGTGCAAGCCAATAAAAATACAAGGATCACGTCAACCAAGTTTGGGGCCAAAACTCCTTCTGAAAAAATTTTTAAAAAATCCCGAACCGTAAAAGGATTCAAAAATTGTGAAAAATAGAAAACGAGTCGTCTTGCCATGAAACTTCACACGAAGGCTTAAGGGACCATTGCATGAATTTACAAGCCATAAAACTGGCATTGGCATGGCAAAAATATGAAAGTGTGCCTAAACCCACCTACCACCCTATCGATCCATAGCTTGCGCATCCTGCCTCTCTGGCCGACATAGTGCCCGTCCGTCCGCTCGTTTCGTCGGTTGGCTTAGGCACACGAAGTTCATTCCCAGTCTAAGATCGGACGAATCAAAGGTTGCGGTAGCAGGATCACCAGCATGCAGGGGGGGACCCGGTTGATCCCCAGCTTGCACGTCCTGCCCCTATGGCCGGCTGAGCACCCACATGCTTGTTTCGTGGGTTGACATAGGCATATGGAGTTCATTCCTGATCTAAGCATATGGAGTTCATTCCCAGTGTAAGATCGGACCGGACCGAGGGTTACGGATGCACATACTAGGCTCGAGTATATACTGGTGTCGTATTTTTTTATGCTCGGGGCACCATCACCGGAGCATCGTCGGAGAACCTGACCGGTAGTATTGGGGTTCGACGATTGGGGGGGCGGGGGTTGTGCGCACATGATGTGTGATGGGTGCTGGTACTTGGCCCTTATATTGGCCCCCTATCCCTCATCAAACCTCTAGAACCCACACCCCCTTAAAGAGCATTTGAGATTTTACAGGTTTGCTACCAGTAGCCATTAAAGTGTCTGAAATGGGGACACTTTTTTCAAATGGTCACAAAATCCTATACACTTCGAGTTTTTAGCTGAATTTTTTTGTGCAAGCCAAAAAAAATACAAGGATCACATCTACCAAGTTTGGGGCCAAAACTCCTTTTGAAAAATGTTAAAAGAGTTTCAAAAATCATGAAAAAGAGAAAACGAGTCGTCTTGCCATGAAACTTCACATGAAGGCTTAAGGGACCATTGTATGAATTTACAAGCCATAAAAATGGCATTGGCATGGTAGAAAGATGAAGATGTGCCTAAACCCACCTACCCCCTATCGATCCATGGCTTGCACATCCTGCCTCTCTGGCCGGCGTAATGCCCGCTCGGCCGCTCGTTTCGTCGGTTGGCTTAGGCATACGAAGTTCATTCCCAGTCTAAAATCAAATCGGACCGATGGTTGTCGTAGCAGGATCGGCAGCACGCAGGGGGGACCTGACCGATCCTTAGCTTACGCATCCTACCCCTCTGGTCGGCATCAGAAATATGAAGATGTGCCTAAACCCCCCTACCACCCTATCGATCCACGGCTTGCGCATCCCGCCTCTCTGGCCGGCATAATGCCCGCCCGCCCGCTCGTTCTGTGGGTTGGCTTAGGGATACGAAGTTCATTCCCAGTCTAAGATTGGACCAAACCGAGGGTTGTGGCAGCAGGATCGGTAGCACGTAGGGGGGGACCCTATCGATCCCCGACTTGCGCATCCTGCCCCTCTGGCCGACTAAGTGCCTGCACGCTCATTTCATGGGTTGACTTAGGCATACGAAGTTCATTCCCAGTCTAAGCATACGGAGTTCATTCCTAGTGTAAGATCGGACCAGACCAAGGGTTATGGGTGCACATGCTGGGCTCGGGCATGTGCTGGTGCTGCATTCTTTTTTGCTTGGGGCACCATCACCGGAGCATCGTCGAAGAACCTGACGGACGACATTAGAGTTCAGACGATTGGGGGTGGGGGGTGTGCGGACATGATGTGCGATGGGTGCTGGTACTTGGCCCTTATATTGGCCCCCTATCCCTCATCAAACCTCAAGAACTCACTCCCCCTTAAAGAGCATTTCAGATTTTACAGGTTTGCGGCCAGTAGCCATTAAAGTGTCTGAAATGAGGATACTTTTTTTAAATGGTCACAAAATCATCTACACTTCGAGTTTTTAGCTGAATTTTTTTGTGCATGCTAAAAAAAATACAAGGATCACGTCTACCAAGTTTGGGGCCAAAACACCTTCTAAAAAAATTTTAAAAAAATCTTGAACCATAAAAAGTTTTAAAAATCATAAAAAATAAAAAGCGAGTCATCTTGCCATGAAACTTGACATGAAGGCTTAAGGGACCATTGTATGAATTTAAAAGCCATAAAAATGGCATTCGCATAGCTGAAATATGAAGATTTGGCTAAACCCACCTGCCACCCTATCGATCCACGGCTTGCGCATCCCACCACTCTGGCCGGCGTAGTGCCTGCGCGCCTGTTCGTTTCGTCAGTTGGCTTAGGCATATGGAGTTCATTCCCAGTCTAAGATCAAACTGGATCAAGGGTTGCAGTAGTAGGATCGGTAGCACGCAGGAGGGGACCCGACCGATCCCCAGCTTGCACATCCTACCCCTCTAGCCAGCTGAGCGCCCGCAGGCTCGTTTCGTGGGTTGACTTAGGCATACAAAGTTCATTCCCAGTCTAAGCATACAAAGTTCTTTCCCAGTGTAAGATCAGATCGGACTGAGGGTTGCGGGTGCACATGCTGGGCCCGAGCATGTGCTTGTGCTGCATTCTTTTTTCGCCCGGGGCACTATCGTCGGAGCATCGCCGGAGAACCTGACGGCGGCATTGGGGTTCCGACGATTGGGGGGTGTGCGCACATGATATGCAATGGGTGCTGGTACTTGGCCCTTATATTGGCCTCCTATCCCTCATCAAACCTCGAGAACTCACACCACCTTAAACAACATTTGAGATCTTACAGGTTTGCTGCCAGTAGCCATTAAAGTGTCTAAAATGGGGACACTTTTTTCAAATGGTCACAAAATCCTGTACACTTCGAGTTTTTAGCTGAATTTTTTTGTGCAAGCCAATAAAAATACAAGGATCACATCTACCAAGTTTGGGGCCAAAACTCCTTATGAAAAAATTTTAAAAAAATCCTGAACCGTAAAAAGTTTCAAAAATCATGAAAAAGAGAAAACGAGTCGTCTTGCCATGAAACTTCACATGAAGGCTTAAGGGACCATCGTATGAATTTACCAGCCATAAAAATGGCATTGGTATAGCAGAAATATGAAGATGTGCCTAAACCCACCTACCACCCTATCGATCCATGGTTGTGCATCCCGTCTCTCTGGCCGACGTAATGCCCGCCCGCCCGCTCGTTTCGTCGGTTGGCTTAGGCATACGGAGTTCATTCCTAGTCCAAGATCGGACCAGACCGAAGGTTATGGCAGCAAGATCAGTAGCACGCAGGGGGGGACCCGACCGATCCCCGGCTTGCGCATCCTGCCCCTCTAGCCGATTGAGCACCCGCACGCTCGTTTCATGGGTTGACTTAGGCATACGGAGTTCATTCCTAGTCTAAGCATACGGAGTTCATTCCCAGTGTAAGATCGGACTGGACTGAGGGTTGTGGGTGCACATGTTGGGCTCGGGCATGTGCTGCTGCCGCATTTTTTTTGCCCGGGACACCATCGTCGAAGCAGCGTTGGAGAACCTGACCGACGGCATTGGGGTTCCGACGATTGGGGGGCGGGGGGGTGTGCGGACATGATTTGTGATGGGTGCTGGTACATGGCCCTTATATTGGCCCCATATCCCTCATCAAACCTCGAGAACCCACACCCCCTTAAAGAGCATTTGAGATTTTACAGGTTTGTTGCCAGTAGCCATTAAAATGTCTGAAATAGGGATACTTTTTTCAAATGGTCACAAAATCTTGTACACTTTAAGTTTTTAGCTGAATTTTTTTGTGCTTGCTAAAAAAAATAAAAGTATGAAATTTACCAAGTTTGGGGTCAAAACTCTTTCTAAAAACATTTTAAAAAAATCTTGAACCGTAAAAAGTTTCAAAAATCGTGAAAAATAGAAAACGAGTCGTCTTGCCATGAAACTTCACATGAAGGCTTAAGGGACCATTGTATGAATTTACAAGCCATAAAAATGGCATTGACATAGCGAAAATATGAAGATGTGCCTAAACCCACCTACCACCCTATCGATCCACGGCTTACGCATCCCGCCTCTCTAGCCGGAGTAGTGCCCGCCCGCCCGTTCGTTTCGTCGGTTGGCTTAGGCATACGGAGTTCAATCCTAGTCTAAGATCGAACTGGACCAAGGGTTGCAGCAGTAGGATTGGCAGCACGAAGGAGGGCACCCGGCCGATCCCCGGCTTGCACATCCTGCCCCTCTGGCCGACTGAGCACCCACACGCTCGTTTCATGGGTTGACTTAGGCATACGGAGTTCATTCCCAGTCTAAGCATACGGAGTTCATTCCCAGTGTAAGATCGGATCGAACTGAGGGTTGCAGGTGCAGATGCTGGGCTCCAGCATGTGCTTGTGCCGCATTCTTTTTTCACCCGGGGCACCATCGTCGGAGCATCGTCGAACAACCTGAAGGCGGCATTCGGGTTCCGTCGATTGGGAGGGTGTGCGCACATGATGTGCGATGGGTGCTGGTACTTGGCCCTTATATTGGCCCTCTATCCCTCATCAAACCTCAAGAACTCACACCCCCTTAAAGAGCATTTGAGATTTTACAGGTTTGCCGCCAGTAGCCATTAAAGTGTTTGAAATGGGGACACTTTTTTCAAATGATCACAAAATCCTGTACACTTCGATTTTTCAGCTGAATTTTTTTGTGCATACCAAAAAAAATACAAGGATCATGCCTACCAAGTTTGGGGCCAAAAATCCTTCTGAAAAAAGTTTAAAAAAATCCTGAACCGTAAAAAGTTTCAAAAATCGTGAAAAATAGAAAACGGGTCGTCTTGCCATGAAACTTCACATGAAGGCTTAAGGCACCATTTTATGAATTCACATGCCATAAAAATGGGATTGGTGTGGCAGAAATATGAAGATGTGCCTAAACCCACCAACCACCCTATCGATCCACGGCTTGCGCATCCTACCTCTATGGTCGGCGTAGTGCCCGCCCGTCCACTTGTTTCTTCGGTTGGCTTAGGCATACGGAGTTCATTCCCAATCTAAGATAGGACTGGACCAAGGTTGCAGCAGCAACATCGGCAGCACACAGGGGGGACCCAGTTGATCCCCGACTTGCGCATCCAGCCCCTTTGGCCGGCTGAGAGCCCGCACACTCGTTTCGTGGGTTGACGTAGGCATGCAGAGTCCATTCCCAGTCTAAGCAAACGGAGTTCATTCCTAGTGTAAGATCGGACCAGACCAAAGATTGCGGGTGCACATACTGGGCTCGGCAATGTGCTGGTGTCGCATTTTTTTTCGCCCGGGGCACCATCGCCGGAGCATTGCCAGAGAACCTGACCGGCGACAGTGGGGTTCCGGCGATTGGGGGGGTGGGGGGTGTGCGGACATGATGTGCGATGGGTGCTGGTACTTGGTCCTTATATTGGCCCCTTATCCCTCATCAAACCTCGAGAACTCACACCCCCCTAAAGAGCATTTGAGATTTTACAGGTTTGCTACCAATAGCCATTAAAGTGTCTGAAATGGGGACACTTTTTTCAAATGGTCACAAAATCCTGTACACTGCAAGTTTTTAGCTGAATTTTTTTGTGCATTCCAATAAAAATACAAGGATCATGTCTACTAGGTTTGGGGTCAAAAATCCTTTTGAAAAAATTTTAAAAAAATCTCGATCGTAAAAAGTTTCAAAAATCATGAAAAATAAAAAACGAGTCGTCTTGCCATGAAACTTCACATGAAGGCTTAAGGGACCATTGTATGAATTTACAAGGCATAAAAATGGCATTGGCATGGAAAAAATATGAAGATGTGCATAAACCCACCTACCACCCTATCGATCCACGGCTTGCGCATCCCGCCTCTCTGGCCGACGTCAGTTGGCTTAGGCATACGGAGTTCATTCCCAGTCTAAGATTGGACCGAACTAAGGGTTGTGGCAGCAGGATCGGCAGCACACAAGGGCGGACCAGGTCGATCCCCAGCTTGCGCATCTTGCCCCTCTGGTTGGCTGAGCGCCCGTACGCTCGTTTCATGGGTTGACTTAGGCATACGGAGTTCATTCCTAGTCTAAGCATACTGAGTTCATTCCTATTGCAAAATCGGATCGGATCGAGGGTTACGAGTGCACATGTGGGCCTTGGGCATGTACTGGTGCCGTATTTTTTTTCACCCGGGGCACCATCACCGGAGCATCAACGGAGAACCTGACTGGCAGCATTGGGGTTCCGGCAATTGGGGGGGCAGGGGGGTGTGCGCACATCATATGTGATGGGTGCTGGTACTTGGCTCTTATATTGGCCCCCTATCCCTCATCAAACCTCGGGAATTCACACCCCCTTAAAGAGCATTTGAGATTTTACAGGTTTGCTGCCATTAGCCATTAAAGTGTCTGAAATGGGGACACTTTTTCAAATGGTCACAAAATCTTGTACACTTCCAGTTTTTAGCTGAATTTTTTTGTGCATGCCAAGAAAAATACAAGGATCACGTCTACCAAGTTTGAAAATCGTGAAAAATAGAAAATGAGTCGTCTTGCCATGAAACTTCACATGAAGGCTTAAGGGACCATTGTATGATTTTACAAGCCATAAAAATGGCATTGGCACGGTAGAAATAGGAAGATGTGCCTAAACCCACCTACCACCCTATCGGTCCACGGCTTGTGCATCCCACCTCTCTGGCCGGCGTAGTGCCCGCCCGCCCGCTCGTTTTGTCGGTTGGCTTAGGCGTACGGAGTTCATTCCTAGTCTAAGATCGAACCAAACCGAGGGTTGTGGTAGCAAGATCGGTAGCACGCAGGGGGGACCCGACCAATCCCTAGCTTGTGCATACAGAGTTAATTCCCAGTCTAAGATCGAAACAGATCAAGGGTTGCTGTAGTAGGATTGGCAGCATGCAGGGGGAGACCCAGCCAATCCCCGGCTTGTGCATCTTGCCCCCTGGCCAGCTGAGCATCCGCTCGTTCATTTCGTGGGTTGACTTAGGCATACAGAGTTAATTCCAAGTGTAAGATCAGACCGGACCAACAGTTGCAGGTGCACATGCTGGGCTCGGGCATGTGTTGGTGCTGTATTTTTTTTTGCCCGGGGTACCATCACCGGAGAACATGACCGACGGCATTGGGGTTCCGACGATTGGGGGGCAGGAGGGGGTGCGCGCACATGATGTGCGATGGGTGCTGGTGCTTGGCCCTTATATTGGCCCCCTATCCCTCATCAAACCTCAAGAACTGACACCCCCTTAAAGAACATTTGAGATTTTACAGGTTTGCTGCCACTAGCCATTAAAGTGTCTGAAATGGGAACATTTTTTTCAAATGGTCACAAAATCCTGTACACTTCGAGTTTTTAGCTGAATTTTTTTATGCATGCCAAAACAAATACAAGGATCACGTCTACCAAGTTTGGGGCCAAAACTCCTTCTGAAAATTTTTTAAAAAAATCACGACCCGTAAAAAGTTTCAAAAATCATGAGAAATAGAAACTTCACATGAAGGCTTAAGGGACCATTGTATGAATTGACAAGCCATAAAAATGGCATTGGCATGGTAGAAATATGAAGATGTGCCTAAACCCACCTACCACCCTATCGATCCACGGCTTGCACATCCTGCCTCTCTGGCCGGCATAGTGTCCGTCCGCCCGCTCGTTTCATCGGTTGGCTTAGGTAAACGGAGTTCATTCCCAGTCTAAGATCAGACTGGACTGATGGTTGCGGTAGTAGGATTAGCAGCACACAGAGGGGGACCCAGCCGATCCCTGGCTTGCGCATCCTACCCCTCTGGCTGACTGAGCGCCCGCACACTCATTTCGTGGGTTGACTTAGGCATACGGAGTTCATTCCCAGTCTAAGCATACAGAGTTCATTCCCAGTGAAAGATCGGACCGGATCGAGGGTTGCGAGTGCACATGCTGGGCTGGACTTGTGCTGGTGCCGCATTTTTTTTTGCCCGGGGCACCATCGCCGGAGCATCGTCGGAGAACCTGATCGGCGGCATTGGGGTTCTGCAGATTGGGGGGTAGGGGGGTTGTCCACACATGATGTGTGATGGGTGCTGGCACTTGGCCCTTATATTGGTCCCCTATCCCTCATCAAACCTCGAGAACTCACACCCCCTTAAAGAGCATTTGAGATTTTACAGGTTTACTGCTAGTAGCCATTAAAGTGTCTGAAATGGGGACACTTTTTTCAAATGATCACAAAATCCTGTACACTTCTAGTTTTTAGCTGATTTGTTTTATGCATGTGAAAAAAAATACAAGGATTATGTCAACCAAATTTGGGGCCAAAAATCCTTCTAAAAAAATTTTAAAAAAATATCGAACCATGAAAAGTTTCAAAAATCATAAAAAATAGAAAACGGGTCGTCTTGCCATGAAACTTCACATGGAGGCTTAAAGGACCATTGTATGAATTTACAAGCCATAAAAATGGCATGGGCATGGCAGAAATATGAAGATGTGCCTAAACTCACCTACCACCCTATCGATCCATGGCTTCTGCATCCCACCTCTCTGGCCGGCATAGTGCCCGCCCGCCCGCTCGTTTCGTCGGATGGCTTAGGGATACGGAGTTCATTCCCAGTCTAAGATCAGACCGAATCGAGGGTTGCGGTAGCAAGATTGACAACACGCAAGGGGGGACCCGATCGATCCCCGGCTTGCACATCCTACCCCTCTGGCCAACTGAGCGCCCGCATGCTCGTTTCGTGGGTTGACTTAGGCATACGGAGTTCATTCTCAGTCTAAGCATACGAAGTTCATTCCCAGTGTAAGATCGGATCGGACCGAGGGTTGCGAGTGCACATGCTGGGCTAGGGCATGTGCTGGTGCCACATTTTTTTTCACCTGGGGCACCATCACCGGAGTATCACCGGAGAACCTGACCGGTGGCATTGGGGTTTCGACAATTGGGGGGTGTGCGCACATGATGTACGATGGGTGCTGGTACTTGGCCCATATATTGGCCCCTTATCCCTTATCAAACCTCGAGAACTCACACCCCCTTAAAGAACATTTGAGATTTTATAGGTTTGCTGCCAGTAGCCATTAGAGTGTCTGAAATGGTGACACTTTTTTCAAATAGTCACAAAATCCTGTACAGTTCAAGTTTTTTAGCTAAATTTTTTTTCGTATGCCAACAAAATTACAAGGATCACGTCTACCAAGTTTGGGGCCAAAACTGTTTTTGAAAATATTTTAAAAAAATCTCGAATCGTAGAAAGTTTCAAAAATCGTGAAAAGTAGAAAACGAGTCATCTTGCTATGAAACTTCACATGAAGGCTTAAGGGACTATTGCATGAATTTACAAGCCATAAAAATGGCATTGGCATGGCAAGAATATGAAGATGTGCCTAAACCCACCTACCACGCTATCGATCCACGGCTTGCGCATCCCGCCTCTCTAACTGGCGTAGTGCCCGCCCGCCCAATCATTTCATCAGTTGGCTTAGGCATACGAAGTTCATTCCCAGTCTAAGATTGGACCGAACTAAGGGTTGCAGTAGCAGGATCGGTAGCACGTAGTGGGGGACCCAATTGATCCCTGGCTTGCGCATCCTGCCCTTCTGGCTAGCTGAGTGCCCGTACGCTCGTTTAATGGGTTGACTTAGGCATACAGAGTTCATTCCTAGTCTAAGCATATGGAGTTCATTCCCAGTGTAAGATCGGACCGGACCAAGGGTTGCGGGTGCACATGCTGGGCTTGAGCATGTGCTGGTGCCGCATCTTTTTTCACCCGGGGCACCATCGCTGGAGCATCGTTGGAGAACCTGACCGACGGCATTGGGGTTTCGGTGATTGGGGGGGCGGGGGGTGTGCAGACATGATGTGCGAGGGTGCTGGTACTTGGCCCTTATATTGGTCCCCTATCCCTCATCAAAGCTCAAGAACTAACACCCCCTTAAAGAGCATTTGAGATTTTACAGGCTTGCTGCCAGTAGCCATTAAAGTGTCTGAAATGGGGACACTTTTTTCAAATGGTTACAAAATCCTGTACACTTCGTGTTTTTAGCTGAATTGTTTTATGCATGCCAACAAAAATGCAAGGATCATGTCTACCAAGTTTTGGGCCAAAACTCTTTCTGAAAAAATTTTAAAAAAATCCCAAACCGTAAAAAGTTTCAAAAATCGTGAAAAATAAAAAACGAGTCATCTTGCCATGAAACTTCACATGAATGCTTAAGGGACGATTGCATGAATTTACAAGCCATAAAAATGGCATTGGCATGGTAAAAATATGAAGATATGCCTAAACCCACCTACCACCCTATCGATCCACGGCTTGCTTATCCCGTCTCTCTAGCCGGCGTAGTGCCCGTCAGCCCGCTTGTTTCGTCAGTTAGCTTGGGCATACGGAGTTCATTCCCAGTCTAAGATTGGATCAGATTGAGGGTTGTGGCAATAGGATTGGTGGCACGTAGGGGGACCCGATCGATCCCCGGCTTGCGCATCCTACCCCTCTGGCCGGCTGAGGGCCCGCACGCTTGTTTCGTGGGTTGACTTAGGCATATTGAGTTCATTCCCAGTCTTAGCATATGGAGTTCATTCCTAGTGTAAGATCGGACCAGACCGAGGGTTGCAAGTGCACATGCTGGGCTCGGGCATGAGCTGGTGCCACATTTTTTTTAGCCCGAGGCACCATCGCCAGAGCATCGTCGGAGAACCTGATCGACGGTATTGGGGTTTCGGTGATTGGGGGGCGGGGGTGGTGTGCGCACATGATGTGCGTTGGGTGCTGGTACTTGGCCCTTATATTGGGCCCCTATCCCTCATCAAACCTCAAGAACTGACACCCCCTTAAAGAGCATTTGAGATTTTACAGGTTTGCTATCAGGAGCCATTAAAGTGTCTAGAATGGGGACACTTTTTTCAAATAGTCACAAAATCCTATACACTTCAAGTTTTTAGCTAATTTTTTTTTTGCATGCCAACAAAAATACAAGGATCACGTCTACCAAGTTTGGGGCCAAAACTCTTTCTGAAAAATTTTTTAAAAAATCTCGAACCATAAAAAGTTTCAAAAATCATGAAAAATAGAAAATGAGTCGTCTTGCCATGAAACTTCACATAAATGCTTAAGGGACCATTGTATGAATTTACAAGCCATAAAAATCTCATTGGCATGGCAGAAATATGAGGATGTGCCTAAACCCACCTACCACCCTATCGATCCACGGCTTGCGCATCCCACCTCTCTAGCCGGCGTAGTGCCCGCCCGCCCACTCATTTCATTGGTTGGCTTAGGCATACGAAGTTCATTCCCAGTCTAAGATCAGATCGGACCGAGGGTTACGACAGTAGGATCGGTAGCACACAGGTGTCAAGGGCTCCGACCTTAGACTCAGAATCCGTGCGTTCTTAGGCTTAGAATCTCCTCTTTTATGCCTAAGTCAGCCTAAAACACAAGCGTGCGGGCACTAGAATAATGGGAAGGGCTGATTACACAAGTTAAAGAGAAACAGGATAAGAAGATAGAATTTTAGAAATGCTCTTGTATTCACTGAAACAGAAGTGTTTGATGGTGTACAAATGAGGGTGAAGCAGCCCTCTATTTATAGTTGAGGCTCCAGCTACAACTTAATGGCATATCCCTAGAATAAAGGCTAAAATCATGGGATTACAATCAATCAGGATGCTAACTCCTAATTTTTAGGGTCAACCAAATCTGCCAGGATTCTCTTACCTATTTCCAGAAGCTTCCCTTGCCTGTCCAGCACCTTGGACCCTTCTAGATGTAGTGCGGGCAGCTTGTTTGCCAAGCCTTGGTCTCACGGGCTGGCCTGCAAGTCGGGAGAGCATTCTGAGCTCGTTTGCTAGGCTTTGCGCATAGATACCCGCCAGCACGCCTGGTCTGCGGGCCTCAATCTTTGGCTCGCCTACTGGTCTGCCTGATGTGCCTGGCGTGTCCGCCCAAGGCGTGACATTTTCCCCCACCTGATTGCGCAATGCCCTCATTGTATCTTCTGAATGGTACTACCTGATCTGGTCCTCGAACTGCCATAAGTCCTCTGCTGGGTCCCAGCTCGCCTCACTATCTAGAAGTCCCTTCCAGTGCACCAAGTACTCATGTCTTGGTTGATAGTTCTTCCGTCTCACCTCTCAGTCAGCTATGATGCTATGGACCTCCTTCTCATATGAGGCCCTTGCTCCCAATGGCGCACGCTTTGACTCTGCCCGTTTTGGATCTCCCTTATCCTTATGGAATGGCTTGAACATGCTCACATGGAACACCGAGTGTACCCTCAGCTTAGGTGGCATATCCAGCTTGTAAGCAACCTTACCTACCCTCTTGACTATTCGAAAAGGTCCTTCATTCCTCCGGACTAGGCCTTTGTGTAGTCCCCTGTGGCACACAATGGGATGTAGCTTTACCAACACCAAGTCTCCAACCTGGAACTGCACATCCTGCCTATTCTGGTCTGCCCATTTTTTCGACCTCTTGGTCACCTTGTGTAGACAAACTCTGGCCAAGTCAGTTTGCTCCTGCCATGCCTTGGCAAACTTGTATGCTGCTGGATTCAGCCCTGTATAACCTGCAACAATCGAATCGGGTGTTAGTGGTTGTTACCCTGTCACAACCTCAAATGGGCTCTGGTTCGTTGCCTCGCTCCTTTACAAGTTGTAGGAAAACTATGCAATATCTAGCAGCTTTGGCCAGTCCCTTTGTGTGGCACTCACATAGTGCTTGAGGTAGACCTCCAATAGTCCATTCACTCGTTTTGTCTGCCCATCGGTCTACGGATGCAAGCTGGTGGAAAAGTTCAAGTCTGACCCCAATAGCTTGAACAACTCAGTTTAGAACCTGCCTATGAACCACCCATCCCGATCACTAACAATGGTCCTCGACACTCCCCAGTACTTAACCATGTTCTTCAGGAACAATCGAGTTGCCTCATCGGCTGGGCACTCCTTGGTTGCTGGAATGAAAATTCTATACTTGGAAAACCTGTCCACCACTACCATGATGCTTCCAAACCCCTCTGTCTTGGGTGGACCAGCTATAAAGTCCAGAGAAACACTCTCCCATGGTCACTCTGGCATTGGCAATGGCTCTAAGAGACCGCCTGGTTTCTTGAGCTCCACCTTGTCCTATTGGCACACAAGACACGTCTTAACATAGTCCTCCACATCGTCCCTCATGTGCAGCCAGTAGTACCGATCCTTGATCAGCGCCAAGGTGCAGCTCACTGCAGGGTGTCCAGCCCACCTTGAATCATGACATTCTTGCAAAACTTCCTTATGGAGCTTCCCGTCTTATGGCACAAACAGTCTATTGCCCCTGGTGTACAACAAACCATCCTGCAACCAAAACTACCTAGTCTTACCTTGCTGGGCTTACTCCATCAAAGCCTTGGCTGTAGGATCATGCGTAAGTCCCTCCTTGATGCGTGGCACCAGTGACCCCTCTGGTTGGCTAATGGCAGCAAGGTTAGCCTTCCTGCTCAGGGCGTCTGCCACTAGGTTCACCTGTCCTGGCTTGTACTCCATTTGGAAATCAAATTCTGCAAGAAAATCTTACCATCTCGCCTACTTGGGGGATAGCTTCTTCTACATCTGGAAGTAGCTGGTCACCACATTGTCTGTCCTCACCACGAACCTTGACCCCAACAGGTAATGGCACCAAGTGCGTAAGTAGTGCACCACTGTAGTCATCTCTTTCTCTTGGACCGTATACTTGCATTCAGTCTCATTCAGCTTCCTGCTCTCGAACGTGACTGGACGTCCCTCTTGCATCAACACGCCCCCTATGGCATGAAACTGAGTCGTCTTGCCATGAAACTTCACATGAAGGCTTAAGGGACCATTGTATGAATTTACAAGCCATAAAAATGGCATTGGCATGGCAGAAATATGAAGATGTGCCTAAACCCACCTAACACCCTATCGATCTACGGCTTGCGCATCCTGCCTCTCTGGCCAGCGTAGCGCCCACCCGCCCGTTCATTTCGTCGGTTGGCTTAGGCATATGGAGTTCATTCCCAGTCTAAGATCGAACCGAATTGGGGGTTGCAGCAACAGGATCGGCAGCACGTAGAGGGGACCCGATCGATCCCCGGTTTGCGCATCCTACCCTTCTGGCCGACTGAGCGCCCGCACGCTCATTTTGTGGGTCGACTTAGGCATACGGAGTTCATTCCCAGTGTAAGATCAGACCAGACCGAGGGTTGCGGGTGCACATGCTGGCTTGACCATGTGCTGGTGCCGTATTTTTTTTTTACTCGGGGCACCATCGTCGGAGCATCGTCGAAGAACCTGACCAGCGACATTTGGCTTCTGACGATTGGGGGGCGGGGGGTGTGCACACATGATGTGCGATGGGTGCTGGTACTTGGCCCTTATATTGGCCCCCTATCCCTCATCAAACCTCAAAAACTCACACCCCCTTAAAGAGCATTTGAGATTTTACAGGTTTGCTGCCAGTAGCCATTAAAGTGTCTGAAATGGGGACACTTTTTTCAAATGGTCACAAAATCCTGTACACTTCGAGTTTTTAGCTGAATTTTTTTGTGCATGCAAAAAAAAATAGAAGGATCACGTCTACCAAGTGTGGGGCCAAAACTCCTAAAATAATTTTTAAAAAATCCCGAACCGTAAAAAGTTTAAAAAATCATCAAAAATAAAAAATGAGTCGTCTTGCCATGAAACTTTACATGAAGGCTTAAGGGACCATTGTATGAATTTACAAGCCATAAAAATGGCATTGGCACAGCAAAAATATTAAGATGTGCCTAAACCCACCTACCACCCTATCGATCCACAGCTTGCGCATCCCGCCTCTTTGGCCATCGTAGTGCCCGCCCGCCCGCTCGTTTCGTCGGTTGGCTTAGGCATACGGAGTTCATTCCCAGTCTAAGATCAGACTGGAGCGAGGGTTACGGCAACAAGATCGGCATCACGTAGCGGGGGACTCAGTCGATCCCCGACTTGCGCATCCTACCCCTCTGGCCGGCTGAGCGCCCGCACGCTCGTTTCATGTTTTGAATTACGCATACGAAGTTCATTCCTAGCCTAAGCATACGGAGTTCATTCCCAGTGTAAGATCGGACCAGACCAAGGGTTGCGGGTGCACATGCTGAGCTTGGGCATTTGTTGGTGTCACATTTTTTTTTCACCAGGGGCACCATTGCCAGGGCATTGTCAGAGAACCTGACTGGCGACATTGGGGTTCCAACAATTGGGGGGCGAGGGGGGATGTGCGCACATGATGTACGATTGGTGCTGGTACCTGGCCCTTATATTGGCCCCCTATCCCTCATCAAACCTTGAGAACTCACACCCACTTAAAGAGCATTTGAGATTTTACAGGTTTGCTGCCAGTAGCCATTGAAGAGTCTGAAATGGGGACACTTTTTTCAAATGGTCACAAAATCCTGTACATTTCGAGTTTTTTACTGACTTTCTTTTTGCATGCCCACAACAACACAAGGATCGCATCTACTAAGTTTGGGACCAAAAATCTTTCTAAAAAATTTTAAAAAAATTCAGAACCTTAAAAAGTTTCAAAAATCGTGAAAAATAGAAAACGAGTCGTCTTGCCATGAAACTTCACATGAAGGCTTAAGGGACCATTGTATGAATTTACAAGCCATAAGAATGGCATTGACAAGGCAAAAATATGAAGATGTGCCTAAACCCACCTATCACCATATTGATCCACGGCTTGCGCATCCCGCATCTCTGATCGGTGTAGTGCCCGCCCACCCACTCATTAATCAATTGGCTTAGGCATACAGTGTTGATTCCCAATCTAAGATCAGACTAGACCGAGGGTTACGGTAGCAAGATCAGCAGCATGCAGGGGGGGACCTGACCGATCCTCGGCTTGGGCATCCTGCCCCTCTGGCCGACGAAATGCCCGCATGCTCGTTTCGTGGGTTGACTTAGGCATACGGAGTTCATTCCCAGTCTAAGCATATAAAGTTCATTCCCAGTGTAAGATCGAATCAGACCAAGGGTTACGGGTGCACATGCTGGGCTCGGGTGGGTGCACATGCTGGGCTCGGGCATGTGCTGGTGCCATATTTTTTTAACCCGGGGCACCATCATCAGAGCATTCTCGGAGAACCTGATAGGCGGCATTGGGGTTCCGACGATTGGGGGGGCGGGGGCGGGGGCGGTGTGCGCACATGATGTGCGATGGGTGCTGGTACTTGGCCCTTATATTGGCCCCCTATCCCTCATCAAACCTCAAGAACTCACCCCCCCTTAAAGAGCATTTGAGATTTTACAAGTTTGCTGCCAGTAGCCATTAAAGTGTTTGGAATGGGGACACATTTTTCAAATGGTCACAAAATCCTGTACACTTCAAGTTTTTAGCTGAATTTTTTTATGCGAGCCAAAAAAAAAAATAAGGATCATGTCTACCAAGTTTGGGGCCAAAACTCCTTCTGAAAAAATTTTAAAAAAATCCTGAACTGTAAAAAGTTTTGAAAATCGTGAAAAATAGAAAACGAGTCATCTTGCCATGAAACTTCACATGAAGGCTTAAGGAACCATTGTATGAATTTCCAAGCCATAAAAATGGCATTGGCATGGCAGAAATATGAAGATGTGCCTAAACCCATCTACCACCCTATCAATCCACAGCTTGCGCATCCTACCTCTCTGGCCGGTGTAGTGCCCGCCCGCCCGCCCGCTCATTTCATCGGTTGGCTTAGGCATACGGAGTTCATTCCCAGTCTAAGATCAGACCAAACTGAGGGTTACAGTAGCAAGATCGACAGCACACAAGGGGGGACCCGATCGATCCCTAGCTTTCGCATCCTGCCCCTCTGGCCAGCTGAGTGCCCGTACACTCGTTTTGTGGGTTGACTTAGGCATACAGAGTTTATTCCCAGTCTAAGCATACGGAGTTCATTCCCAATGTAAGATCGATCGAACTGAGGGTTGTGGGTGCACATGCTTGGCTTGGGCATATGCTGGTGCCATATTTTTTTTCGCCCGGGGCACCATCGCCACAGCATCGTCGGAGAACCTGACCGACGGCATTGGGGTTCCAGCGATTAAAGGGGCAGGGGGGTGGCTGTGTGCACATGATGTGCGATGGGTGCTGGTACTTGGCCCATATATTGGCCCCCTATCCCCCATCAAACCTCGAGAACTCACACCCCCTTAAAGAGCATTTGAGATTTTACAGGTTTGCTGCCAGTAGCATTTAAAGTGTCTGAAATGGGGACACTTTTTTCAAATGGTCACAAAATCCTGTACACTATGACTTTTTAGCTGAATTTTTTTGTGCATGCCAACAAAAATATAAGGATCACGTCTACGAAGTTTGGGGCCAAAACTCATTCCGAAAAAATTTTAGAAAAATCTTGAACCGTAAAACGTTTCAAAAATCGTGAAAAATAGAAATCGAGTCGTCTTACCATGAAACTTCACATGAAGGCTTAAGGGACCATTGTATGAATTTACAAGCCATAAAAATGGCATTGGCATGGCAGAAATATGAAGATGTGCCTAAACCCACCTACCACCCGATCGATCCATGGCTTGCGCATCCCATCTCTCTGGCCAGCGTAGTGTCCGCCCGCCCTCTCATTTCATCGGTTGGCTTAGGCATATGGAGTTAATTCCCAGTCTAAGGTTAAACCTGATCGAAGGTTGTGGCAGTAGGATCGACAGCACGTAGGGGGGACCCGACCGATCCTTGACTTACGCATCCTGCCCCTCTGGCCGACTGAGTGCCCGTACGCTCGTATCATGGGTTGACTTAGGCATACAGAGTTCATTCCCAGTCTAAGCATATGGAGCTCATTCCCAGTGTAAGATCAGATCAGACCGAGGGTTGCGGGTGCACATGCCCGGCTCAGGCATGTGCTGGTGCTGTATTTTTTTTTGCCCGAGGCATCAGCACCGGAGCATCGTCGGAGAACCTGACCAACAGCATAGGGTTTTCGGTGATTAGGGGGCCGGGGTGGTGTGCGCACATGATGTGCGATGGGTGCTGGTTCTTGACCCTTATATTGGCCCCCTATCCCTCATCAAACCTTGAGAACTCACACCCCTTTAAAGAGCATTTGAGATTTTACAAGTTTGCTGCCAGTAGCCATTAAAGTGTTTGGAATGGGGGCACTTTTTTCAAATGGTCACAAAATCCTGTACATTTCGAGTTTTTAGCTGAATTTTTTTGTGCATGCCAAAAAAAATACAAGGATCATGTCTACAAAGATTGGGGCCAAAACTCTTTCTGAAATAATTTTAAAAAAATCTTGAACAGTAAAAAGTTTCAAAAATCATGAAAAATAGAAAACGAGTCGTCTTGCCATCAAACTTCACATGAAGGCTTAAGGGACCATTGTACGAATTTACAAGCCATAAAAATGGCATTGGCATGGAAGAAATATGAAGATGTGCCTAAACCCACCTACCACCCTATCGATCCACGGCTTGTGCATCCTGCCTCTCTGGCCGGCGTAGTGCCCGCCCACCCGCGCATCCCGCCTCTCTGGTTGGCTTAGGCATACGGAGTTCATTCCCAATCTAAGATCGAACCAGACTGAGGGTTGCGGCAGTAGGATCGATAGCATGCAGGGGGGGACCCGATCGATCCCCGGCTTGCGCATCCTGCCCTTCTGGCCGGCTGAGCGCCCGCCGCTTGTTTTGTGGGTTGACTCAGGCATACAGAGTTCATTCCCAGTCTAAGCATATTGAGTTCATTCCCAGTGTAAGATCGGATCATACCAAGGGTTGCGGGTGCACATGCTGGGCTCGGGCATGTGCTGGTGCCGCATTTTTTTTTCGCACGGGGCACCATTGTCAGAGCATCATCGTCGGAGAACCTGACCTGCGGCATTGGGTTTCTGACGATTGGGGGGGTGAGGGAGGTGTGCGCACATGATGTGCGATGGGTGCTGGTACTTGGCTGTTATATTGGCCCCCTATCCCTCATCAAACCTCGAGAGCTCGCACCCCCTTAAAGAGAATTTGAGATTTTACAGGTTTGCTGCCAATAGCCATTAAAGTGTATGAAATGGGGACACTTTTTTCAAATGGTCACAAAATCCTGTACACTTCGAGTTTTTAGCTGAAATTTTTTGTGCATGACAACAAAAATACAAGGATCATGTCTACAAGTTAGGGGTGAAAACTCCTTCTGAAAAAATTTAAAAAAATCTCGAACCGTAAAAAAGTTTTGAAAATCGTGAAAAATAGAAAACAAGTCGTCTTGCCATGAAACTTCACATGAAGGCTTAAGGGACCATTGTATGAATTTACAAGCCATAAAAATGGCATTGGCATGGCAAAAATATGAAGATGTACCTAAACCCACCTACCACCCTATCGATCCACGGCTTGCGCATCCCACCTCTCTGGCCGACGTAGTGCCCGCCCGTCGCTCGTTTCGTCGGTTGGCTTAGGCATATGGAGTTCATTCCTAGTCTAAGATTGGACCGAACTGAGGATTGCAGCAGTAGGATCGGCAACACGTAGGGGGGACCCGGCTGATCCCCAGCTCGCACATCCTGCCCCTCTGGTCGACTGAGCGCCCGAACGCTCGTTTCTTTAGTTGACTTAGCCGTATGAAGTTCATTCCCAGTCTAAGCATACAGAGTTCATTCCCAGTGTAAGATCGAACCGGACCGAGGGTTTCGGGTGCACATGTTGGGCTCGGGCATGTGCTGGTGACGCATTTTTTTTCGCTCGAGGTACAATCGCAGGAGCATCGCCGGAGAACCTGACCGGCGGCATTGGGGTTCGAGTGATTGGGGGGGCGGAGGGGAGTGTACGCACATGATGTGTGATGGTTGCTGGTACTTGGCCTTTATATTGGCCCCCTATCCCTCATCAAACCTCGAGAACTCACGCCCCCTTAAAGAGCATTTGAGATTTTACAGGTTTGCTGCCTGTAGCCATTAATGTGTCTAAAATGGGGACATTTTTTTCAAATGGTCACAAAATCCTGTACACTTTGAGTTTTTAGCTAATTTTTTTGTGCATGCCAACAAAAATACAAGGATCACGTTTACTAAGTGTGGGGTAACACTCCTTCTGAAAAAATTTTTAAAAAATCCTGAACCACAAAAAGTTTTAAAAATCGTGAAAAATAGAAAACGAGTCGTCTTGCCATGAAACTTCACATGAAGGCTTAAGGGACCATTGTATGAATTTACAAGCCATAAAAATGGCATTGGCCTGGCAGAAATATGAAGATGTGCCTAAACCCACCTACCACCCGATCGATCCATGACTTGCGCATCCCGCCTCTCTGGCCGGCGTAGTGCCCGCCCGCCCGCTCGTTTCGTCGGTTGGCTTAGGCTTACGAAGTTCATTCCCAGTCTAAGATTGCATCAGACTGAGGGTTGTGGCAGCAGGATTGGCAGCATGTAGGGGGGACCCGACTGATCCTCGGCTTGCACATCCTGCCCCTCTAGCCGGCTGAGCGCCTGCACGCTTGTTTCGTGGGTTCACTTAGGCATACAGAGTTAATTCCCAGTCTAAGCATATGGAGTTCATTCCCATTGTAAGATCAGACCAGACCGAGGGTGGAGGGTGCACATTTTGGGCTCGGGCAATGCTGGTGCCACATTTTTTTTTTGCCCGGGGCACCATCGCCAGTGCATCGTTGAAGAACCTAACCGACAGCATTGGGGTTCCGACGATTGGGGGGGTGGACAGTGGGTGTGCGCACATGATGTGCAATGGGTGCTGGTACTTGGCCCTTATATTGGCCCCATATCCCTCATCAAACCTCGAGAAGTCACACCCCCTTAAAGAGCATTTGAGATTTTACAGGTTTGCTGCCAGTAGCCATTAAAGCGTCTGAAATGGGGAAACTTTTTTTAAATGGTCTCAAAATCTTGTACACTTCGAGTTTTTAGCTGAATTTTTTTATGAATGCCAAAAAAAATACAAGGATCACGTCTACCAAGTTTGGGGCCAAAACACCTTCTGAAAAAATTTAAAAAAAATCCCGAACCGTAAAAAGTTTCAAAAATCATGAAAAATAGAAAATGAGTCGTCTTGCCATGAAACTTCACATGAAGGCTTAAGGGGCCTTTGTATTAATTTACAAGCCATAAAAATGGCATTGGCATGGCAGAAATATGAAGATGTGCCTAAACTCACCTACCAGCCTATCGATCCACAGCTTGCGCATCCCGTCTCTCTGGCCGGTGTAGTGCCCGCCCGCCCGCTCGTTTCGTCGGTTGACTTAGGCATACGGAGTTCATTCCCAGGCCAAGATCAAACCAGATTGAGGGTTGCGGCAACAGGATTGGCAGCACGTAGGGGGGACTCGATTGATCCCCGGCTTGCGCATCCTGCCCCTCTGGCCCACTGAGCACCCACACGCTCGTTTCGTGGGTTGACTTAGGCATACGGAGTTCATTCCCAGTGTAAGATCGGATCGGACGGAGGGTTGCTGGTGCACATGCTGGGCTTGGGCATGTGTCGGTGTCGTATTTCTTTTCGCCCAGGGCACCATCGCCGAAGCATCATCAGAGAACTTGAACCGACGGCATTGGCGTTCCGGCGATTGGGGGGCGGGGGGGTGTGCGCACATGATTTACGATTGGTGCTGGTACTCGGCTCTTATATTGGACCCTTATCCCTCATCAAACCTCAAGAACTCACAGCCCTTTAAAGAGCATTTGAGATTTTACAGGTTTGCTGCCAGTAGCCATTAAAGTGTTTAAAATGGGGACACTTTTTTCAAATGATCACAAAATCCTGTACACTTCGAGTTTTTAGCTGAATTTTTTTGTGCATGCCAAAAAAAATACAAGGATCACGTCTACCAGGTTTTGGGCTAAAACTCCTTCTGAAAAAATTTTAAAAAAATCTCAAACCGTAAAAGGTTTTGAAAATCATGAAAAATAGAAAATGAGTCGTCTTGCCATGAAACTTCACATGAAGGCTTAAGGGACCATTGGATGAATTTACAAGCCATAAAAATGGCATTGGCATGGCAAAAATATGAAGATGTGCCAAAACCCACCTACCACCCTATCGATCAACGGTTTGCGCATCCTGCCTCTCTTGCCGGCGCAGTGCCCGCCCGTCCACTCGTTTCATCAGTTGGCTTAGGCATACGGAGTTCATTCCCATTCTAAGATCAGATCTGACTGAGGGTTGTGGCAGCAAGATCGGCAACACGTAGGGGGGACCCGATCGATCCTCAGCTTGTGCATCCTGTCCCTCTGGCCGGCTGAGCGCCTGCACGCTCGTTTCATGGGTTGACTTAGGCATACGGAGTTCATTCCCAGTCTAAGCATATGGAGTTCATTCCTGGTGTAAGATCTGACCAGACTGATAGTTGTGAGTGCACATGTTGGGCTCGGGTATGCACTGGTGTCGCATTTTTTTTCGCCTGGGGTACCATCGTCGAAGCATCGCCGGAGAACCTGACCGGCGGCATTGGGGTTCTGACAATTGGGGGGGCGGGGGGGGTGTCCGCACATGATGTCTGATGGGTGCTGGTACTTGGCCCTTATATTGGCCCTCTATCCCTCATCAAACCTCAAGAACTCACACCCCCTTCAAGAGCATTTGAGATTTTACAGGTTTCCTACTAGTAGCCATTAGAGTGTTCGAAATGGAGACCCTTTCTTCAAATGGTCACAAAATCCTGTACACTTCGAGTTTTTAGCTAAATTTTTTTGTGCATGGCAATAAAAATACAAGGATCACGTCTACCAAGTTTGGGGCCAAAAATCCTTCTGAAAAATTTTTAAAAAATCTTGAACCGTAAAAAATTTCAAAAATCGTGTAAAATAGAAAACGAGTTGTCTTGCCATGAAACTTCACATGAAGGCTTAAGGGACCATTGTATGAATTTCCAAGCCATAAAAATGGCATTGGCATGGCAGAAATATGAAGATGTGCCTAAACCCACCTACCACCCTATCGATCTACAGCTTGCGCATCCCGCCTCTCTGGCTGGTGTAGTGCCCGTCAGTTGGCTTAGGCATACGGAGTTGATTCCCACTCTAAGATCAGACATGATCGAGGGTTGTAGCGGTAGGATCGGTAGCACGCAGAGGAGGACCCGGCCGATCCCCAGCTTGTGCATCCTGCCCCTCTGACCGGCTGAGCGCCCGCACGCTCGTTTCGTGGGTTGACTTAGGCATACAGAGTTCATTCCCAATCTAAGCATATGGAGTTCATTCCCAGTGTAAGATCGGACCAGACCAAGGGTTGCAGGTGCACATGTTGGGCTCGGACGTGTGCTAGTGCCACATTTTTTTCACCTAGGGCACCATCGCCTGAGCATCGTCGGAGAACCTGACCGACGGCATTGAGGTTCTGGCGATTGGGGGGGTGGGGTGTGCGCACATGATGTGCTATGGGTGCTGGTACTTGGCCCTTATATTGGCCCCCTATCCCTCATCAAACCTCGAGAACTCACACCCCCTTAAAGGGCATTTGAGATTTTATAGGTTTGCTGCCAGTAGCCATTAAAGTGTCTGAAATGGGGACACCTTTTTCAAATGGTCACAAAATCCTGTACACTTTCGATTTTTTAGCTGAATTTTTTTGTGCATGCCAACAAAAATACAAGGATCATGTCTACCAAGTTTGGGGCCAAAACTCCTTCTGAAAAAATTTTAAAAAAATCTCGAGGCGTAAAAAATTTAAAAAATCATGAAAAATAGAAAACAAGTCGTCTTGCGATGAAACTTCACATAAAGGCTTAAGGGACCATTGTATGAATTTACAAGCCATAAAAATGGCATTGGCATAGCAGAAATATGAAGATGTTCCTAAACCCACCTACCACCCTAGCGATCCATGGCTTGCGCATCCCGCCTCTCTAGTCGACGTAGTGCCCGCCCACCCGCTCGTTCCATCTGTTGGCTTAGGCATACGGAGTTCATTCCCAATCTAAGATCGAACCGCACCAAGGGTTGTGGTAGCAGGATCGACAGCACATAGGGGGGACCCGATCAACCCCCGGCTTGCGCATTCTACCCCTCTGGTGGACTGAGCGCCCGTAGGCTCGTTTCGTGGGTTGACTTAGGCATACAGAGTTCATTCTCAGTCTAAGCATATAGAGTTCATTCCCAGTATAAGATCGGACCGGACCGAGGGTTGCAGGTGCACATGCTAGGCTCAGGCATGTGCTGGTGCCACATTTTTTTTCACCAGGGGCACCATCGCAGGAGCATCGCCGGTGAACTTGACCGACGGCATTGGGGTTCCAACGATTGGGGGGCGGGGGGGTGTGCGCACATGATGTGCGATGGGTGCTGGTACTTAGCCCTTATATTGGCCCCCTATCCCTCATCAAACCTCGAGAACTCACACCCCCTTAAAGAGCATTTGAGATTTTACAGGTTTGCTGCCAGTAGCCATTAAAGTGTCTGAAATGGGGACACTTTTGTCAAAAGGTACAAAATCTTGTACACTTCGAGTTTTTAGCTGAATTTTTTTGTGCATGCCAACAAAAATAAAAGGATTACGTCTACCAAGTTTAGGGCCAAAATGCCTTCTGGAAAAATTTTAAAAAAATCTTGAACTGTACAAAGTATCGAAAATAGTGAAATAGAAAAAGTATCACCGATCCCTAGCTTGCGCATCCTGCACTCTAGTTGGCTGAGCGCTCGCACGCTTGTTTCGTGGGTTGACTTTGGCATACAGAGTTCATTCCCAGTCCAAGCATATGGAGTTCATTCCCAGTGTAAGATTGAACCGGATCGAGGGTTACGGGTGCACATGCTGGGCTCGGGCAAGTGCTAGTGCAGCATTGTTTTTTCACCCGGGGCACCATCGTCGGAGAACCTGACCGGTAGTATTAGGGTTCCAGCGATAGGGGGTGCAGGGGGTATACGCACATGATGTGCGATGGGTGCTGGTACTTGGCCCTTATATTGGCCCCTTATGCCTCATCAAACCTCGAGAACTCACACCCCTTAAAGAGCATTTGAGATTTTACAGGTTTGCTGCCAGTAGCCTTTAAAGTGTCTGAAATGGGGACTCTGTTTTCAAATGGTCACAAAATCCTATACACTTTGAGTTTTTAGCTGAATTTTTTTGTGCAGGCCAACAAAAATACAAGGATCACGTCTACCAAGTTTGGGACAAAACTCCTTATGAAAAAATTTTAAAAAAATCCCGAACTGTAAAAAGTTTCAAAAATCGTGAAAAATAGAAAACGAGTGTCTTGCCATGAAACTTCACATAAAGGCTTAAGGGACCATTGTATGAATTTACAAGCCATAAAAATGGCATTGGCATGGCAGAAATTTGAAGATGCACCTAAACCCACCTACCACCCTACCGATCCACGGCTTACGCATCCCGCTTCTTTGGCTGGCATAGTGTTTGCCCTCCCGCTCGTTTCGTCGGTTGGCTCAGGCATGCGGAGTTCATTCCTAGTCTAAGATCCGTCCAGACTGAGAGTTGTGGCAGTAGGATCAGCAGCAAGTAGGGGTGGACACGACTGATCCCCGACTTGCGCATCCTGCCCCTCTGGCCGACTGAGCGCCCGCACGCTCGTTTCATGGGTTGACTTAGGCATACGGAGTTCATTCCCAGTCTAAGGATATGGAGTTCATTCTAGGGTAGGATCGGACTAGACCGAGGATTGCAGGTGCACATGCTAGGCTCGGGCATGTGCTGGTGCCGTATTTTTTTTTGCCCGGGGCACCATCACTGGAGCATCGTCGGACAACCTTACCGACGGTATTGGGGTTACGGTGATTGGGGGGCCGGGGGGTGTACGCACATGATGTGTGATGGGTGCTGGTACTTGGCCCTTATATTGGCCCCCTATCCCTCATCAAACCTTGAGAACTCACACCCCCTTAAAGAGCATTTGAGATTTTACAGGTTTGCTGCAAGTAGCCATTAAAGTGTCTGAAATGGGGACACTTTTTTCAAATGGTCACAAAACCCTGTACACTTCGAGTTTTTGGCTGAATTTTTTTGTGCATGCCAACAAAAATACAAGGATCATATCTACCAAGTTTGGGGCCAAAAATCCTTCTGAAAAATTTTAAAAAAATCTCAAACCGTAAAAGGTTTTGAAAATCGTGAAAAACAGAAAACGAGTCGTCTTGCCATGAAACTTCACATGAAGGCTTAAGGGACCATTGTATGAATTCACAAGCCATAAAAATCGCATTGGCATGGCAGAAATATGAAGATGTGCCTAAACCCACCTACCACCCTATCGATCCACGGCTTGCGCATCTCGTGTCTCTGGGCGGCGTAGTGCTCGCCCGTCCGCTCGTTTCGTCATTTGGCTTAGGCATACAGAGTTCATTCCCAGTCTAAGATCAGACCGGACTGAGGGCTGCGGTAGTAGGATTGGCAGCAAGCAGGGGTGGACCCGACCAATCCCCGACTTGCTTATCCTACCCCTTTGGCCGGCTGAGCACCCGCACGCTTGTTTCGTGGGTTGACTTAGGCATACGGAGTTCATTCCCAAACTAAGCATACGGAGTTCATTCCTAGTGTAAGATCGGACCAGACCGAGGGTTGTGGGTGCACATGCTGGGCTGGGGCATGTGCTAGTGCCACATTTGTTTTTCACCCGGGGCACTATCGTCGGAGCATCGCCGGAGAACTTGACCGGTGGCATTAGGGTTCCGACGATTGGGGGCAGGGGGTGTGCACACATGATGTGCGATGGGTGCCAGTATTTGGCCCTTATATTGGCCCCCTATCCCTCATCAAACCTCGAGAACTCACACCCCTTAAAGAGCCTTTGAGATTTTACAGGATTGCTGCCAGTAGTCCTTAAAGTGTCTGAGAATGGGGACACTTTTTTCGAATAGTCACAAAATCCTGTACACTTCGAGTTTTTAGCTAAAAAACAAAAGGATCATGTCTGCCAAGTTTGGGGCCAAAACGCCTTCTGAAAAAATTTTTAAAAAATCCCGAACCGTAAAAAATTTTAAAAATCGTGAAAAATAGAGAACGAGTCGTCTTGCCATGAAACTTCACATGAAGGCTTAAGGGACCATTGTATGAATTTGCAAGCCATAAAAATGGCATTGCCATGGTAGAAATATGAAGATGTGCCTAAACCCACCTACCACCCTATCGATCTACGGCTTGCGCATCCCGCCTCTCTGGCCGACGTAGTGCCCGCCCGCCCGCTCGTTTCATCAGTTGGCTTAGGCATACGGAGTTCATTCCCAGTCTAAGATCAGATCGGACTGAGGTTATGGTAGTAGGATTGGCAGCACGCAGATGTCACGGGCTCTGACCTTAGACTCAGAATCCGTGCAGCTTTAGGCTTGGAATCTCCTCTTTTGTGCCTAAGTCAGCCTAAAACACAAGCGTGCGGGCACTAGAACTATGGGAAGGGCTGATTACGCAAGTTAAAGAGAAACAGGATAAGAAGATAGAATTTTGGAAATGCTCTTGTATTCACTAAAACAGAAGTGTTTGATGGTGAACAAATGAGGGTGGAGTAGCCCTCTATTTATAGTTGAGGCTCCAGCTACAACTTATTGGCATATCCCTAGAATAAAGGCTAAAATCATGGGATTATAATCAATCAGGATGCTAACTCTTGATTTTTAGGGTCAACCAAATCTGCCAGGATGCTCCTGCCTGTTTCCAGAAGCTTCTCTTGCGTGTCCAGCACTTTGGACCCTTTTGGATGTGGTATGGACAGCTTGTATGCCAGGCCTTAGTCTCACAGGCTAGCCTACAAGTCGGGCGGGCGTTCTGAGCTCATTTACTAGGCTTTGCACATAGATACCCGCCAGCACACCTGGTCTACGGGCGTCAACCTCTGGCTCACCTGCTGGTCTGCCTAATGTGCCTGGTGTGTCCGCCCAGGGCGTGACATTCTCCCACACTTGATTGCACAATGCCCTTGTTGCATCTTCTGCATGGTACTACCTGATCTGGTCCTCGAATTGCCATAAGTCCTCTATTGGTTCCCAACTCGCCTCACTATCTGGAAGTCCCTTTCAGCGCACCAATTACTCATGTCTTGGTTGATAGTTCTTCCGTCTCACCTCTCGATCAGCTATGATGCTGTGGACCTCCTTCTCATATGAGGCCCTTGCTTCCAATGGTGCACGCTTTGACTCTGCCCATCTTGGATCTCCCTCATCCTCATGGAACGGCTTAAGCATGCTTACATGGAACACCGGGTGTACCTTCGACTTGGGTGGCATATCCAGCTTGTAGGCAACCTTGCCTACCCTTTTGACTATTCGAAAAGGTCCCTCATACCTCTGGACTAGGCCTTTGTGCAGCCCCCTATGGCGCACAATGGGATAAAGCTTTACCAACACCAAGTCTCCAACCTGGAACTGCACGTCCCGCCTATTCTTGTCTGCCCACTTTTTTGACCTCTTGGCCGTCTTGTGTAGACAAACTCTGGCCAAGTCAGTTTGCTCCTGCTATGCCTTGGCAAACTTGTATGCTGCTGGATTCGACCCTGTATAACCTACAGCAATCGAACCAGATGTTAGTGGTTGTTGCCCTATCACAACCTCAAATGGGCTCTAGTTCGTTGCCTCGCTCCTTTGCAAGTTGTAGGAAAGCTGCACAATATCTAGCAGCTTTGGCCAGTCCCTTTGTGTGGCACTCACATAGTGCCTGAGGTAGACCTCCAATAGTCCATTCACTCGTTCTGTCTGCCCATCGGTCTATGGATGCATGCTGGTGGAAAAGTTCAAGTCTGATCCCAACAGCTTGAACAACTTAGTCTAGAACCTGCGCATGAACCGCCCATCCCGATCACTAATAATGGTCCTTGACACTCCCCAGTACTTAACCATGTTCTTCAGGAACAATCGAGCTGCCTCCTCGACGGGGCATTCCTTGGTTGCTGGAATGAAAATTCCATACTTGGAAAACCTATCCACCATTACCATGATGCTTCCAAACCTTTCTGTCTTGGGTGGACCGACTATAAAGTCCAGAGAAACACTCTCCCATGATCGCTCTGGCACTGGCAATGGCTCCAAGAGACCGTCTGGTTTTTTAAGCTCCACCTTGTCCTGTTGGCACACAAGACAAGTCTTCACATAGGCCTCCACATCGTCCCTTATGGGTGGCCAGTAGTATCGATCCTCGATCAATGCCAAGGTGTGGCTCACTCCAGGGTGTCCAGCGCACCTTGAATCATGACATTCTTGCAAAACTTCCTTGCGGAGCTTCCCATGCTACGGTAGAAACAGTCTACTACCCCTGGTGTACAACAAACCATCTTGCAACCAAAACTACCTAGTCTTACCTTGCTGGGCGTACTCCATCAAAGCTTTGGCTGTAGGATCATACGTAAGTCCCTCCTTGATGCACGGCACCAGTGACCCCTCTGGCTGGCTAATGGCAGCAAGGTTAGCCTTCGTGCTCAGGGTGTCTGCCACTAGGTTCGCCCGTCCTGGCTTGTACTCCATCTGGAAATCAAATTCTGTAAGAAAATCTTACCATCTCGCCTGCTTGAAGGACAGCTCCCTCCACATAGGTAGCATGCTAGTGGCTCTCGGTCCCCCTTTGCTTTCCACTTGCTTGCTGGTGGCTTCCTCTCGCCATCCTTGGTTGAACAGTCTTGGTCTCCATCCTTGGACTCTCGATCATGGTCCTTCCCCTTGGACTGCTTCTTCTAGTCCTTATCATCCCTGCCCTTACACTTGGGCTTGGAAGACTCGAACTTGTTCAGAGGCTTGAACTCTATCAAGGCCTCAACAGTAGTCATGGCTTTAGCCAAATCATGAACTCCTCTCTTTTGTAGCTCATGCTTCCCCCATGACTTCAGCCCATCCATGAAAGCAAAGAATACATTCATCTCGCCTAGATCCGAGATCTATAGCATTAGTTCAGAGAATTTCTGGACATACTCCCTTATGTCCCCTTGCTGGCTCAACCTGCGTAACTTTGCCCGCGCCTCATCATCGGCATACTCTGGGTAAAATTGTTCTCTGAACTCCTTTGGAAACTTTGCCTAGGTTCCAATCTTGGCACTCCCATGCCTGACATCATCACACCTGTGCCTCCACCACAATAAGGCTACGTCAGTGAGATACATAGCAGCGGTGCTTACCTTTATCGCCTCGTCTTACATGCCCATAGCCTGGAAGTACTGCTCCATACCCCAAAGGTAGTTGTCTACTTCCTTGGCCGCCCTAATCCCCTTAAACTCCTTAGGCTTGGGGACATCCAATCTGGATTTGGACACTCCAGCAAACATGTCATTCCCAATGGCAGTCTTGCAAGTAACGAGCTCACTGGTAAGCTCTTCCATCCGCTGGCACATGGCCTCCATGCCATCGCGCAAGGTTCGCACTTCAGCCTCCAAGGTCTGGTTTTTTTTGGTGAACACGTCCAAGCTTTTGTTGAGAGTAGCTTCTAGCTCACTTTGGATCTCCTCCCCCATGGAGTCTAGCGATGCAGTGTGAGTCTCTACTTCCTCAAGCTTCTCCCCCATGTCACCTACGGTCACCTCCACCTTGGCCAGCCTATCGTCCATGGTAGACCAGATATCTCTAGAATTGGCTTTCTTGCCTCTTCCTCGGCCATGCTCCTGGGCCTCTGGTTATTGGCTAGCAACGTCGCTTTGGGATGCCATCTCCTCAATCATGATCTAACCTACACAACACAAACACGTAGAATCGAACTTGCTCTGATACCAACTGTCACGGGGTTCGACCTTAGACTCAGAATCCGTGTGGCCTTAGGCTTGGAATCTCCTCCTTTATGCCTAAGTCAGCCTAAAACACAAGCGTGTGGGCACTAGAACAATGGGAAGGGCTGATTACGCAAGTTAAAGAGAAACAGGATAAGAAGATAGAATTCTAGAAATGCTCTTGTATTCACTGAAACAGAAGTGTTTGATGGTGTACAAATGAGGGTGGAGCAGCCATCTATTTATAGTTGAGGCCCAGCTACAACTTAATGGCATATTCCTAGAATAAAGGCTAAAATCATGGGTTTACAATCAATCAGGATGCTAACTCCTAATTTTTAGGGTCAACCAAATCTGCCAGGATGTTCTTGCCTGTTTCCAAAAGCTTCCCTTGCATGTCTAGCACTTTGAGCCCTTCTGGATATGGTGCGAGCAGCTTGTATGCTAGGCCTTGGTCTTATGGGTTGGCCTGCAAGTCGGGCGGGCATTCTGAGCTTGTTTGCTAGGCTTTGCACACAGATACCCATCAGCATGCCTGGTCTGCGGGCCTCAACCTTTGGCTCGCCTGTTGGTTTGCCTGATGTGCTTGGTGCGCCCACCCAGGGTGTGACATAGATGGGGACCTGGGTGATCCCATGCTTGTGCATCCTACCCCTCTGGCCGGCTGAGCGCTCGCACGCTCGTTTCGTGGGTTGACTTAGGCATACAGAGTTCATTCCCAGTCTAAGCATATGGAGCTCATTCGCAGGGTAAGATCGGATCAGACCGAGGGTTACGGGTGTAAATGCTGGGCTCGGGCATGTGTTGGTGCCGCATTTTTTTTTTGCCCAGGGCACCGTCACTGGAGCATCACCGGAGAACCTGACAGGCAGCATTGGGGTTCCGACGATTGGGGGGCGAGGGGGTGTGCGCACATGATGTGCGATGGGTGCTAGTACTTGGCCCTTATATTGGCCCCCTATCCCTCATCAAACCTCAAGAACTCACACCCCTTTAAAGAGCAATTGAGATTTTACAAGTTTGCTGCTAGTAGCCATTAAAGTGTCTGAAAAAATTTTAAACAAATCTCGAACCATAAAAAGTTTCAAAAATCATGAAAAATAGAAAACGAGTCGTCTTGCCGTGAAACTTCACATGAAGGCTTAAGGGACCATTGTATGAGTTTACAAGCCATAAAAATGGCATTGGCACAGCAGAAATATGAAGATGTGCCTAAACCCACCTACCACCCTATCGATCCATAGCTTGCGCATCTGGCCTCTCTGGCCGGCGTAGTGCCCGCCCGCCTACTCATTTCATCGATTGGCTTAGGCATACGAAGTTCATTCCCAGTCTAAGATCGGACCAGACTGAGGGTTGCAGCAGCAGGATCGAAAGCATGTAGGGGGGGACCCGACCAATCCCCGGCTTGCGCATCCTATCCCTCTGGCCGGCTAAGCACCTGCATGCTCATTTCATGGGTTCACTTAGGCATACGGAGTTCATTCCCAGTGTAAGATTGGATCGGACCGAGGGTTACGAGGGCACATGTTGGGCTCGGGCAAGTGCTGGTACCACATTTTTTTTCGCCCGGGGCACCATCGCCGGAGAATCGTCGGACAACCTGACCGACGGCATTGGAGTTCCGGCGATTGGGGGGCGGGGGAGTGTGCACACATGATGTGTGATGGGTGCTGGTACTTGGCCCTTATATTGGCCCCCTATCCCTCATCAAACCTCAAGAACTCACACCCCCTTAAAGAGCATTTCGGATTTTACAGGTTTGCTGCCAGTAGCCATTAAAGTGTCTAAAATGGGGACACTTTTTTCAAATGGTCACAAAATCCTGTACATTTCGATTTTTTAGCTGAATTTTTTTGTGTATGCCAAAGAAAATACAAGGATCACCTCTACCAAGTTTGGGGCCAAAAATCCTTGAAAAAAAATTTAAAAAAAATCCCAAACCATAAAATGTTTCAAAAATCATGAAAAATAAAAAACGAGTCGTCTTGCCATGAAACTTCACATGAAGGCTTAAGAGACCATGGTTTGAATTTACAAGCCATAAAAATGGCATTGGCATGGAAGAAATATGAAGATGTGCCTAAACCCACCTATCACCCTATCGATCCACGGCTTGCGCATCCCGCCTCTCTAGCCGACGTAATGCCCACCCGCCCGCTCGTTTCGTCAGTTGGCTTAGGCATACGGAGTTCATTCCCAGTCTAAGATCAGACCGAACCAAGGATTGTGGCAGCAAGATCGGTAGCATGCAGGGGGGGACCCGATTGATCCCCGGCTTGCGTATCTTGCCCCTCTAGCCAGCTGAGTGCCCACAGCTCGTTTCGTGGGTTGACTTAGGCATATAGAGTTCATTCCCAGTGTAAGATCGGATTAGACCGAGGGTTGTGGGTGCACATGCTGGGCTCGGGCAAGTGCTGGTGCCACATTTTTTTTTCGCCTGGGGCACCATCGGTGGAGTATCACCGGAGAACCTAATCGGCGGCATTGGGGTTCTTGCGATTGGGGGCCGGGGGGTGTGCGCACATGATGTGCGATGGGTGCTGGTAGTTAGCCCTTATATTGGCCCCCTATCCGTCATCAAACCTCAAGAACTCACACCCCCTTAAAGAGCATTTGGGATTTTACAGGTTTGCTACTAGTAGCCATTAACGTGTCCAAAATGGGGACACTTTTTTCAAATGGTCACAAAATCCTGTACACTTTGAGTTTTTAGCTAAATTTTTTTGTGCATGCCAACAAAAATGGAAGGATCTCGTCTACCAAGTTTGGGGCCAAAACTCCTTCTGAAAAAATTTTAAAAAAATCCTGAACCGTAAAAAGTTTTAAAAATTGTGAAAAATAGAAAACGAGTCGTCTTACCATGAAATTTCACATGAAGGCTTAAGGGACCATTGTATGAATTTAGAAGCTATAAAAATGGCATTGGCACGACAGAAATATGAAGATGTGCCTAAACCCACCTACCACTCTATCGATCCACGGCTTGCACATCCTGCCTCTCTGGCTGACATAGTGCCCTCTTGCCCACTCGTTTCATCGATCGGTTTAGGCATACGGAGTTCATTCCCAGTCTAAGATTGAATTGAACCGAGGGTTACGGTAGTAGGATCGGTAGCATGCAGGTGTCACAGGCTCCGACCTTAGACTCAGAATCCGTACGGCCTTAGGCTTGAAATCTCCTCTTTTGTGCCTCAGTCAACCTAAAACACAAGCGTGCGGGCACTAGAAAAATGGGAAGGGCTGATTACGCAAGTTAAAGAGAAACAGGAGAAGAAGACAGAATTTTGGAAATGCTCTTGTATTCACTAAAACAGAAGTGTTTGATAGTGTACAAATGGGGGTAGAGCAGCCCTCTATTTATAGTTGAGGCTTCAGCTACAACATAATGACATATCCCTAGAATAAAGGCTAAAATCATGGGATTACAAACAATCAGGATGCTAACTCCTGATTTTCAAGGTCAACCAAATCTGCCAGGATGCTCCTGCCTGTTTCCAAAAGCTTTCCTTGCGTGTCCAATGCCTTTTGGCCTTTCTGGATGTGGTGCGGGCAGCTTGTAGGCCAGGCCTTGGTCTCACGGGCTGGCCTGCAAGTCGGGCGGGTGTTCTGAGCTTGTTTGCTAGGCTTTGTACACAGATACCCGCCAGCACGCCTGGTCTACGGGCCTCAACCTCTAGCTCGCCTACTGGTCTGCCTGATGTGCCTGGCGTGCGCGCCCAGGGCGTGACATTCTCCCCCACCTAATTGTGCAACGCCCTTATTGCATCTTTTGCATGGTACTACTAGATCTGGTCCCCGAACTACCATAAGTCCTCTACTAGTTCCCAGCTCGCCTCATTATCTGGAAGTCCCTTCCAGCGCACCAACTGCTCATGTCTTGGTTTTTAGTTCTTCTGTCTCACCTCCCGATCAGCTATGATGCTGTGGACCTCCTTCTCATATGAGGCCCTTGCTCCCAATGGTGCACGCTTTGACTCTGCCCATTCTGGATCTCCCTCATCCTCTTGGAATGGCTTGAGCATGCTCATATGGAACACTAGTTGTACCTTCAGCTTGGGTGGCATATCCAGTGTGTAGGCAACCTTCCCTACCCTCTTGACTATTTCGAAAGGTCCCTCATACCTCCGAACTAGGACTTTGTGCAGCCCCCTGAGGTGCACAATGGGATGCAGCTTTACCAACACCAAGTCTCCAACTTGGAACTGCACGTCCCACCTATTCTAGTCTGCCCACTTCTTCGACCTCTTGGCCGCCTTGTGTAGACAAACTTTGGCCAAGTCAGTTTGCTCCTGCCATGCCTTGGCAAACTTGTATGTTGCTGGATTCGACCCTGTATAACCTGCAGCAATCAAACCGGGTGTTAGTGGTTGTTGCCCTGTCACAACCTCAAATGGGCTCTGGTTCGTTGCCTCGCTCCTTTACAAGTTGTAGGAAAACTATGCAATATCTAGCGGCTTTGGCCAGTCCCTTTGTGTGGCACTCACGTAGTGCCTGAAGTAGACCTCCAATAGTCCATTCACTTGTTCTGTCTGCCCATTGGTCTGCGGATGCATGCTGGTGGAAAAGTTCAAGTCTGACCCTAACAGCTTGAACAACTCAGTCCAGAACCTGCCCATAAACTGCCCGTCCTGATCACTAACAATGGTTCTTGACACTCTCCAGTACTTAACCATGTTCTTCAGGAACAATCGAGCTGCCTCCTCAGCTGGGCACTCCTTAGTTGTTGGAATGAAAATTCCATACTTGGAAAACCTGTCCACCACTACCATGATGCTTCCAAACCCCTCTGTCTTGGGTAGATCGACTATAAAGTCCAGAGAAACACTCTCCCATGGTCACTCTAGCACTGGCAATGGCTCCAAAAGACCGCCTGGTTTCTTGAGCTCCACTTTGTCCTGTTGGCACACAAGACAAGTTTTCACATAGGCCTCCACATCATCCCTCATGGGTGGCCAGTAGTACTGATCCTCGATCAACGCCATGGTGTGGCTCACTCCAAGGTGTCCAGCCCACCTTGAATCATGACATTCTTGCAAAACTTCCTTGCAGAGCTTCTCGTGCTGTGACACAAACAGTCTACTGCCCCTGGTGTACAATAAACCATCCTGCAACTAAAACCACCTAGTCTTACCTTATTGGGCGTACTCCATCAAAGCCTTGGCTGTAGGATCATGCGTAAGTCCCTCATTGATGCGTGGCACCAGTGACCCCTTTGGTTGGCTAATGGTAGCAAGGTTAGCCTTGTTGCTCAGGGCGTCTACCACTAGGTTCGCTCATCCTGGCTTGTACTCGATCTAGAAATCAAATTCTGTAAGAAAATCTTACCATCTCACCTACTTAAGAGATAGCTTCTTCTGCGTCTGGAAGTAGCTCGTTGCCACATTGTCCATCCTCACCACGAACTCGATAGGTAATGGCACCAAGTGCACAAGCAGTGCACCACTGCAGTCATCTCCTTCTCTTGGATCGTGTACTTACGTTCAGTCTCATTCAGCTTCCTGCTCTCGAACGCGACTGGATGTCCCTCCTGCATCAACACGCCCCCTATGGCAAAGTCTGATGCATCCGTATTCACCTCATACGGCTTGGCATGGTCTAGCAAGGCCAAGATTGACTCCTTAGTCATAGCCCGCTTCAACCTGTTAAAGGCTTCTTGGCACCCGACGCTCCACTCCCATTCTATCCCTTTTTTGAGCAAGTCAGTCAATGGTGTGGCTATTACTGAGTGACCTTTGATGAAGTGCCTGTAGTAGTTAACCAACCCAAGGAACGATCTTAACTCAGTGACCTTGGCTGGCGGTTGCCTCTCCAGGATGGCGTGTATCTTGCCTTCATCCATGCATATCCTACCACCTCCCACTATGTGGCCTAGAAACGGGATCTCCTGCTGGGCGAATAAGCACTTTTCCCTCTTGACAAACAGCTTGTTCGCCCGTAACACCTCAAACACCTATCTCAAGTGGTCTACATGCTCTCCGAAAGTCTGGTTGTAGATCACAATGTCATCCAAATAAACCACAACAAACCGATCAAGGAATGACTAAAGTACCTTGTTCATAAGGGTGCAGAATGTTGCTAGGGCATTCGTGAGTCCGAAAGGCATCACCAAGAACTCATACGAACCATACCGAGTGACACATGCTGTCTTTGGCTCATCTCCCTCCGCGATCCTGACTTCATAGTAGCCTGACTTCAAATCCAGCTTGGTGAAACACCTTGCGCTCCCAAGTTGATCGAACAAGTCTGCAATGAGTGGGATGGGGTACTTGTTCTTGATGGTCAGCTTGTTCAAGGCCCGGTAGTCTATGCACAGCTGCAATGACCCACCATGCTTGCGCTAGAATAGAACCAGTGCACCATAGGGTGCCTTCGATGGCCTGATGAAGCCAGCATCAACTAACTCCTTAAGCTACTTCCTTAACTCCTCCAACTCTGGTGGAGACATTCGGTAAGGGGCTCTGGCTGGTGGCTTGGCCTCGGACACCAGCTCGATCTTATGGTCCACCTTCGTCTTAGGTGGTAGCTTGCTAGCCAGCTTTGCGGGCATCACATCACTAAAGGTCTTCAGCACCTTTAGCACCACCAAGGGTGACTCGATCTCTTTCTCCCTTGGCTCATCATATTTCAGGGCTGCCAAGAAGGTGTCTTCTTATCTGCTTACCCCCTTGGCAAATTGGATGGTTGACACCACCCGCGACCCAACTCCAGACCCTCTTCTTAATGGCACTAGGCATTGGCACCGTGCATCCAAGATGCAAACACAATCGGTAAAAGACACAAAGAGGGCATTAATCCGAACAAGGAAATCCAACCCAATCACAAACTCATAGTCATCAAGGGGTATTACCTCAATGGTCTCCTTGCCTTTCCAGTCTCCAAGCTGTAACTCCATTCCCCGTGCTACTCCAATGGCTGGAACTTCATTGGAGTTCACCATTTTAATGGTACCAGTCCCTTTCTGCACCTTTAGTCCGAGCTTCCAGGCTCCATCACCTGAAATAAAAAGATGTGAAGCACCTATGTCCACTAGTGCGCTCACCTTCTGACCTGCAACCATCAGATCCGCAAACATCAAGCCCTTTGGCTTACGGCTCCCCTTACTCTGGACAGCATTGAGCACCAACAACCTAAGCTTTGTTGCCCCTGACTCTGGCTCCTCATCAGACTCCTTGTCCACAGTAGCTAGCTTGCCCTTCTGTGGCCAATTGCATGCTATGTGGCTCCCTCCACATAGGTAGCATGCTAGTGGCTCTCAGTCTCCCTTTGCTTTCCACTTCCCTGCTGGTGGCTTCCTTTCACCATCCTTGGTTGAACGGTCTCAGTCTCCATCCTTGTACTCTCGGTCATGATCCTTTCCCTTGGACTACTTTTTTTGGTCCCTATCATCCCTGCCCTTACCCTTGGGCTTGGAAGACTCGAACTTGTTCAGAGGCTTGAACTCTATCAAGGCCTTGCCAGTAGTCATGGCTTTAGCCAAGTCATGAACTCCTCTCCTTTGTAGCTCATGCTTCACCCACGGCTTCAGCCCATCCATGAAAGCAAAGAGTGCATCCTTCTCACCTAGATTGAAGATCTGTAGCATCAGTTCAGAGAATTTCTGGACATACTCCCTTATGTCCCCTTGCTGGCTCAACCTACGCAACTTTGCCCATGCTTCATCATCGGCATACTCCAGGTAAAATTGTTCTCTGAACTCCTTTTGAAACTTTGCCCAGGTTCCAATCTTGGTGCTCTCATGCCTGACATCATCACACTTGCGCCTCCACCACAATAAGGCTACATCAGTGAGATACATAGCAGCGGTGCTTACCTTTATCACCTCATCTTGCATGCCCATAACCTGGAAGTACTGCTCCATACCCCAAAAGTAGTTGTCTACTTTCTTGGCTGCCCTAGTCCCCTTAAACTCCTTAGGCTTGGGGACATCCAATCTGGATTTGGACACTCCAGCAAACATGCAATTCCCAATGGCATTCTTGCTTCTTCCCCAGCCATGCTCCTGGGCCTCTGGTTGTTGGCTAGCAACGTCGCTTTGGGATGCAATCTCCTCAATCACGATCTAACCTGCATAGCACAAACACGCAGAATTGAACTTTCTCTGATACCAACTATCACGGGCTCTGACCTTAGACTCAGAATCCATGTGGCCTTAGGCTTGGAATCTCTTCCTTTGTGCCTAAGTCAGCCTAAAACACAAACGTGCGGGCACTAGAACAATGCGAAGGGTTGATTACGCAAGTTAAAGAGAAACAGGATAAGAAGACAGAATTTTGGAAATGCTCTTGTATTCACTGAAACAGAAGAGTTTGATGGTGTACAAATGAGGGTGGAGCAGCCCTCTATTTATAGTCGAGGCTTCAACTACAACTTAATGCCATATCCCTATAATAAAGGCTAAAATCATGGGAATACAATCAATCAGGATGCTAACTCCTGATTTTTAGGATCAACCAAATCTGCCAGGATGCTCTTGCCTATTTCCAGAAGCTTCCCTTGCGTGTCTAGCACCTTGGGCCCTTCTGAATGTGGTGCGGACAGCTTGTATGCCAAGCCTTGGTCTCACGGGCTGGCCTGCAAGTCGGGTGGGCCTTCTGAGCTCGTTTGCTAGGCTTTGCACACAGATACCCGTCAGCACACCGGGTGGCCTGCTGGTCTGCCTAATGTGTCTGGTATGCCCACCTAGGGTGTGACACAGGGGGGACCCAGTCGATCCTCGGCTTGTGCATCCTGCCCCTCTGGCCGACTGAGCGCCCGTTCGCTCGTTTCGTGGGTTGACTTGGCATACGGAGTTCATTCCCAGTGTAAGATCAAACCGGATCGAGGGTTGTGGGTGCACATGCTGGGCTCGGGCATGTGCTAGTGCAGCATTTTTTTTTCGCCCGAGGCATCATCGCCGAAGCATCGCCGAAGAACCTAACCGACGGCATTGGGGTTCTACCGATTGGGGGGGCGGGGGGTGTGCACACATGATGTGCGATGGGTGCTGGTACTTGGCCCTTATATTGGCCCCTTATCCCTCATCAAACCTTGAGAACTCACACCCCCTTAAAGAGCATTTGAGATTTTACAGGTTTGCTGCTAGTAGCCATTAAAGTGTCTGAAATGGGAACACTTTTTTCAAATGGTCCCAAAATCCTGTACACTTAGAGTTTTTAGCTGAATTTTTTTGTGCATGCCAACAAAAATAGAAGGATCACGTCTACCAAGTTTGGGGCCAAAACTCTTTCTGAAAAAATTTTAAAAAAATTTTCTTGAATCATGACATTCTTGCAAAACTTCCTTGCGGAGCTTCCCGTGCTGCGACATAAATAGTCTACTGCCCCTGGTGTACAACAAACCATCCTGCAACCAAAACTGCCTAGTCTTACCTTGCTAGGCGTACTCCATCAAAGCCTTGGCTATAGAATCATGCGCAAGAACCTCCTTGATGCGCGGCACCAGTGACCCTTTTGGTTGCCTAATGGCAACAAGGTTAGCCTTCTTACTCAGGTGTCTGCCACTAAGTTCATCCGTCCTGGCTTGTACTCCATCTGGAAATCAAATTCTGTAAGAAAATCTTGCCATCTCACCTGCTTGAGGGATAGCTTCTTCTACGTTTGAAAGTAGCTGGTCGCCACATTGTCCGTCCTCACCACAAACCTTGACCCCAACAGGTAATGGCACCAAGTGCACAAGCAGTGCACCACTGCAGTCATCTCCTTCTCTTGGATCGTGTACTTACGTTCAGTCTCATTCCTGCTCTTGAACATGACTGGACGTCCCTCTTGCATCAACATGCCCTCTATGGCAAAGTCTGATGCATCCGTATTCACCTCATACGGCTTGGCATGGTCTAGCAAGGCCAAGATTGGCTCCTCGATCATAGCCTGCTTCAACCTGTCAAAGGCTTCCAGGCACCCCGCGCTCCACTCCCATGCTCTCCCTTTCTTGAGCAAGTCAGTCAATGGCGTGGCTATGCTGAGTGACCTTTGATGAAGTGCCTCTAGTAGTTAACCAGCCCAAGGAACGATCTCAACTCAGTGTCCTTGGCTGGTGGTTGCCACTCCAGGATGGCATGTATCTTGCCTTCATCCATGCGTATCCTGCCACCTCCCACTATGTGGCCTAGGAACGGGATCTCCTGCTGGGCAAATGAGCACATCTCCCTCTTGACAAATAGCTTGTGCGCCTATAACACCTCAAACACCTGTCTCAAGTGGTCTACATGCTCTCCTAAAGTCAGGCTGTAGATCACAATGTCATCCAAATAAATCGTAACAAACTGATCAAGGAATGACTGAAGTAACTTGTTCATAAGGGTATAGAATGTTGCTAGGGCATTCGTGAGTCCGAAAGGCATCACCAAGAACTCATACGAACCATATTGAGTGACACATGCTATCTTTGGCTCATCTCCCTCCGCGATCCTGACTTGATAGTAGACTGACCTCAAATCCAGCTTCGTGAACCACCTTGCGCTCCCAAGTTGATCGAACAAGTCGGCAATGAATGGGATGGGGTACTTGTTCTTGATGGTCAGCTTGTTCAAGGCCCAATAGTCTATGCACAGCTGCAACGACCCATCATGCTTACGTTGGAATAGAATCGGTGCACCATAGGGTGCCTTCGATGGCCTGATGAAGCCAGCATCAACTAACTCCTTGAGCTACTTCCTTAACTCCTCCAACTCTGGTGGAGACATTCAGTAAGGGGCTTTGGCTGGTGGCTTGGCCAGCTCAATCTTGTGGTCCACCTTCCTATTAGGTGGTAGCTTGCTAGGCAGCTTTGCGGGCATCACATCACTAAAGGTCTTTAACACCTTTAACACCTCCAAGGGTGACTCGGTCTCCTTCTCCCTTGGCTCATCATATTTCAGGGCTGCCAAGAAGGTGTCTTCTTATCTGCTTACCACCTTGGCAAATTGGATGGCTGACACCACCCGCGACCCAACTCTAGACCCTCTTCTCAATGGCACTAGGCATTGGCACCGTGCATCCAAGATGCAAACACAATCGGCAAAAGGCACAAGGAGGGCGTTAATCCGAACAAGGAAATCCAACCCAATCACAAACTCATCGTCATCAAGGGGTATTACCTCAATGGTCTCCTTGCCTTTCCAGTCTCCAAGCTGTAACTCCACTCCCCGTGCTACTCCAATGGCTGGAACTTCCTTGGAGTTCATCATTTTAATGGTACCAGTCTTTTTTTGCACCTTTAGTCCGAGCTTCTGGGCTCCATCACCTAAAATAAAAAGATGTGAGGCACTTGTGTCCTCCATTGTGCTCACCTTCTGACCCGCAACCATCAGATCTGTAAACATCAAGCCCTTTAGCTTGTGGCTCCCCTTACTCTGGACAGCATTTAGCACTAACGACCCAAGCTTTACTGCCCCTGACTCTGGCTCCTCGTCAGACTCCTTGTCTACAGCAGTCAGCTTGCCCTTCTGTGGGTAATTGCATGCTATGTGGCTCCCTCCACATAGGTAGCATGCTAGTGGCTCTCGGTCCCCTTTTGCTTTCCACTTGCCTGCTGGTGGGTTCCTCTCACCATCCTTGGTTGAACGGTCTCGATCTCTATCCTTGGACTCTCGATCACAGTCTTTTCCCTTGGACTACTTCTTCTGGTCCCTATCGTCCCTGTCCTTACCCTTGGGCTTGGAAGACTCGAACTTGTTCAGAGGCTTGAACTCTATCAAGGCCTTACCAGTAGTCATGGCTTTAGCCAAGTCATAAACTCCTCTCCTTTGTAGCTCATGCTTCACCCACGGCTTCAGCCCATCCATGAAAGCAAAGAATGTGTCCTTCTTGCCTAGATCTGAGATCTGTAGCATCAGTTCAGAGAATTTTTGGACATACTCCCTTATGTCCCCTTGCTGGCTTAACCTGTGTAACTTTGCCCACACCTCATCATCGACATACTCTGGGTAAAATTATTTTCTGAACTCCTTTTGGAACTCTGCCTAGGTTCCAATCTTGGTGCTCCCATGCCTGACATCATCACACCTACGCCTCCACCATAATAAGGCTACATCAGTGAGATACATAGCAGCGACGCTTACCTTTATCGCCTCATCTTGCATGCCCATGGCCTGGAAGTACTGCTCCATACCCCAAAGGTAGTTGTCTACTTCCTTGGCCGCCCTAGTCCCCTTAAACTCCTTAGGCTTGGGGACATCTAATCTGGATTTGGACACTCCAGCAAACATGCCATTCCCAATGGCAGTCTTGCAAGTAACGAGCTCACTAGTAAGCTCTTCCATCCGCTGGCGCATGGCCTCCATGCCATTGCGCAAGGTCTGCACTTCAGCCTCTAAGGTCTGCACTTCAGCCTCTAAGGTCTGGTTCTTTTTGGTGAACACGTCTAAGCCTTTGTTGAGAGCAGCTTCTAGATCACTTTGGATCTCCTCCCCCATGGAGTCTAGCGATGCAATGTGAGCGTCTACTTTTTCAAGCTTCTCTCCCATGTCGCCTACGGTCACCTCCACCTTGGCCAGCCTACCATCCATGGTAGACCAGATATCTCTAGAACTGGCTTTCTTGCCTCTTCAATGGCCATGCTCCTGGGCCTCTGGTTGTTGGCTAGCAACGTCGCTTTGGGATGCCATCTCCTTAATCACTATCTAACCTGCACAACACAAACACGCAAAATCAAACTTGCTCTGATACCAACTGTTATGGGCTCCAACCTTAGACTCAGAATCCGTGCGGCCTTAGGCTTGGAATCTCCTCTTTTGTGCCTAAGTCAGCCTAAAACCCAAGCGTACGAGCACTAGAACAATGGGAAGGGCTGATTACGCAAGTTAAAGAAAAACAGGATAAGAAGACAGAATTCTGGAAATACTCTTGTATTCACTGAAACAGAAGAGTTTGATGGTGTACAAATGAGGGTGGAGCAGCCCTCTATTTATAGTTGAGGCTCCATCTACAACTTAATGGCATATCCCTAGAATAAAGGCTAAAATCATGGGATTACAATCAATCAGGATGCTAACTCTTAATTTTTAGGGTCAACCAAATCTGCCAGGATGCTCCTGCCTGTTTCTAGAAGCTTCCCTTGTGTGTCCAGCACCTTGGGCCCTTCTGGATGTGGTGCGAGCAGCTTGTATGCCAGGCCTTGGTGTCACAGGCTGGCCTGCAAGTCGGGCAGGCATTCTAAGCTCGTTTGCTAGGCTTTGCGCACAGATACTTGTCAGCACGCTTGGTTTACGAGCCTCAACCTCTCACTTGTCTGTTGGTTTGCCTGATGTGGCTGGCGTACCCGCCCAGGGTGTGACATAAGGGGGGACCCAGCCGATCCCCTGCTTGCGCATCCTGCCCCTCTGGTAGGCTGAGTGCCTGCACATTCATTTCGTGTGTTAACTTGGCATACGGAGTTCATTCCTAGTCTAAGCATACGAATTTCATTCCCAGTGTAAGATTGGACCAGACCGAGGGTTATGGGTACACATGCTGGGCTCGGGCATGTGCTGGTGCCGCATTTTTTTTTCGCCCAGGGCACCATCGTTGGAGGGTCGTCGAGAACCTGACCGACGGCATTGGGGTTTCGACGATTAGGGGGCGGGGGGTGTGCGCACATGATGTGCGATGGGTGCTGGTACTTGGCCCTTATATTGGCCCCCTATCTCTCATCAAACCTCGAGAACTCACACCCCCTTAAAGAGCATTTGAGATTTTACAGGTTTGCTGCCAGTAGCCATTAAAGTGTCTAAAATGGGGACACTTTTTTCAAATGGTCACAAAATCCTGTACACTTCGAGTTTTTATTTGAATTTTTTTGTGCATCCCAACAAAAATACAAGGATCACGTCTACCAAGTTTAGGGCCAAAACTCCTTCTGAAAAATTTTAAAAAAATCTCGAACCAGAAAAAGTTTCCAAAATCGTGAAAAATAGAAAACGAGTTGTCTTGCCAAGAAACTTCACATGAAGGCTTAAGCGACCATTGTACGAATTTACAAGCCATAAAAATGGCATTGGCATGGCAAAAATATGAAGATGTGCCTAAACCCACCTACCACCCTATCGATCCACGGCTTGTGCATCCTGCCTCTCTGGCAGACGTAGTGCCTGCCCGCCTGCTCATTTCGTTGGTTGGCTTAGGCATACAGAGTTCATTCCTAGTCTAAGGTCAGATCAGACTGAGGGTTGTGGTAGTAGGATCGATAGCACACAGGGGGGGACCCCATCGATCCCCGGCTTATGCATCCTACCCCTCTGGCCGGCTGAGCTCCCGTACGCTCATTTCGTGGGTTGACTTAGGCATACGGAGTTCATTCCCAGTCTAAGCATACGGAGTTCATTCCCAGTGTAAGATCAGACCAGACCAAGGGTTGCGGGTGCACATGCTGGGCTCGGGCATGTGCTGGTGTCGCATTTGTTTTTGCCCGGGGCACTATCATCGCAGAACCTGATCGACGGCATTGGGGTTCCGGCGATTGGGGGGGCGGTGGGATGTGCGCACATGATGTGCGATGGGTGCTGGTACTTGGCCCTTATATTGGTCCCCTATCCCTCATCAAACCTCGAGAATTCACACCCCCTTAAAGAGCATTTGAGATTTTACAGGTTTGCTGCCAGTAGCCATTAAAGTGTCTGAAATGCGGACACTTTTTTCAAATGGTCACAAAATCCTGTACACTTCGAGTTTTTTGCTGAATTTTTTTGTGCATGCCAACAAATATACAAGGATCATGTCTACCAAGTTTGGGGCCAAAAATCCTTCTGAAAAATTTTTAAAAAAATCTCGAACCGTAAAAAGTTTCAAAAATCATGAAAAATAAAAAAACGAGTCGTCTTGCCATTAAAACTTCACGTGAAGGCTTAAGGGACCATTGTATGAATTTACAAGCCATAAAAATGGCATTGGCATGGCTGAAATATGAAGATATGCCTAAACCCACCTACCACCCTATCGTTCCACGGCTTGCGCATCCCGTCTCTCTGGCCGGCGTAGTGCCCGCCCGTTCGCTCGTTTCATCGGTTGGCTGAGGCATACTGAGTTCATTCCAAGTCTAAGATCAGACCGGACCGAGGGTTGTGACAGTGGGATAGGCAGCACGTAGGGGGGACCCGACCGATCCCCAGCTTGTGCGTCCTGGCCCTCTGGCCGGCTGAGGGCCCGCACGCTCATTTCGTGGGTTGACTTAGGCATATGGAGTTCATTGCCAGTCTAAGCATACGGAGTTCATTCCCAGTGTAAGATTGGACCGGACGGAGGGTTGCGGGGCATATGCTGGGCTCGGGCATATGCTGCTGCCATTTTTTTTTTCGCCCGGGGCACCATCGCCGGAGAATCGCCGGAGAACCTAACCGACGGCATTGGGGTTCCGGCGATTGGAGGGGCGGGGGGGGTGTCCGCACATGATGTGCGATGGGTGCTGGTACTTGGCCCTTATATTGGCCCCCTATCCCTTATCAAACCTCGAGAGCTCACACCCCCTTAAAGAGCATTTGAGATTTTACAGGTTTGCTGCCAATAGCCATTAAAGTGTCTAAAATGGGGACACTTTTTTCAAATGGTCACAAAATCCTGTACACTTCAATTTTTTAGCTGAATTTTTTTGTGCATGCCAACAAAAATACAAGGATCATGTCGACCAAGTGTGGGGCCAAAACTCCTTCTGAAAAAATTTTAAAAAAATCGCAAACCATAAAAAGTTTTGAAAATCGTGAAAAATAGAAAATGAGTCGTCTTGCCGTGAAACTTCACATGAAGGCTTTAGGGACCATTGTATGAATTTACAAGCCATAAAAATGGCATTGGCATGGCCGAAATATGAAGATGTGCCTAAACCCACCTACCACCCTATCGATCCACGGCTTGCGCATCTCACCTTTTTGGCCGGCGTAGTGCCCGCCCGCCCGTTCATTTCGTCGGTTGGGTTAGGCATACGGAGTTCATTCCTAATCTAAGATTGTACCAGATTGAGGGTTACGGTGGTAGGACTGGTAGCAGGCAGGGGGTGACCCATCGATCCCCGACTTGCGCATTCTACCCCTCTGGCTGGCTGAGCGCCCGCACGCTCGTTTCGTGGGTTGACAGAGTTCATTCCCAGTCTAAGCATATGGAGTTCATTCCCAATGTAAGATCAGACTGGACCAAGGGTTGTGGGTGCACATGCTGGGCTCGGGCATGTGCTGGTGGCACATTTTGTTTTCACCTGGGGCCCCATTGCCTGAGCATCGCCGGAGAACCTGACCGGCGGCATTGGGGTTCCAGCGATTAGGGGGTGTGCGCACGTGATGTGCGATGGGTGCTGGTACTTGGCTATTGGCCCCCTATCCCTCATCAAACCTCGAGAATTCACACCCCCTTAAAGAGCATTTGAGATTTTACAGGTTTGCTACCAGTAGCCATTAAAGTGTCTGAAATGGGGATACTTTTTTCAAATGGTCACAAAATCCTGTACACTTTGAGTTTTTAGCTGAATTTTTTTGAGCATGTCAAAAAAAATACAAGGATCATGTCTACCAAATGCAGGGCCAAAACTCCTTCTGAAAAAATTTTTAAAAAATCTCGAACCATAAAAATTTTGAAAATCGTGAAAAATAGCGAACGAGTCGTCTTGCCATGAAACTTCGCATGAAGGCTTAAGGGACCATTGTATGAATTTACAAGCCATAAAAATGGCATTGGCATGGCAGAAATATGAAGATGTGCCTAAACCCACCTACCACCCTATCGATCCACGGCTTACGCATCCCGCCACTTAGGTCGGCGTAGAGCCCGCCCGCCCGCTCGTTTCGTCGGTTGGCTTAGGCATACGTAGTTCATTCCTAGTCTAAGATCAGACCAGACTGAGGGTTGCAGTAGCAGGATCGGTAGCACGCAGGAGGGTCCCGACTGATCCCCGACTTGTGCATCCTAGCCCTCTGGCCGGCTGAGTGCCCGCACGCTCGTTTTATGAGTTGACTTAGGCATACGGAGTTCATTCCCGGTGTAAGATTGAACTGAATCGAGGGTTACGATAGTAGGATCGGCAGCACACAGGGGGGGACCCGATCGATCCCCGGCTTGGTGCATCCTACCCCTATGGGTGGCTGAGTGCCCGCACGTTCGTTTCATGGGTTGACTTAGGCATACGGAGTTCATTCCCAGTCTAATCATATGGAGTTCATTCCCAGTGTAAGATTGGACCAGACAGAGGGTTACGGGTCCACATGCTGGGCTCGGGCGTGTGCTGGTGTCACATTTTTTTCGCCCGAGGCACCATCGCCGGAGCATCACCGGAGAACCTGACCAGCGGCCTTGGGGTTCCGGCGATTGGGAGGGCGGGGGGGTGTGTGCACATGATGTGAGATGGGTGCTGGTACTTGGCCCTTATATTGGCCCCCTATCCCTCATCAAAACTCGAGAGCTCACACCCCCTTAAAGAGCATTTGAGATTTTATAGGTTTGCTGCCAGTAGCCATTAAAGTGTCTGAAATGGGAACACTTTTTTCAAATGGTCAGAAAATCCGGTACACTTCGAGTTTTTAGCTGAATTTTTTTATGCATGCCAAAAAAAATACAAGGATCACATCTACCAAGTGTTGGGCCAAAACGCCGTCTGAAAAAATTTTAAAAAAATCTCGAACCGTAAAAAGTTTAAAAAATCGTGAAAAATAGAAAACAAGTCGTCTTGCCATGAAACTTCACATGAAGGCTTAAGGGACCATTGTATGAATTTACAAGCCATAAAAATGGCATTGGTATGGCATAAATATGAAGATGTGCCTAATCCCACCTACCAACCTATCGATCCAGGGCTTACGCATCCCGCCTTTCTTACCGGTGTAGTGCTTGCCCGCTCGCTCATTTCATCGGTTGGCTTAGGCATACGGAGTTCATTCGTAGTCTAAGATCGAACTAGATCGAGGGTTACGGTAGTAGGATCAACAGCACGCAGGGGGGGACCCGACCGATCCTCGGCTTACGCGTCCTACCCCTCTGGCCGGATGAGCGTCCGCATGCTCGTTTCGTGGGTTGAGTTAGGCATACAAAGTTCATTCCCAGTCTAAGCATACGAAGTTCATTCCCAGTGTAAGATCGGATCGGATCGAGGGTTGTGGGTGCACATGCTGGGCTCGGGCATGTGCTGGTGCCATATTTTTTTTTCGCTCGGGGCACCATCGTCGGAGAACCTGGTCGACGACATTGGGGTTCCGACGATTGGGGGTCGGGGGGGTTTGCGAACATGATGTGCGATGGGGCTGGTGTTTGGCCCTTATATTGGCCCCCTATCCCTTATCAAACCTCGAGAACTCACAATCCCTTAAAGAGCATTTGAGATTTTATAGGCTTGCTGCCAGTAGCCATTAAAGTGTCTGAAATGGGGACACTTTTTTCAAATGGTCACAAAATCTTATACACTTCGATGTTTTAGCTGACTTTTTTTGTGCGTGCCAAAAAAAATACAAGGATCACGTCTGCCAAGTGTGGGGCTAAAACTCCTTCTGAAAAAATTTTAGAAAAATCTCGAACCGAAAAAAGTTTCAAAAATCGTGAAAAATAGAAAACGAGTTGTCTTGCCATGAAACTTCACATGAATGCTTAAGGGACCATTGTATGAATTTACAAGCCATAAAAATGGCATTGGCATGACAAAAATATGAAGATGTGCCTAAACCCACCTACCACCCTATCGATCCACGGCTTGCGCATACCGCCTCTCTGGCTGGTGTAGTGCCCCCCCACCCGCTCGTTTCGTCGGTTGGCTTAAGCATATGGAGTTCAATCCCAGTCTAAGATCAGATCAAACCGAGGGTTGTGACAGTAGGATCGACAGCACGCACGGGGGGACCCAGCCAATCCATAGCTTGTGCATCCTACTCCTCTAGCCGGTTGAGTGCCTGCATGCTCATTTCGTAGGTTGACTTAGGCATATGGAGTTCATTCCCAATCTAAGCATACGGAGATCATTTCTAGAGTAAGATCGGATCGGACCGAGTGTTGCAGGTGCACATGCTGGGCTCGGGCATGTGTTGGTGCCATAATTTTTTTTCACTTGGGCACCATCGCCAGAGCATCACCGGAGAACCTAATCAGCGGCATTGGGGTTCCAACGATTGGGGGGGCGGGGGGTATTCGCACATGATGTGCGATGGGTGCTAGTACTTGGCCCTTATATTGGCCCCCTATTCCTCATCAAACCTTGAGAACTCACACCCCCTTAAAGAGCATTTGACATTTTACAGGTTTACTGCCAGTAGCCATTAAAGTGTCTGAAATGGGGACACTTTTTTCAAATGGTCACAAAATCTTGTACACTTTGAGCTGTTGGCTGAATTTTTTTGTGCATGCCAACAAAAATACAAGGATCACCTCTACCAAGTTTGGGGCCAAAACTCCTTCTGAAAAAATTTTAAAAAAATCCTGAACTGTAAAAAGTTTCAAAAATCGTGAAAAATAGAAAACGAGTCGTCTAGCCATGAAACTTCACATCAAGGCTTAAGGGACCATTGTATGAATTTACAAGCCATAAAAATGGCATTGGAATGGCAGAAATAAGAAGATATGCCTAAACCCACCTACCAACCTATAGATCCACGGCTTGCGCATCCTGCCTCTCTGGCCAGCGTAGTGCCCGCCCGCCCGCTCATTTCATCGGTTGGCTTAGGCATACGAAGTTCATTCCAAGTCTAAGATCACATCGGATCGAGGGTTATGGTAGCAGGATCGGCAGCACGCAGGGGGGACCCAATCGATCCCCGATTTGTGCATCCTGCTTTTTTGGTCGGTTAAGCGCCCGCACGCTAATTTCATGGGTTGACTTTGGCATACGAAGTTCATTCCCAATCTAAGCATATGGAGTTCATTCCCAGTGTAATATCAGACCAGATCGAGGCTTACGGGTGCACACGCTGGGCTCGGGCATGTCCTGGTGCCGTATTTTTTTCCCTCGGGGCACCATTGCCGGAGAACTTGACCGGCGGCATTGGGGTTCCGACAATTGGGGGGCGGGGGGGTGTGTGCACATGACGTGCGATGGGTGCTGGTACTTGGCCCTTATATTGGCCCCCTATCCCTCATCAAACCTTGAGAACTCACACCCCCTTAAAGAGCGTTTGAGATTTTACAGGTTTGCTGTCAGTAGCCATTAAAATGTCTGAAATGGGGACACTTTTTTCAAATGGTCACAAAATCCTGTACACTTCAAGTTTTAGCTGAATTTTTTTGTGCATGCCAACAAAAATACAAGGATCATGTCTACCAAGTTTAGAGCCAAAACTCCTTCTGAAAAAATTTAAAAAAAACCCTGAACTGTAAAAAGTTTCAAAAATTATGAAAAATAAAAAACGAGTCGTCTTGCCATGAAACTTCACATGAAGGCTTAAAGGACCATTTTATGAATTTACAAGCCATAAAAATGGCATTGGCATGGCAGAAATATGAAGATGTGCCTAAACCCACCTAGCAACCTATCGATCCATGACTTACGCATCCCGCCTCTTTGGCCTACGTAGTGCCCGCCCGCCCGCTCGTTTCGTCGGTTGGCTTAGGCATAGGGAGTTCATTCCCAATGTAAGATCAGATTGGATCAAAGGTTGCAGTAGCAAGATTGGTAGCATGCAAGGGGGGACCTGGTCGATCCCCAGCTTGTGCATCCTGCCCCTCTGGCCGACTGAGCGTTCGCACGCTCGTTTCGTGGGTTGACTTAGGCATACGGAGTTCATTCCCAATCTAAGCATATGGAGTCCATTCCCAGTGTAAGATCGAACCGGATCGAAGGTTATGGGTGCACATGCTTGGCTTGGGCATGTACTGGTGCCGCATTTTGTTTCGCCCGGGGCACCATCGTCGGAGAACCTGACCGACGGCATTGGGGTTCCGACGATTGGGGGGGCTGGGGGGTGTTCGCACATGATGTGTGATGGGTGCTGGTATATGGCCCTTATATTGGCCCCCTATCCCTCATCAAACCTTGAGAACTCACACTCCCTTAAAGAGCATTTGAGATTTTACAGGTTTGCTGTCAGTAGTCATTAAAGTGTCTAGAATGGGGACACTTTTTTCAAATGGTCACAAAATCCTGTACACTTCGAGTTTTTAGCTGAATTTTTTTTTGCACGCCAACAAATATACAAGGATCACGTCTACCAAGTATGGGGCCAAAAATCCTTCTGAAAAAATTTTTAAAAAATCTCGAACCGTAAAAAGTTTCAAAAATCATGAAAAATAGAAAACGAGTCGTCTTGCCATGAAGCTTCACATGAAGGCTTAAGGGACCATTGTATGAATTTACAAGCCATAAAAATGGCATTGGGATGGCAGAAATATGAACATGCGCCTAAACCAACCTACCATCCTATCGATCCACGGCTTGCGCATCCCGCCTCTCTGGCCGGCGTAGTGCCTGCCCGCCCGCTCGTTTCCTCGGTTGGCTTAGGAATACAGAGTTCATTCCCAATCTAAGATCGGACCAGATCAAGGGTTGTGGCAGCAAGATCACAGCACGTAGGGGGGACCCGACCGATCCCCAGCTTGCACATCCTGCCCCTCTGGCCGGCTGAGTGCCCGCACGCTCGTTTCGTGGGTTGACTTAGGCATACGGAGTTCATTCCCAGTGTAAGATCAGACCAGACCGAGGGTTACGGGTGCACATGCTAGGCTCGGGCATGTGCTGGTGTTGCATTTTTTTTTCGCCCGGGGTACCATCGTCGGAGAACCTGACCGACGGCATTGGGGTTCCGACGATTGGGGGGCGGGGGGGCTGTGCGCACATCATGTGTGATGGGTGCTGGTACTTGGCCCTTATATTGGCCCCCTATCCCTCATCAAACCTCAAGAACTCACACCCCTTAAAGAGCATTTGAGATTTTACAAGTTTACTGCCAGTAGCCATTAAAGTGTCTGAAATGGGGACACTTTTTTCAAATGGTCACAAAATCCTGTACACTTCGATTTTTTGGCTGAATTTTTTTGTGCATGCCAAAAAAAAAATACAAGGATCACATCTACCAAGTTTAGGGCAAAAACTCCTTCTGAAAAAATTTTAAAAAAATCTCGAATCGTAAAAAGTTTCAAAAATCATGAAAAGTAGAAAACGAGTCGTCTTGCCATGAAACTTCACATGAAGGCTTAAGGAAAGATTGTATGAATTTACAAGCCATAAAAATGGCATTGGCATGGCAGAAATATGAAGATGCACCTAAACCAACCTACCACCCTATCGATCCACGGCTTGCGCATCTCGCCTCTCTGGCAGGCGTAGTGCCTGCCCGCACGCTCGTTTCGTCAGTTGGCTTAGGCATACGGAGTTCATTCCCAATCTAAGATCAGACCGGATTGAGGGTTGTGGTAGCAGGATCACAGCACATAGGGGGGACCCGATCGAGCCCCGGTTTGTGCATCCTGCCCCTCTGGCCGGCTGAGCGCCCGTACGCTCGTTTCGTGGGTTGACTTAGGCATACGGAGTTCATTCCCAGTCTAAGCATACGAAGTTCATTCCCAGTGTAAGATCGGACCAGACCGAGGGTTTTGGGTGCACATGCTGGGCTCGAGCATGTGCTGGTGTCGTATTTTTTTTTCGCTCGGGGCACCATCGTCGGAGCGTCGCTGGAGAACCTGACCAACGGCATTGGGGTTTCGGTGATTGGGGGGGCGGGGTGGGTGTGCGCACATGATGTGCAATGGGTGCTGGTACTTGGCCCTTATATTGGCCCCCTATCCCTCATCAAACCTCCAGAACTCACACTCCCTTAAAGAGCATTTGAGATTTTACAAGTTTGCTGCCAGTGGCAATTAAAGTGTCTGAAATGGGGACACTTTTTTCAAATGGTCACAAAATTCTGTACACTTCGAGTTTTTAGCTGAATTTTTTTGTGCATGCCAAAAAAAATACAAGGATCATGTTTACAAAGTTTGGGGCCAAAACTCCTTCTCAAAAAATTTTTAAAAAATCTTGAACCGTAAAAAGTTTCAAAAATCGTGAAAAATAGAAAATGAGTCGTCTTGCCATGAAACTTCACATGAAGGCTTAAGGGACAATTGTATGAATTTAGAAGCCATAAAAACGGCATTGGCATGGCAAAAATATGCAGATGTGCCTAAACCCACATGCCACCCTATCGATCCACGGCTTGCGCATCCCGCCTCTCTGGCCGACGTAGTGCCCGCCCGCTTGTTTCATTGGTTGGCTTAGGCATACGGAGTTCATTCCCAGTCTAAGATTAGACCGGACTGAGGGTTACGACAGTAAGATTGGTAGCATGCATGGGAGACCCGATCGATCCCCGGTGTCATAAGCCAACCTTGTATAGGGCAATGACCAGGACTTTGGTTGCCATGAGCCACCCATGTATAGGGCCATGGCCGGGTAGATCCCTTGTGGTAGGAAAAGTGTCCCCATTTCAAACATGGTAATGGTTACTGGTAACATAGCTCTAAAATCTCTAAGGCTCTTTAGGGGGTGAGCCGACAGCATAGTGTTGGGCTATCTCACCGGTTGCTATGCGAGCTTAGGCCACCCCCCAAGGGCTGCCACCTGGCCCTGGTGATGGTGGGAGGTCTTGATGTATGATTCCCGTTTATAATAAAACTCACCCTGATTGAATGTCTCGATTGTTGCCTCGATGTGTTTTTCTTTTTCTCAATACGAATATGCCTTCTTGTGTGTGTGCTTGAGATTGATCTCGATATATTGTGTCTTATTGTGAATGCTTGGGACTAACCAGGGCCTATGGTTATTTGTTCAGATATAGATCTATTGAAGGCTGACTTGGTTGGGAGCGCCCATTCAAGTGCCACACGGTCTATTGCTTGTTGAGAGAAAGCGTAGTCCGTGACACATGGTATCATAGCACGGTTGATAAGTGCTAGAAAAATGGATGAGATGGCCACAAATGGTGGACCGAATCATCAACTGAGAATTGAAGAACTTAAGGCCGCGGTGGCCGTAATGAAAATTCATATGGTGACTAAAGACCGAGTGAAGGAGATCGAGACAACCTAGTGGGAGTTGCCCGATACTCTCCACAACGTGAGCGAAGAGGCTAGAGACACCTTGAACATTCTCCAAAAGGAGTTTGAGGAGCTCAGAGCACAGGTGAGCATTCTACAAATGGTTGTGGCTAGATCAGGTTCGAGCTCGATGGGAAAGGGAAAAAGGCCCAAGGTGCCGAAGCCTCGATGCTATGAGAGGCCAAGGGATGCTAAGGAACTTGAAAATTTCTTGTTTGACATGGAGCAGTACTTCCAAGCATACACACAAATTCAGAGGAAGACAAGGTGACAATGGCATCGATGTACCTCGCAGGGGATGCCAAGCTATGGTGGCGCTCCAAGTTTGTCAATGACAAGTGCTCGATTAAAACTTGGATGGATCTGAAGCGAGAATTGAAAAACTAGTTTTTCCTAAGAATGTGGTGTATATGGCTCGAAGGAGACTTTGAGAGTTGGTGCAAACAGGAACGGTGCGAGAGTTTGTAAGGAGCTTTTCTACCCTGATGTTGGATATTCGGGACATGTCCGAAAGGGATAAGATGTTCTATTTTCTTGAGGGCCTCAAGCCTTGGGCGAGGACAGAACTACAAAGGCAAAAAGTGCAAGACGTGGCCATGGCCATGGCTACAGCTGAACGTCTTCACGATTACAATGATGGCTCTTCAAAATGAAAAAATCCTCCATCAGCTGGTAGTAGCTTTAACTTTGGGAGTGGGGGAAAGATGACTAGGTTGGACCGACCCTTCAATGGGGGATCAGATAGGAGATCCTTTGGTCGAGATAGCACCTAACCCAAGACAAGCAACGCAGGGATTTTCAAGCTTAGGCAACCGTTAGCTTGCTTTCTTTGCAAGAGGCCGCATCAAGTGGCTGAATGCCCACACAGAGGAGCCCTTAATGCCTTAAGGACCTCGTCTCAAGAGTTTGTAAAAGTGCCAGAGAGCTATGAAGAAGCTGAAGAGGAGCCAGCTAGGATGGGTTCAATAAGGTTCCTCAATGCCCTCCGCACCCAATTGAACACTATAAAGAAAGAGCAGAGTAGAGGCTTGATGTATGTGAACTTGACGATCAATGAGAAAGCCACCAAGGCCATGGTGGATACAGGTGCAACTGACACTTTCATCACACTAGAAGAAGCAAAAAGGTGTGGTTTTCAGATTAGTAAAGACTGTGGACGAATGAAGGTAGTCAATTCGCCAGCCTTTGCAATCAGTGGAAGCTCCAAGAGTGTGACAACCCGATTGGGGCCATGGGAAGAGAAGGTAGACTTTACAGTTTCCCCCATGGATGACTTTGATGTTATTCTTAGATTGGACTTCATGATGTTGGCTCAGGTCATCCCTATTCCTATCGCTAGCTGCTTGTTGTTCTTAGGGGAACACCCATGTGTGGTGCCAGCTAACATCTTACCAAAGAGTGGGAAGAAAATGATTTCTGCTTTGCAGTTCAAGAAAGGGGTAAAGAGAGGGGAACCCTCATTTGTGGCAGTGCCGATCTACAAAGAAGGGTCGGAAGTAGAACCAATACCTGATGGTGTGGAAAAGTGTTAGAAGAATTCGAAGAGGTGATGCCAGAGATGTTGCCTAAGGTTCTACCCCCTCGACGAGTAGTGGACCATGAAATTAAGCTCCTTCTAAGAGTGAAACCCCCTGCTAGAGCTCTCTATCGCATGGCCCCACCAGAGTTGGCTGAACTAAGAAAGCAGTTAGATGAGCTGCTACAAGTCGGGTTCATCAGACCATCAAAGGCTCTTTTCGAAGCACCAGTGCTATTTCAAAAGAAGCATGATGGAAGTTTGCGATTATGTGTTGACTACAAGGCCCTAAACAAAGTCATCGTAAGAAACAAATATCACATTCCCTTTATAGTAGACTTGTTTGATCAATTGAGCTGGGCCAAGTACTTCTCCAAATTGGACTTGAGATCTAGCTACCATCAGGTCAGAATCGCTTAGGGAGATGAGCCAAAGACCACTTGTGTGACACGGTATAGTGCATTTGAATTTCTTGTTATGCCCTTTGGACTGACCAATGCTCCTGCCACATTTTATACATTGATGAATCAGGTGTTCCATGACTACCTAGATAAATTTATAGTCATCTATTTAGATGATATAGTGGTATTTAGCTCCACCTTGGAAGAACATCAAGAGCACCTATGCCAGGTACTTCAAAGATTATAGGACCACTAGTTATATGTAAAAAGGGATAAGTGTGCATTTACTCAAACCCAAATCCATTTTCTTGGTCACATTGTCGAACGTGGCCACATTCGAATGGACATAGAAAAGGTTAGGGCCATCAAGGAGTGGACAACACCGAAGAACGTTAGTGAACTCTGCTCATTTTTAGGACTAGCCAATTATTATAGAAGGTTTATGGAAGGGTATTCTCGCAAGACCACGGCCCTCACAGAGCTATTGAAGAAGGAGAGTAAATGGTGTTGGACGAGTGAATGCCAAAAGGCCTTTGAGGGATTGAAGGATGCTATTATGAAGGATCCCATCTTAGCTCTCTCTGATATTGAAAAGCCCTTCTAAGTTCAGACGGATGCATCTGATTTTGCTATTGGAGGAGTACTTTTGCAACAACATCACCCGGTAGCATTTGAAAGTAAGAAGCTAAGTGAAGCTGAAAGGAAATATATGGCCCAGGAAAAAGAACTCCTGGCGGTGGTTCACTGCTTGAGGGCTTGGCGACATTACTTGTTGGGTTCACACTTTGTCGTGAAGACAGACAATACGGCTTTTAGCCATTTTCTCACCCAACCAAGGCTTACGGCAAAACAAGCTAGGTGGCAAGAATTTTTAACAGAATTTGACTTTTGTTTTGAGCACACCACTGGAAAGACCAATCAAGTGGCCGATGTATTGAGCAGGTGAGCAGATTTAGTGGCCCTTAGAAGAATTGCCCCAATAGCAGCTAGCAGAGCCACTATAGACATTCACAAGTTGATTGGAGATCACTTAGGGAAGGACCCGCAAGCTTGTGCCATCCTGAAGCTAGTGGAAGAAGGGAAGTCCAAGTACTTCTGGTAAGAAAATAGGGTCTTATGGACCAAGGGGCCTCGAGTGTTTGTGCCAAGAGCAGAAGGTCTGAGACAAATGCTAATGAGGGAATGTCATGACACACCATAGGCGGGACACTCGGGTTGGCAACGCACTTTAGCATTATTGAAACAGGGATACTATTGGCCTCACATGTGACAAGATGTGATGGACTATACGAAGACTTGCCTCATTTGCCAACAAAACAAGGTTGAAAGGAAGAAATTTGTAGGCATGCTTGAACCACTACCAGTACCCACCAGACTGTGGGAAAGCATCTCCCTCGATTTCATTTCGAGCCTACCCAAGGTTGGTGACCTTGGAGCTATTTTGGTGGTGATTGACCGATTCTCTAAGTATGCCACATTCATTTCCGCTCACAAGTATTGCACTGTGGAAGACACAGCTCGCCTATTGTTCAAACATGTGGTCAAATACTAGGGCTTCCCTCAAAACATTGTCGGCGATCGAGATCCGAGATTCATGGGGTCCTTCTGAAGAGAACTTTTCAAGATATTGGGGTCCCAACTCAGCATCTCCTTAAGCTATCACCCTCAAATCGATGGTCAAATGAAACGGTTCAACGGATTATTAGAGGAATACTTGAGGCATTTTGTTCAAGCCAATTAGAAAGACTGGCCTTCATTATTGGACGTGGCTTAACTCTGCTTTAATTCCAACAAAAGCTCTTCCACCAATAAGAGCCCATTTGAGGTGGTCATCGGACAATTACCAAGGCTACCCCACACTTCCTTGGAACAATATGGAGGAAAGAATCCGAGAGCCTTCAATCTCAGCAAATAGTGGAAGCAAAACATAGAGATTGCACAAGCCAACCTGGAGAAAGCATTAAAAAGGATGAAGAAATGGGCAGACAAGGGTCGTAGAGCTCAACATTTTCAAGTTGGTGATTTGGTTCTTGTTCGACTACTTCTTGAACAAACCAGGTTCTTGAGAAAGAGAGATCATAGACTGGTGCACAAATATAAAGGTCCAGTAAGGGTCCTTTCCAAGGTGGGGAATGCTTCTTACAAAATCGACCCACCAAAGTGGATGAAGGTGCACCCAGTATTTCGTGTGAGCAACCTGAAACCTTTCCGTGCAGATCCTACAGATGCTAGCTGAAAGGGAGCCAACCAGAGCTACCATCACCATGAAGCCACCCTCAGACCGTCGAGTCAAAGAGATCTTAGCTGACAGGGAAACCAAGATATCTTGAAGACTAGTTTAGGAGTACTTAGTGAAGTGGGAAGGATTAGGACTAGAAGAAACCAATTGGGAGAGAGAACACGACCTCCAGAGATTTCAAAGGAAGATCGAAGAATTTCAAGCCAACAAGTCAACGAAGACATCGATAAAATAGGTGGGGGGAAGATGTCATGAGCCAACCTTGTATAGGGCCATGACCAGGACTTAGGTTGCCATGAGCCACCCATGTATAGGGCCATGGTTAGGTAGATCCTTTGTGCTAGGAAAAGTGTCCTCATTTCAAACATTGTAATGGTTACTGGTAGCATAGCTCTAAAATCTCTAAGGCTTTTTAGGGGGGTAAGCCAGCAACATAGTGTTGGGCTGTCTCACTGGTTGCTATGGGAGCTTAGGCCAGCCACCAAGGGCTGCCCCCTGGCCCTAGTGATGGTGAGAGGTCCCGATGTATATTCCCGTTTATAATAAAACTTACTCTGATTGAATGTCCCGATTGTTGCCTAGATGTGTTTTTCTTTTTCTTGATGCGAATATGCCTTCTTGTATGTGTGCTTGAGATTGATCTCGATATACTGTGCCTTATTGTGAATGCTTGGGACTAACCAGGGCTTATGGTTATTTGTTCAGATATCGATCTATTAAAGGCTGACTTGGTTGGAAGCACCCACTCAAGTGCCACACGATCTATTGTTTGTTGAGAGAAAGCTTAGTCTGTGACACCCGGCTTGTGCATCCTGCCCCTCTGGCCGACTGAGCGTCCGCACACTCATTTCATGGGTTGACTTAGGCATACGGAGTTCATTCCCAGTCTAAGCAAACAGAATTCATTCCCAGTGCAAGATCCGATTGGACCGAGGGTTACAGGTGCACACGCTGGGCTCGAGCATGTGCTGGTGCCACATTTTTTTTCGCCCGAGGCACCATTACCGAAGCATCATCGGAGAACTTGATCGGCGGCATTAGGGTTCCGACGATTGGAGGGGCGGAGGGGTGGTGGGCGCACATGATGTGTGATGGGTGCTGGTACTTGGCCCTTATATTGGCCCCCTATCCCTCATCAAACCTCGACAACTCACACCCCCTTAAAGAGCAATTGAAATTTTACAGGTTTGCTGCCAGTAGCCATTAAAGTGTCTGAAATGGGGACACCTTTTTCAAATGGTCACAAAATCCTGTACACTTCGAGTTTTTAGCTGAATTTTTTTATGCATGCGAACAAAAATACAAGGATCACGTCACCAAGTTTGGGGCCAAAACTCCTTCTGAAAAAATTTTCAAAAAATCTCGAACCGTAAAAAGTTTCAAAAATCGTGAAAAATAGAAAATGAGTCGTCTTGCCATGAAACTTCACATGAAGGCTGAAGGGACCATTGTATGAATTTACAAGCCACAAAAATGGCATTGGCATGGTAGAAATATGAAGATGTGCCTAAACCCACCTACCACCCTATCGATCCACGGCTTGCGCATCTTGCCTCTCTGGCCGGCGTAGTGCCCGACCGCCCGCTCGTTTCGTCGGTTGGCTTAGGCATAAGGAGTTCATTCCCAGTCTAAGATCAAATTGGATTGAGGGTTGTGGCAGTAGGATCGACAGCATGTAGGGGGGACCCGACTGATCCCCGGCTTGGTCATCCTGCCCCTCTGGCCAGCTGAGCGGCCGTACGCTCATTTTGTGGGTTGACTTAGGCATATGGAGTTCATTCCCAATCTAAGCATACAGAGTTCATTCCCAGTGTAAGCTCAGACCAGATTGAGAGTTGCAGGTGCACATGCTGGGCTCGGGCATGTGCTGGTGCCGTATTTTTTTTTCACCCGAGGCACCATCGTCGGAGAACCTGACCAGCAGCATTGGGGTTCCGGCGATTGGGGGTGGGGGGTGTCCGCACATGATGTGCGATGGGCGCTGGTACTTGGCCCTTATATTGGCCCCCTATCCCTCATCAAACCTCTAGAACTCACACCCCCTTAAAGAGCATTTGAGATTTTACAGGTTTACTGCCAGTAGCCATTAAAGTGTCTAAAATGGGGACACTTTTTTCAAATGGTCACAAAATCCTGTACACTTCGAGTTTTTAGCTGAATTTTTTTGTGCATACCAACAAAAATACAAGGATCATGTCTACCAAGTTAGGGGCCAAAACTCCTTCTGAAAAAATTTTGAAAACATCCCGAACAGTAAAAAGTTTTGAAAATCATGAAAAATTGAAAACGAGTCGTCTTGCCGTGCAACTTCACATGAAGATTTAAGGGACCATTGTATGAATTTACAAGCCAATAAAAATGGCATTGGCGCGGTAGAAATATGAAGATGTGCCAAAACCCACCTACCACCCTATCGATCCATGGCTTTCGCATCCCGCCTCTCCGGCTGGCGCAGTGCCCGCCCGCCCGCTCGTTTTGTCAGTTGGCTTACGCATATGGAGTTCATTCCTACTCTAAGATCAGACCAGACCGAGGTTTGCGGTAGTAGGATTGGCAGCACGCAGGGGGGACTCGATCGATCCCCGGCATGGGCATCCTGCCTCTCGACTGGCTAAGCGCCCGCACGCTCGTTTCATAGGTTGACTTAGGCATACAGAGTTCATTCCCAGTGTAAGATCAGACCGAACCAAGGGTTGCGGGTGCACATGTTGGGCTCGGGCATTTGCTGGTGTCGCATTTTTTTTTGCCCGGGGCACCATCATCAGAGCATCATCGGAGAACCTGACCGACGGCATTGGGGTTCCGACGATTGAGGGGCGGGGGGGTGTGCGTGCATGATGTGCGATGGGTGCTGGTACTTGGCCCTTATATTGGCCACCCTATCCCTCATCAAACCTCAAGAACTCGCACCCCCTTAAAGAGCATTTGAGATTTTACAAGTTTGTTGCCAGTAGCCATTAAAGTGTCTAAAATGGGGACACTTTTTTCAAATGGTCACAAAATCCAATACACTTTGAGTTTTTAGCTGAATTATTTTGTGCATGCCAACAAAAATACAAGGATCATGTCACCAAGTTTGGGGCCAAAACTCCTTTTGAAAAAATTTTCAAAAAATCTCGAACCGTAAAAAGTTTCAAAAATCGTGAAAAATAGAAAATGAGTTGTCTTGCCATGAAACTTCACATGAAGGCTTAAGGGACCATTGTATGAATTTACAAGTCATAAAAATGGCATTGGCATGGCAAAAATATGAAGATGTGCCTAAGCCCAACTACCACCCTATCGATCCATGGCTTGCGCATCCCGCCTCTCTGGCCGGCTAGTGCTCGCCCTCCCGCTCATTTCGTCGGTTGGCTTAGGCATACGGAGTTCATTCCTAGTCTAAGATTGGACCAGACTGAGGGTTACGGCAGCAGGATCGGCAACACGCAGGGGGGACCCGATCGATCCCCGACTTGCGTATCCTGCCCCTCTGGCCGACTGAGCGCCCGCACGCTCGTTTCATGGGTTGACTTAGGCATACGGAGTTCATTCCCAATCTAAGCATACAGATTTCATTCCCTATGTAAGATCGGATGGGACCGAGGGTTACGGGTGCATATGCTGGGCTCGGGCATGTGTTGGTGCCGCATTTTTTTTCGCCTGGGGCACCATCGCCGGAGAACCTGATCGGCGGCATTGGGGGGCGGGGGGGTGTGTGTGATGGGTGCTGTACTTGGCCCTTATATTGGCCCCCTCTACCTCATCAAACCTCCAGAACTCACGCCCCCTTAAAGAGCATTTGAGATTTTACAGGTTTGTTGCCAGTAGCCATTAAAGTGTCTGAAATGGGGACACTTTTTTCAAATGGTCACAAAATCCTGTACACTTTGAGTTTTTAGCTGAATTTTTTTATGCATGCCAAAAAAATACAAGGATCACATCTACCAATTTTGAGGCCAAAAATCCTTCTAAAAAAATTTTAAAAAAATCTCGAACCGTAAAAAGTTTCAAAAATCATGAAAAATAGAAAACGAGTCGTCTTGCCATGAAACTTCACATGAGGGCTTAAGGGACCATTGTATCAATTTACAAGCCTTAAAAATGGCATTGGCATGGCATAAATATGAAGATGTGCCTAAACCCACCTACCGCCCTATCGATCCACGGCTTGCGCACCCGCTTCTCTGGCCGGCATAGTGCCCGCCCGCCCGCTCGTTTCGTCGGTTGGCTTAGGCATACGGAGTTCATTCCCAGTCTAAGATTGGACCAGACTGAGGGTTGCGGTAGCAGGGTCCGCAGCATGCAGAGGGGACCCAGCCGAACCTTGGTTTGCACATCCTGTCCCTCTAGCCGGCTAAGCACCGGCACGCTCGTTTCGTGGGTTGACTTGGGCATACAGAGTTCATTCCTAGTCTAAGCATACGGAGTTCATTCCCAGTGTAAGATTGGACTGGACCAAGGGTTGTGGGCTGCATTTTTTTTTTCGCCCGGGGCACCATCGTCGGAGCATCGTCGGAGAACCTGACCGACGGCATTGGGGTTCCGACGATTGGGGGGGCGGGGGGGATGTGCGCACATGTTGTGCGATGGGTGCTGGTACTTGGCCCTTATATCAGCCCCCTATCCCTCATCAACCCTCGAGAACTCACACCCCATTAAAGAGCGTTTGAGATTTTACAGGTTTGCTGCCAGTAGCCAATAAAGTTTCTGAAATGGGGACACTTTTTTCAAATGGTCACAAAATCCTATACATTTAGAGTTTTTAGCTGAATTTTTTTGTGCATGCCAAAAAAAATACAAGGATAACATCTGCAAAGTTTGGGGCCAAAACTCCTTTTGAAAAAATTTTAAAAAAATCTCGAACCGTAAAAAGTTTTAAAAATCATGAAAAATAGAAAACGAGTCGTCTTGCCATGAAACTTCACATGAAGGCTTAAGGGACCATTGTATGAATTTACAAGCCGTAAAAATGCCAATGGCATGGTAGAAATATGAAGATGTGCCTAAACCCACCTACCACCCTATCGATCCACGACTTGCGCATCCCGCCTCTCTAGCTTAGGCATACGGAGTTCATTCCTAGTCTAAGATTGAACCGGACCAAGGGGTGCGGCAGCAAGATCGACAGCACGCAGGGGGGACCCAACTGATCCCTGGCTTGCGCATCTTGCCCCTCTGGCTGGCTGAGCGCCTGCACGCTCATTTTGTGAGTTGACTTAGGCATACGGAGTTCATTCCTAGTGTAAGATCGGATCAGACCAAGGGTTGTGGGTGCACACGCTGGGCTCGGGCATGTGCTGGTGCCACATTTTTTTCGCCTGGGGCACTATCCCCGGAGCATCATCGGAGAACCTGACCGATGGCATTGGGGTTCCAGAGATTGGGGGGCGGGGGGGTGTGAGCGCATGATGTGCGATTGGTGCTGGTACTTTGCCCTTATATTGGCCCCCAATCCCTCATCAAACCTTGAGAACTCACACCCCCTTAAAGAGCGTTTGAGATTTTACAGGTTTGCTGCCAGTAGCCATTAAAGTGTCTGAAATAGGGACACTTTTTTCAAATGGTCACAAAATCCTGTACATTTTGATTTTTTAGCTGAATGATTTTGTGCATGCCAAAAAAAATACAAGGATCACGTCTACAAAGTTTGGGGCCAAAACTCGTTCTGAAAAAATTTTAAAAAAATCTCGAACCATAAAAAGTTTTAAAAATCATGAAAAATAGAAAACGAGTCGTCTTGCCATGAAACTTCACATGAAGGCTTAAGGGACCATTGTATGAATTTACAAGCCATAAAAATGGCATTGGCATGACAGAAATATGAAGATGTGCCCAAACCCACCTACCACCCTATCGATCCACGGCTTACGCATCCCGTCTTTCTGGCTGGTGTATCCCGCCTTTCTGGCCGGTGTAGTGCCCGCCCGCCCGCTCGTTTCGTCGGTTGGCATAGGCATAGGGAGTTCATTCCCAGTCTAAGATCAGACCAGATGAAGGGTTGCGACAGTAGGATCGGCAGCACGTAGGGGGGACCCAACCGATCCCCGACTTATGCATCTTGCCCCTCTGGTCAGCTGAGTGCCCGCACGCTCGTTTTGTGGGTTAACTTAGGTATACAGAGTTCATTCCTAGTGTAAGATCGGATCAGACCGAGGGTTGCGGGTGCACATGCTGGGCTCGAGCATGTGCTGGTGCCACATTTTTTTTCGCCCGGGGCACCATCACTGGAGCATCGTTGGAGAACCTGACCGATGGCATTAGGGTTCCAGAGATTGGGGGGCGGGGGTGTGAGCGCATGATGTGCGATTGGTGCTGGTGCATAGCCTTTACATTGCCCCCTATCCCTCATCAAACCTTGAGAACTCACAGCCCCTTAAAATGCATTCGAGATTTTACAGGTTTGTTGCCAGTAGCCATTAAAGTGTCCGAAATGGGTACACTTTTTTCAAATGGTCACAAAATCCTTTACACTTCAAGTTTTTAGCTTAATTTTTTTGTGCATGCCAAAAAAAATACAAAGATCACGTCTACCAAGTTTGGGACCAAAACTCCTTTTGAAAAAATTTTAAAAAAATCTGGAACCGTAAAAAGTTTCAAAAATCGTGAAAAATAGAAAACGAGTCGTCTTGCCATGAAACTTCAGATGAAGGCTTAAGGGACCATTGTATGAATTTACAAGCCATAAAAATGGCATTGGCACAGTAGAAATATTAAGATGTGCCTAAACCCACCTACCACCCTATTGATCCACGGCTTGTGCATCCCGCCTCTCTGGCCGGCGTAGTGCCTGCCCGCCTGCTCGTTTCATTGGTTGGCTTAGGCATACGGAGTTAATTCCCAGTCTAAGATTGGACTGGACTAAGGGTTGTGGTAGCAGGATCGGTAGCACTCAGGGGGGGACCCGGTCGATCCCCAGCTTGTGCATCCTGTCCCTCTGGCCAGCTGAGTGCCCGCACGCTCGTTTCGTGGGTTAACTTGGGCATACGGAGTTCATTCCTAGTCTAAGGATACGAAGTTCATTCCCAATGTAACATCGGATCGGATCGAGGGTTGTGGGTCCACATGCTGGGCTCGAGCATTTGTTGATGCTGCATTTTTTTCACCCGGGGAACCATCGTCGGAGCATCGTCAGAGAAGCTGACCAATGGCATTGGGGTTCCGACGATTGGGGGGCAGGGGGTGTGCGCACATGATGTTCGATGGGTGCTGATACTTGGCCCTTATATTGGCCCCCTATCACTCATCAAACCTTGAGAACTCACACCCCCTTAAAGAGCATTTGAGATTTTACAGGTTTACTGCCAGTAGCCATTAAAGTGTCTAAAATGGGGACACTTTTTTCAAATAGTCACAAAATCCTGTACATTTCAAGTTTTAGCTGAATATTTTTGTGCATCCCAACAAAAATACAAGGATCACGTCTACCAAGTTTGGGGCCAAAACGCCTTCTGAAAAAATTTTAAAAAAATCCCTAACCGTAAAAAGTTTCAAAAATCATGAAAAATAGAAAATGAGTCGTCTTGCCATAAAACTTCACATGAAGGCTTAAGGGACCATTGTATGAATTTACAAGCCATAAAAAAGGCATTGGCATGGTAGAAATATGAAGATGTGCCTAAACCCACCTACCACCCTATCAATCCAAGGCTTGCGCATCCCGCCTCTCTGGCCGACGTAGTGCTTGCCCGTTCGCTCGTTTAGTCTGTTGGCATAGGCATACGAAGTTCATTCCCAGTCTAAGATGGGATCGAACCGAGGGTTGCAGCAACAGGATCGCTAGCACGCAGGGGGGAGCCAGCCGATCCTCGACTTGCGCATCCTGCCCCTCTGGCCGGCTGAGCACCCGCACGCTCGTTTCGTGGGTTGACTTAGGCATACGGAGTTCATTCCTAGTGTAAGGTCAAACCAGACCGGGGGTTGTGGGTGCACGTGCTGGGCTCAGGCATGTGCTGGTGTCGTATTTTTTTTCGCCCGAGGTACCATCATCGGAGCTTCACCGGAGAACCTGACCGACGACATTGGGGTTCTGGCGGTTGGGGGGGCGGGGGGGTGTGCGCACATGATGTGTGATGGGTGCTGGTACTTAGTCCTTATATTCGCCCCCCTATCCCTCATCAAACCTCGAGAACCCACAGTCCCTTAATGGGCATTTGAGATTTTACAGGTTTGCAGCCAGTAGCCATTAAAGTGTCTGAAATGGGGACACTTTTTTCAAATGGTCACAAAATCTTGTACACTTCGAGTTTTTAGCTGAATTTTTTTGTGCATGCCAACAAAAATACAAGGATCATGTCTACCAAGTTTGGGGCCAAAAATCCTTCTAAAAAAATTTTTAAAAAATCCCAAACCGTAAAAAGTTTCGAAAATCATGAAAAATAGAAAATGAGTCGTCTAGCCATAAAACTTCACATGAAGGCTTAAGGGACCATTCTATGAATTTACAAGCCGTAAAAAACTCATTGGCATGGTAGAAAAATGAAGATGTGCCTAAACCCACCTACCACCCTATCGATCCACGGCTTGCGCATCCCGCCTCTCTGGCCGGCGTAGTGCCCGCCCGCCCGCTCGTTTCGTCGGTTGGCTTAGGTATACGGAGTTCATTCCCAGTCTAAGATCAGATCAAACTGAGGGTTCCAGCAATAGGACCGGTAGCATGCAAGGGGGAGCCAGCCGATCCCCGGCTTGCACATCCTGTCCCTCTGGCCGGCTGATCACCCGTACGCTCGTTTCGTGGGTTGACTTAGGCATACGGAGTTCATTCCCAGTCTAAGCATACGGAGTTCATTCCCAGTGTAAGATCAGACCAGACTAGGGGTTGCGGGTGCACATGCTGGGCTCGAGCATGTGCTGGTTCCACATTTTGTTTCGCCTGAGGCACCATCGTCGGAGCATCGCCGGAGAACCTGACCGACGGCTTTGGGGTTCCGAGATTGGGGGGGTGTGCGGACATGATGTGTGATGGGTGCTGGTACTTGGCCCTTATATTGGCCCCCTATCCCTCATCAAACCTCGAGAACTCACAGTCCCTTAATGAGCATTTGAGATTTTACAGGTTTGCTACCAGTAGCCATTAAAGTGTCTGAAATGGGGACACTTTTTTCAAATGGTCACAAAATCCTGTACACTTCGAGTTTTTAGCTGAATTTTTTTGTGCATGCCAAAAAAAATACAAGGATCACGTCTACCAAGTTTGGGCCCAAAACTCCTTCTAAAAAAATTTTAATAAAATCCCAAACCGTAAAAAGTTTCAAAAATCATGAAAAATAGAAAATGAGTCGTCTTGCCATAAAACTTCACATGAAGGCTTAAGGGCCCATTGTATGAATTTACAAGCCATAAAAAAGGCATTGGAATGGTAGAATATATGAAGATGTGCCTAAACCCACCTACCACCCTATCGATCCACGGCTTGCACATCCCGTCTCTCTGGCCGGTGTCATGCCCGCCCGCCTACCCATTTTATCGGTTGGCTTAGGCATACGGAGTTCATTCCCAGTCTAAGATCGGATCGAGGGTTGCAACAATAGGATTGGTAGCATGCAGGGGGGAGCCGTCTGATCCCCGACTTGCACATCCTGCCCCTCTGGCCGGCTGAGCACCCATACGCTCGTTTCGTGGGTTGACTGAGGCATACGGAGTTCAATCCCTGTCTAAGCATATGGAGTTCATTCCCAGTGTAAGATCAGACTAGACCGAGGGTTACGGGTGCACATGCTGGGCTTAGGCATGTGCTGGTGCCGCATTTCTTTTCACCCGAGGCACCATCGTCGGAGCATCGTCGGAGAACCTTGCCGACGGCATTAGGGTTCCAGCGATTAGGGGGTGGGGGATGTGCGCAAATGATGTGTGATGGGTGCTGGTACTTGGCCCATATATTGGCCCCCTATCCCTCATCAAACCTCGAGAACTCACAGTCCCTTAATGAGCATTTGAGATTTTACAGGTTTGCTGCCAGTAGCCATTAAAGTGTCTGAAATGGGGACACTTTTTTCAAATGGTCACAAAATCTTGTACACTTCGAGTTTTTAGCTGAATTTTTTTGTGCATGCCAAAAAAAATACAAGGATCACGTCTACCAAGTTTTTTCACAAAAATCCTTCTGAAAAAATTTTAAAAAAATCCTAAACTGTAAAATGTTTCAAAAATCATGAAAAATAGAAAATGAGTCGTCTTGCCATAAAACTTCACATGATGGCTTAAGGGACCATTGTATGAATTTACAAGCCATAGAAAACGCATTCTCATGGTAGAAATATGAAGATGTGCCTAAACCCACCTACCACCCTATCGATCCACGGCTTGCGCATCCCGCCTCTCTTGCCGGTGTAGTGCTCGCCCGCCCGCTCATTTCGTCAGTTGGCTTAGACAAACAGAGTTCATTCCCATTCTAAAATCGGACCGGATTGAGGGTTACGGCAGCAGGATTGACAACATGTAAGGGAGGACCCAGTCAATCCCCAACTTGCGCATCCTGCCCCTCTGGCCGGTTAAGCGCCCTCACGCTCATTTCGTGGGTTGACTTAGGCCTACGGAGTTTATTCCCAGTCTAAGCATACGGAGTTCATTCCCAGTGTAAGATCAAACCAGACCGAGGTTTGTGGGTGCAAAAGCTGGGCTCAGGCATGTGCTGGTGCCGCATTTGTTTTCGCCCAGGGCACCATCACCGAAGCATCGTCGGAGAACCTGACCGACGGCATTAGGGTTTCGACGATTAGGGGGCGGTGTGCACACATGATGTGCAATGGGTGCTGGTATTGGCCCTTATATTGGCCCCCTATCCCTCATCAAACCTTGAGAACTCACACCCCCTTAAAGAGCATTTGAGATTTTACAGGTTTGCTGCCAGTAGCCATTAAAGTGTTTGAAATGGGGACATTTTTTTCAAATGGTCACAAAATCCTATACACTTGCCGTTTTTAGCTAAATTTTTGTGTGCATGCCAACAAAAATACAAGGATCACATCTACCATGTTTGGGGACAAAAATCCATCTAAAAAAAGTTTAAAACAATCCCGAACCGTAAAAAGTTTCAAAAATCATGAAAAATAGAAAACGGGTCGTCTTGCCATAAAACTTCACATGAAGGCTTAAGGGACCATTGTATGAATTTATAAGCTGTAAAAAAGGCATTGGCATGGTAGAAAAATGAAGATGTGCCTAAACCCACCTACCACCCTATCGATCCACGGCTTGTGCATCCCGCCTCTTTAGCTGGCATAGTGCCCGCCCGCCTGCTCGTTTCGTCGGTTGGCTTAGGCATACGGAGTTCATTCCCAGTCTATGACTGGATCGGACTGAGGGTTGTGGTAGTAGGATCAACAGCAAGCAGGGGGGACCCGATCGACCCCCGGTTTACGATCCTGCCCCTCTAGCCGACTGAGCGCTCGCACGCTCATTTCATGGGTTGACTTAGGCATACAGAGTTCATTCCCAGTCTAAGCTTATGGAGTTCATTCCTAGTGTAAGATCGGACCACACCTAGGGTTGCAGGTGCACATGTTGGGCTCGGGCTTGTGCTGGTGCCACATTTTTTTTCGCTCGGGGCACCATCGTCGGAGCATCGTCGGAGACCCTGACTGGCGGCATTGAGGTTCTGGCGATTAGGGGGGCCGGGGGGGTGTGCGCACATGATGTGCGATGGGTGCTGATACTTGGCCCTTATATTGGCCCCCTATCCCTCATCAAACCTTGAAAACTCACACCCCCTTAAAGAGCATTTGAGATTTTACAGGTTTGCTGCCAGTAGCCATTAAAGTGTCTGTAATGTGGACCCTTTTTTCAAATGGTCACAAAATCCTGTACACTTCGAGTTTTTAGCTAAATTTTTTTTTTGCATCCTAACAAAAATACAAGGATCACGTCTACCAAGTTTGGGCCCAAAACTCCTTCTGAAAAAATTTTAAAAAAATCCCAAACTGTAAAAAGTTTCAAAAATCATGAAAAATAGAAAACGAGTCTTCTTGCCATGAAACTTCACATGAAGGCTTAAGGGACCATTGTATGAATTTACAAGCCATAAAAATGGCATTGGCATGGCAAAAATATGAAGATGTGCCTAAACCCACCTACCACCCTATCGATCCATGGCTTACGCATCCCATCTCTCTGGCCGACGTAGTGCGTGCCCGCCCACCCACTCGTTTCATCGGTTGGCTTAGGCATATAGAGTTCATTCCCACTCTAAGATCGGATCGGACTGAGGGTTATGACAGTAAGATTGACAGCAAGTAGGTGTCACGGGCTCCAACCTTAGACTCAGAATCCGTGCGGCCTTAGGCTTGGAATCTCCTCCTTTGTGCCTAAGTCAGCCTAAAACATAAGCGTGCAGGAACTAGAACAATAGGAAGGGCTGATTATGCAAGTTGAAGAGAAATAGGATAAGAAGATAAAATTCTGGAAATGCTCTTGTATTCACTGAAATAGAAGTGTTTATGGTGTACAAATGAGGGTGGAGTAGCCCTCTATTTATAGTTGAGGCTCCAGCTACAACTTAATGGCTTATCCCTAGAATAAAGGCTAAAATCATGGGATTACAAGCAATTAGGATGCCAACTCCTGATTTTCAGGGTCAACCAAATCTGCCAGGATGCTCCTGCCTATTTCCAGAAGCTTCCCTTACGTGTCCAGCACCTTAGGCCCTTCTGGATGTGGTACGGGCAGCTTGTATGCCAGGCCTTGGTCTCATGGGCTGGCCTGTAAGTCAGACGGGCGTTCTGAGCTTGTTTGCTAGGCTTGGCACAGAAATACCCACCAGCACGCCTGGTCTGTGGGCCTCAACCTTTGGCTCGCCTGTTGGTCTGCCTGATGTGCCTGGCGTGTTTGCCCAGGGCGTGACATTCTTCCCCACCTGATTGCGTAATGCCCTTGTTACATCTTCTGCATGGTACTACCTGATCTGGTCCCTGAACTGCCATAAGTCCTCTGCTGGTTCCTAGTTCACCTCATTATCTGAAAGTCTCTTCTAGCGTACCAAGTACTCATGTCTTGGTTGATAGTTCTTTCATCTCACCTCCCGATCAACTATGATGCTGTGGACCTCCTTCTCATATGAGGCCCTTGCTCCCAATGGCGCATGCTTTGACTCTGCCTGTCCTAGATCTCTCTCATCCTTATGGAACAGTTTGAGCATGCTTACATGGAACACCAGGTGTACCCTCAGCTTAGGTGGCATATCCAGCTTATAGGCAACCTTGCCTACCCTCTTGACTATTCAGAAAGGTCCCTCATACCTTCGGACTAGGCCTTTGTGCAACCCCGTGTGGCACACAATGGGATGCAGCTTGACCAACACCAAGTCTCCAACCTGGAACTGCACGTCTCGCCTATTCTGGTCTGCCCACTTCTTTGACCTCTTACCTTATGTAGACAAACTCTAGCCAAGTTAGTTTGCTCCTGCCATGCCTTGGCAAACTTGTATGCTGCTGGATTCAGCCTTGTATAACCTACAGCAATCGAACTGGGTGTTAGTGGTTGTTGCCCTGTCACAACCTCAAATGGGCTCTGGTTCGTTACCTTGCTCCTTTGCAAATTGTAGGAAAACTGTGCAATATCTAGCAGCTTTGGCCAGTCCCTTTGTGTGGCACTCACATAGTGCCTGAGGTAGACCTCCAATAGTCCATTCACTCGTTTTGTCTGCCCATCGGTTTGCAGATGCATGCTGGTGGAAAAGTTCAAGTCTGACCCCAACAGCTTGAACAACTTAGTCCAGAACCTACCCATGAACTGCCTGTCCCGATCACTAACAATGGTCATCGACACTCCCCAGTACTTAACCATGTTCTTCAGGAACAATTGAGTTGCCTCCTCAGCTGGGCACTCATTGGTTGTTGGAATGAAAATTCCATACTTGGAAAACCTATCCACGACTACCATGATGCTTCCAAACCCCTTTCTCTTGGGTAGACTGACTATAAAGTCCAGAGAAACACTCTCCCATGGTAGCTCTGGCACTGGCAATGGCTCCAAGAGACCGCCTGGTTTCTTGAGCTCCATCTTGTCCTGTTGGCACACAAGACAAGTCTTCACATAGGCCTCCACATTGTCCTTCATGTACGGGTAGTAGTACCGATCCTCGATCAGCGCCAAGGTGCGGCTCATTCTGCCCACATTGAATCATGACATTCTTGCAAAACTTCCTTGCGGAGCTTCTCGACCTCAACAGGTAATGGCACCAAGTGCGCAAGCAGTGCACCACTGCAGTCATCTCTTTCTCTTGGATCGTGTACTTGTGTTCAATCTCATTTAGCTTCCTGCTCTCGAACGTGACTGGACGTCCCTCCTGCATCAACACGGCCCATATGGCAAAGTCTGATGCATCTGTATGCACCTCATACGACTTGGCATGGTCTGGCAAGGCCAAGACTGGCTCTTTGGTCACAGCTTGCTTCAACCTGTAAAAGGCTTCCTTGCACCCTGTGCTCCACTCCCATGCTCTCCCTTTCTTGAGCAAGTCAGTCAATGGCGTGGCTATTGCTGAGTGACCTTTGGTGAAGTGCCTGTAGTAGTTAACCAGCCCAAGGAACGATCTCAACTTAGTGACCTTGGTTGGTGGTTGCCACTCCAAGATGGCGTGTATCTTGCCTTCATCCATGCGTATACTACCACCTCCCATTATATGGCCTAGGAACGAGATCTCCTGCTAGGCGAATGAGCACTTCTCCCTTTTGATAAATAGCTTGTGCGCCCGTAACACCTCGAACACCTATCTCAAGTGGTCTACATGCTCTCCCGAAGCCTGGCTGTAGATCACAATGTCATCCAAATAAACCATAACAAACCGATCAAGGAATGATTGAAGTACCTTGTTCATAAGGGTGCAAAATGTTGCTGGGGCATTCGTGAGTCCGAAAGGCATCACCAAGAACTCATACAAACCATACCGAGTGACACATGATGTCTTTGGCTCATCTCCCTCTACGATCCTGACTTGATAGTAGCCTGACCTCAAATCTAGCTTGGTGAACCACCTTGCACTCCCAAGTTGATCGAACAAGTCCGTAATGAGTGGGATGGGGTACTTGTTCTTGATGGTCAGCTTGTTCAAGGCTCGATAGTCTATGCATAGCTGCAACGACCCATCATGCTTGCGTTAGAATAGAACCGGTGCACCATAGGGTGCCTTCGATGGCCTGTTGAAGCCAGTATCAACTAACTCTTGAGCTGCTTCCTTAGCTCTTCCAACTCTGGTGGAGACATTCGGTAAGGGGCTCTGGTTGGTGGCTTGGCCTTGGACACTAGCTTGATCTTGTGGTCCACCTCTCTCTTAGGTGGTAGCTTGCTAGGCAGCTTTGCGGGCATCACATCACTAAAGGTCTTCAGCACCTTTAGCACCTCTAAGGGTGACTCGGTCTCTTTCTCCCTTGGCTTATCATATTTTAGGGCTACCAAGAAGGTGTCTTCTTGTCTGCATACCGCCTTGGCAAATTGGATGGCTGACACCACCCGCGACCCAACTCCAGACCCTCTTCTCATTGGCACTAGGCATTGGCACCGTGCATCCAAGATGCAAACACAATCGATAAAAGGCACAAGGAGGGCGTTAATCCGAACAAGGAAATCCAACCTAATCACAAACTCATAGTTGTCAAGGGGTATTACCTCAATGGTCTCCTTGCCTTTCCAGTCTCCAAGCTATAACTCCACTCTTTGTGCTACTCGAATGGCTGGAACTTCCTTGGAGTTCACCATTTTAATGGTACCAATCCCTTTCTGCACCTTTAGTTTGAGCTTTCGGGCTCCATCACCTGAAATAAAAAAATGTGAGGCACCTATGTCCACCAGTGCCCTCACCTTCTGACCCGTAACCATCAGATCCGCAAACATCAAGCCCTTTAGCTTACGACTCCCCTTACTTTGGACAACATTGAGCACCAACAACCCAAACTTTGCTACCCCCGACTCCGGCTCCTCGTCAGACTCCTTGTCTACAGTAGCCAGCTTGCCCTACTACAGGCAATTACGTGCTATGTGGCTCTCTCCACATAATTAGCATGCTAGTGGCTCTCGATCCCCCTTTGTTTTCCACTTGCCTGCTGGTGGCTTCCTCTCGCCATCCTTGGTTGAACGATCTCGGTCTCCATCCTTGGACTCTCGGCCATGGTCCTTCCCCTTGGACTGCTTCTTCTGGTCCCTATCATCCTTGCCCTTACCCTTGGGCTTGGAAGACTCAAACTTGTTCAGAGGCTTAAACTCTATCAAGGCCTCGGTAGTATTCATGGCTTTAGCCAAGTCATGAACTCCTCTCCTTTGTAGCTCATGCTTCACCCATGACTTCAGCCCATCCATGAAAGCAAAGAATGCATCCTTTTTACCTAGATCTGAGATCTGTAGCATCAGTTCAGAGAATTTCTAGACATACTCCCTTATGTCCCCTTGCTGGCTCAACCTACGTAACTTTGCCCGTGCCTCATCATCGGCATACTCCGGGTAAAATTGTTCTCTAAACTTTTTTTGGAACTCTGCCCAGGTTCCAATCTTGGCGCTCTCATGCCTGACATCATCACACCTGTGCCTCTACCACAATAAGGCACATCAGTGAGATACATAGCAGCGGTGCTTACCTTTATCACTTCGACTGATGTGCCCATGGCCTGGAAGTACTGCTCTATACCCCAAAGGTCCCCTTAAACTCCTTAGGCTTAGGGACATCCAATCTGGATTTGGACACTTCAGCAAACATGCCATTCCCAATAGCAGTCTTGCAAGTAACGAGCCCACTGGTCTGCTCTTCCATCCGCTGGCGTATGGCCTCCATGCCATCATGCAAGGTCCACACTTCAGCCTCCAAAGTCTGGTTCTTTTTGGTGAACACGTCCAAGCCTTTGTTGAGAGCAGCTTCTAGCTCACTTTGGACCTCCTCCCCCATGGAGTCTAGCGATGCAATATGAGTCTCTACTTCCTCAAGCTTCTCCCCCATGTCGCCTATGATCACCTCTACCTTGGCCAGCTTACCTTCCATGGTAGACCAGATATCTCTAGAACTAGCTTTCTTGCCTCTTCCCCGGCCATGCTCCTGGGCCTCTAGTTATTGGCTAGCAAAGTCACTTTGGGATGCCATCTCCTCAATCACGATCTAACTTGCACAACACAAACACACAAAATCAAACTTGCTCTGATACCAACTGTCACAGGCTCTGACCTTAGACTCAGAATCCATGCAGCCTTAGGCTTGGAATCTCATCCTTTGTGCCTAAGTCAGCCTAAAACACAAGCGTGCGGGCACTACAACAATAGGAATGGCTGATTACGCAAGTTAAAGAGAAACAGGATAAGAAGATAGAATTCTAGAAATGCTCTTGTATTCACTGAAACAGAAGTGTTTGATGGTGTACAAATGAGGGTGGAGCAGCCCTCTATTTATAGTTGAGGCTCCAGTTACAACTTAATGGCATATCCCTAGAATAAAGGCTAAAATCATGGGATTACAATCAATCAGGATGCTAACTCCTTTTTTTCAGGGTCAACCAAATCTGCCAGGATGCTCCTACCTGTTTCCAGAAGCTTCCCTTGTGAGTCCAGCACCCTGGGCCCTTCTGGATGTGGTGCGGGCAGCTTGTATGCCAGGCCTTGGTCTCACGGGCTGGCCTGCAAGTCGGGCGGGTGTTCTGAGCTCGTTTGCTAGGCTTTGCGCACAGATGCCTGTTAGCACACCTGGTCTGCGGGCCTCAACCTCTGGCTAGCCTAATGGTCTACTGATGTGCCTGGTGCACCCACCCAGGGTGTGACATAAGGGGGGACCCAGTCGATCCCCGGCTTACGCATCCTGCCCCTCTGGCCAGCTGAGAACCCGCATGCTCGTTTCGTGGGTTGACTTAGGCATACGGAGTTCATTCCCAGTGTAAGATCGGACCAGACCGAGGGTTACGGGTGCATATGCTGGGCTCGAGCATGTGCTAGTGCTGCATTTTTTTTTGCCCGGGGCACCATCGCTGGAGCATCGCCAAAGAACCTGACCGACGACATTGGGGTTCCGACGATTGGGGGGCGGGGGGTGTGCGCACATGATGTGCGGTGGGTGCTGGTACTTGGCCCTTATATTGGCCCCCTATCCCTCATCAAACCTCGAGAACTCACACCCGCTTAAAGAGCATTTGAGATTTTATAGGTTTGCTACCAGTAGCTATTAAAGAGTCTGAAAAGGGGACAATTTTTCCAAATGGCCACAAAATCCTATACACTTCAAATTTTTAGTTGAATTTTTTTATGCATGCCAACAAAAACACAACGATCACGTCTAGCAAGTTTGGGGCCAAAAATCCCTCTGAAAAAATTTTTAAAAAATCTCGAACCGTAAAAGTTTCAAAAATCATGAAAAATAAAAAATGAGTCGTCTTGCCATGAAACTTCACTTGAAGGCTTAAGGGACCATTGTATGAATTTACAAGCCATAAAAAATGGCATTGGCATGGTAGAAATATGAAGATGTGCCTAAACCCACCTACCACCCTATCGATCCACTTCTTGCACATCCCGCCTCTCTGGCCGGCGTAGTGCCCGCCCGCTCGTTTTGTCGGTTGGCTTAGGTATATAGAGTTCATTCATAGTCTAAGATCAGACAGGACCGAGGGTTACGATAGCAGGATCAGCAACACGTAGGGGGGACCCGACCGATCCCTGACTTGTGCATCCTACCCCTCTGGCCGACTGTGTTACCGTACGCTCGTTTCATGGGTTGACTTAGGCATACTGGGTTCATTCCCAGTCTAAGCATACTGAGTTCATTCTCAGTACAAGATCGGATCAGACCGAGGGTTGTGGGTGCACATGCTAGGCTCGGGCATGTGCTAGTGCCAGATTTTTTTTCGCTCGGGGCACCATCGCCAGATCATCGTCGGAGAATCTGGTCGGCGGCATTAGGGTTCCGACGATTGGGGGGGTGTGCGCACATGATGTGCGGTGGGTGCTGGTACTTGGCCCTTATATTGGTCCCCTATCCCTCATCAAACCTCGAGAACTCACACCTGCTTAAAGAGCATTTGAGATTTTACAGGTTTGCTGCCAGTAGCCATTAAAGTGTCTGAAAAGGGGACAATTTTTCCAAATGGCCACAAAATCCTATACACTTCAAATTTTTAGATGAATTTTTTTGTGCATACCAACAAAAACATAATGATCACGTCTAGCAAGTTTGGGGTCAAAAATCCCTTTGAAAAAATTTTAAAAAAATCTCGAACCGTAAAAAGTTTCAAAAATCGTGAAAAATAGAAAACGAGTCACCTTGCCATGAAACTTCACATGAAGGCTTAAGGGACCATTGTATGAATTTACAAGCCATAAAAATGGCATTGGTAGGGTAGAAATATGAAGATGTGCCTAAACCCACCTACCACCCTATCGATCCACGACTTGCGCATCCCGTCTCTGTGGTCCGCGTAGTGCCTGCCCGCCCGCTCGTTTCGTCGGTTGGCTTTGGCATACGGAGTTCATTCCCAGTCTAAGATCAGACCAGATAGAGGGTTGTGGCAGCAGGATCGGCAGCATGCAGGGGGGACCCAGTCGATCCCCGGCTTGTGCATCTGCCCCTCTGGTCGGTTGAGCTCCCGCACGCTCGTTTCGTCAGTTCACTTAGGCATACGGAGTTCATTCCCAGTCTAAGCATATGGAGTTCATTCCCAGTGTAAGATCAAACTGGATCGAGGGTTATGGGTGCACATGCTAGGCTTGAGCATGTGCTGGTGCCACAATTTTTTTTCACCCTGGGCACCATCGCCGGAGCATCATCGGAGAACCTGACCGACGGCATTGGGCTTCCGACGATTGGGGGGCGGGGGGTGTGCGCACATGATGTGAAATGGGTGCTGTTACTTGGCCCTTATATTGGCCCCCTATCCCCATCAAACCTCGAAAACTCACACCCCCTTAAAGAGCATTTGAGATTTTACAGGTTTGCTGCCAGTAACCATTAAAGTGTTTGGAATGGGGACAATTTTTTCAAATGGTCACAAAATCCTGTACACTTCGAGTTTTTAGCTGAATGTTTTTGTGCATACCAACAAAAATATAAGGATCATGTCTACCAAGTTTGGGGCCAAAAATCCTTCTGAAAAAATTTTAAAAAAATACCGAACCGTAAAAAGTTTCAAAAATCGTGAAAAATAAAAAACGAGTTGTCTTGCCATGAAACTTCACATGAAACCTTAAGGGACCATTGTATGAATTTGCAAGCCATAAAAATGACTTTGGCATGGTAGAAATATGAAGATGTGCCTAAACCCACCTACCACCCTATCGATCCACAGCTTACGCATCCCGCCTCTCTGGCCGGTATAGTGCCCACCCGCCTGCTCATTTCGTCGGTTGGCTTAGGCATACGGAGTTCATTCCTAGTCTAAGATCGAACAAGACCAAGGGTTGTGGCAGCAGGATTGGTAGCACGTAGGGGGGACCCGGTTGATCCTCGGCTTGCACATCCTGCCCCTTTGGCCGACTGAGCGCCCACACGCTCGTTTCGTGGGTTGAGTTAGGCATACGGATCTCATTCCTAGTCCAAGCATATGGAGTTCATTCCCAGTGTAAGATCGGACTGGACCGAGGGCTGCGGATGTACTTGCTAGGCTTGGGCATGTGCTGGTACCACATTTTTTTTCACCCGGGGCACCATCGCCGGAGCATTGCCGGAGCATCGTCGGAGAACCTAACCGACGGCATTGGGGTTCCAGCAATTGGAGGTTGTGCGCATATGATGTACGATGGGTGCTGATACTTGGCACTTATATTGGCCCCCTATCCCTGATCAAACCTTGAGAACTCACACCCCCTTAAAGAGCATTTGAGATTTTACAGGTTTGCTGCCAGTAGCCATTAAAGTATCTGAAATGGGGACATTTTTTTCAAATGGTCACAAAATCCTGTACACTTCGGGTTTTTAGCTGAAATTTTTTGTGCATGCCAACAAAAATACAAGGATCATATCTACCAAGTTTGGGGGCAAAATTCCGTCTAAAAAAATTTTTAAAGAATCCTGAATCGTAAAAAGTTTCGAAAATCATGAAAAATAGAAAAGGAGTCGTTTTGCCATGAAACTTCACTTGAAGGCTTAAGGGACCATTGTATGAATTTACAAGCCATAAAAATGGCTTTGGCATGGCATAAATATGAAGATGTGCCTAAACCCACCTACCACCCTATCGATCCACGGCTTGCGCATCTCGCCTCTCTGGCCGGCGTAGTGCCCGCCTGCCCGCTTGTGTCGTCGGTTGGCTTAGGCATACGGAGTTCATTCCCAGTCTAAGATCGGACCAAATCTAGGGTTGTGGCAGTAGGATCGACAGCACACAGGGGGGACCCAGTCGATCCCCAGCTTGCGCATCCTGCCCCTCTGGCTGGCTGAGCGCCCGCACGCTCAATTCGTGGGTTGACTACGGCATACGTAGTTCATTCCCAGTCTAAGCATACGGAGTTCATTCCCAGTGTAAGATCAGACCAGACCAAGGGTTTTGGATGCACATGCTGGGCTAAAGCATGTGCTGGTGCCGCATTTTTTTTCGTCCGGGGCACCATCACCGGAGAACCTGATCGACGGTATTGGGGTTTCGGTGATTGGGGAGGCGGGGGGTATGCTCACATGATGTGCGATGGGTGCTGGTACTTAGCCCTTATATTGGCCCCCTATCCCTCATCAAACCTCGAGAACTCACACCTCCTTAAAGAGCATTTGAGATTTTATAGGTTTGCTACCAGTAGCCATTAAAGTGTCTGAAATGGGGACACCTTTTTCTAATGGTCACAAAATCCTGTACACTTCGAGTTTTTAGCTAAATTGTTTTCTACATGCCAAAAAAATACAAAGATCACGTCTACCAAGTTTGGGGCCAAAACTCCTTCAAAAAAAATTTAAAAAAAATCCCGAACCATAAAAAGTTTCAAAAATCATGGAAAATAGAAAACGAGTCGTCTTGCCATGAAACTTCACATGAAGGCTTAAGGGACCATTGTATGAATTTACAAGCCATAAAAATGGCATTGGCATGGTAGAAATATGAAGATGTGCCTAAACCCACCTACCACCCTATCGATCCACGGCTTGCGCATCCCGCCTCTCTGGTCGGCGTAGTGCTCGGTTGCTCGCTCATTTCATCGGTTGGCTTAGCTATACGGAGTTCATTCCCAGTCTAAGATCAAACCGAACTGAGGGTTACAGTAGTAGGATCGATAGCACACAGGTGTCATGGGCTCTAACCTTAGACTCAGAATCCGTGTGGCCTTAGGTTTGGAATCTCCTCATTTGTGCCTAAGTCAGCTTAAAACACAAGCGTGCGAGCACTAGAACAATGGGAAGGGCTGATTACACAAGTTAAAGAGAAACATGATAAGAAGACAGAATTCTAGAAATGCTCTTGTATTCACTAAAACAGAAGTGTTTGATGGTGTACAAATGAGGGTGGAGCAACCCTCTATTTATAGTTGAGGCTCCAACTACAACTTAATGGCATATCCCTAGAATAAAGGCTAAAATCATGGGATTACAATCAATCAGGATGCTAACTCCTGATTTTCAGGGTCAACCAAATCTGCCAGGATGCTTCTGCCTGTTTCCAGAAGCTTCCCTTGCGTGTCCAACACCTTGGGCCCTTCTGGATATGGTGCGGGTAGCTTGTATGCCAGGCCTTGGTCTCACGGGCTAGCCTGCAAGTCGGGTAGGTGTTCTGAGCTCGTTTACTAGGCTTTGCACATAGATACCCCCTAGTATGCCTGGTCTGTGGGCTTCAACCTTTGGCTCGCCTGCTGGTCTACCTGATGTGCCTGGCGTGCCCGCCCAGGGCATGACATTCTCCCCCACCTGATTGCACAATGCCCTCGTTACGTCTTCTACATGGTACTGCCTAATCTGGTCCCCGAACTACCATAAGTCCTCTGTTGGTTCCCAGTTCGCCTCACTATCTGAAAGTCCTTTCTAGCACACCAAGTACTCATGCCTTGGTTGATAGTTCTTCCATCTCACCTTTCAGTCAGCTATGATGCTGTGGACCTCCTTCTCATATGAGGCCCTTGCTCCCAATGGTGCACGCTTTGACTCTGCCCGTCCTAGATCTCCCTCATCCTCATGGAACGGCTTGAGCATGCTCACATGGAACATCAGGTGCACCTTCAACTTAGGTGGCATATCCAGCTTGTAGGCAACCTTACGTACCCTCTTGACTATTCAGAAAGGTCCCTCATACCTCCAGACTAGGCCTTTGTGCAGCCCCCTGTGGCGCACAATGGGATGTAGCTTTACCAATACCAAGTCTCCAACCTGGAGCTGCATGTCTCGCCTATTCTAGTCTGCTCACTTCTTCGACCTCTTGGCCGCCTTGTGTAGACAAACTCTGGCCAAGTCAAATTGCTCCTACCATGCCTTGGCAAACTTGTATGCTGCTGGATTCGACCCTATATAACCTGCAGCAATCAAAACGGGTGTTAGTGGTTGTTGCCCTGTCACAACCTCAAATGGGCTCTGGTTCGTTGCTTCACTCCTTTGTAAGTTGTAGGAAAACTGTGCAATATCTAGTAGCTTTGGCCAGTCCCTTTGTGTGGCACTCACATAGTGCCTGAGGTAGACCTCCAATAGTCCATTCACTCGTTCTGTCTGCCCATCGATCTGGGGATGCATGTTGGTGGAAAAGTTCAAGTCTGACCCCAACAGCTTAAACAACTCAGTCCAAAACCTACCCATGAATCGCCTGTCCCGATCACTCATAATGGTCCTCGACACTCTCCAGTACTTAACCATGTTCTTCAGGAACAATCGAGCTACCTCTTCAACTAGGCACTCCTTGGTTGCTGGAATAAAAATTCCATACTTGGAAAACCTATCCACCACTACCATGATGCTTTCAAACCCCTTTGTCTTGGGTAGACTGACTATAAAGTCCAGAGAAACACTCTCCCATGGTCGCTCTGGCACTAGCAATGGCTCCAAGAGACCACCTGGTTTCTTGAGCTCCACTTTTCCCTGTTGGCACACAAGACAAGTCTTCACATAGGCCTCTACATCATCCCCCATGTGCGGCCAACAGTACTGATCCTCGATCAGCACTAAGGTGCGGCTCACTCTAGGGTGTCCAGCCCACCTTGAATCATGACATTCTTGTAAAACTTCCTTGTGGAGCTTCATGTGCTGTGACACAAATAGTCTACTACCCCTGGTGTACAATAAACCATCCTGCAACCAAGACTACCTAGTCTTACCTTGCTGGGCGTACTCCATCAAAGCCTTGGCTGTAGGATCATGCGCAAGTCCCTCCTTGATGCGTAGCACCAATGATCCCTCTGGTTGGCTAATGGCAGTAAGGTTAGCCTTCTTGCTCAGGGTGTCTACCACTAGGTTTGCCTGTCCTGGCTTGTACTCCATCTGGAAATCAAATTCTGCAAGAAAATCTTACCATCTTACTTGCTTGGGGGACAGCTTCTTCTGCGTCTAGAAGTAGCTGGTCGCCACATTGTCCGTCCTCACCACGAACCTCGACCCCAATAGGTAATGGTGCCAAGTGTGCAAGCAGTGCACCACTGCAGTCATTCCTTCTCTTAGACCGTGTACTTGCGTTTAGTCTCATTCAGCTTCTTGCTCTCGAACACGACTGGACGTCCCTCCTACATCAACACGCCCCCTATGGCAAAGTCTGATGCATCTGTATGCACCTCATACAACTTGGCATGGTCTGGCAAGGCCAAGACTGGCTCTTCGATCACAGCCCGTTTTAACCTATCAAAGGCTTCCTGGCACCCTGCGCTCCATTCCTATGCTCTCCCTTTCTTGAGCAAGTCAGTCAATGGTGTGGCTATTGTCGAGTGACCTTTGATGAAGCGCCTGTAGTAGTTAACCAGCCCAAGGAACGATCTCAACTTAGTGACCTTGGCTGGCGATTGCCACTCTAGGATGGCATGTATCTTGCCTTCATCCATGCGTATCCTGCCATCTCCCACTATGTGGCCTAGGAACGGGATCTCCTGCTGGGCGAATGAGCACTTCTCCCTCTTGAAAAATAGCTTGTGCGCCCACAACACCTCGAACACCTGTCTCAAGTGGTCTACATGCTCTCCCAAAGTCTGGCTGTAGATCATAATGTCATACAAATAAACCACAACAAACTGATCAAGGAATGACTAAAGTACCTTGTTTATAAGGGTGCAGAATGTTGCTGGGGCATTCATGAGTCCGAAAGGCATCACCAAGAACTTATACGAACCATACTGAGTGACACATGCTGTCTTTGGCTCATCTCCCTCTGCAATCCTGACTTGATAGTAGCCTGACCTTAAATTCAGCTTGGTGAACCACCTTGCGCTCCCAAGTTGATCGAACAAGTCCACAATGATTAGGACGGGGTACTTGTTCTTGATGGTCAGCTTGTTCAAGGCCCGGTAGTCTATGCACAGCTGCAATGACCCATCATGCTTGCGCTGGAATAGAACCGATGCACCATAGGGTGCCTTCGATGGCCTGATGACGCCAGCATCAACTAACTCCTTGAGCTGCTTTCTTAACTCCTCTAACTCTGGTGGAAACATTCAGTAAGGGGCTCTAGCTGGTGGGTTGGCCTCGGACACCAGCTCGATCTTGTGGTCCACCTCCCTCTTAGGTGGTAGCTTGCTAGGCAGCTTTGCGGGCATCACATCACTAAAGGTCTTTAGCACCTTTAGCACCTCCAAGGGTGACTCGATCTCCTTCTCCCTTGGCTCATCATATTTCAGGGCTGCCAAAAAGGTGTCTTCTTGTCTGCTTACTGCCTTGGCAAATTGGATGGCTGACACCACTTACGACCCAACTCCAGACCCTCTTCTCAATGGCACTAGGCATTGGCACCGTGCATCCAAGATGCAAACACAATCGGTAAAAGGCACAAGGAGGGCGTTAATTCGAACAAGGAAATCCAACCCAATCACAAACTCATAGTCGTCAAGGGGTATTACCTCAATGGTCTCTTTGCCTTTCCAGTCTCCAAGCTATAACTACACTCCCTATGCTACTCCAATGGCTGGAACTTCCTTGGAGTTCACCATTTTAATGGTACCAGTCCCTTTCTGCACCTTCAGTCCGAGCTTCTGGGCTTTATCACCTAAAATAAAAAGATGTGAGGCACCTATGTCCACCAGTGCGCTCTTCTTCTGACCCGCAACCATCAGATCCATAAACATCAAGCCCTTTGGCTTGTGGCTCCCCTTACTCTGGATAGCATTGAGCACTAATGACTGAAGCTTTACTGCCCCTGACTCTGGCTCCTTGTCAGACTCCTTGTCTACAGCAGCTAGCTTACCCTTCTGCGGGTAATTACGTGCTACGTGGCTCCCTCCACATAGGTAGCATGCTAATGGCTCTCAGTCCCGCTTTGCTTTCCACTTGCCTGCTGGTGGCTTCCTCTCGCCATCCTTGGTTGAATGGTCTCGATCTCTATCCTTGGACTCCCGGTCACGGTCCTTCCCCTTGGACTACTTTTTTCGATCCCTATCATCCTTGCCCTTACCCTTGGGCTTGGAAGACTCAAACTTGTTCAGAGGCTTGAACTCTATCTAGGCCTCGACAGTAGTCATGGCTTTAACCAAGTCATGAACTCCTCTTCTTTGTAGCTCATGCTTCACCCACGGCTTCAGCCCATCCATGAAAGCAAAGAATGCATCCTTCTCACCTAGATTCGAGATCTGTAGCATCAGTTCAGAGAATTTCTGGACATACTCCCTTATGTCCCCTTGCTAGCTTAACCTGTGCAACTTTGCCCACGCCTCATCATCGGCATACTCCGGGTAAAATTGTTCTCTGAACTCTTTTTGGAACTCTGCCTAGGTTCCAATCTTGGCGCTCCCACGCTTAACATCATCACACCTGCGCCTTCACCACAATAAGGTTACATCAGTGAGATACATAGCAACGATGCTTACTTTTATCGCCTCATCTTGCATGCCCATGGCCTGGAAGTACTGCTCCATACCCTAAAGGTAGTTTTCTACTTCCTTGGCCGCCCTAGTCCCCTTAAACTCCTTAGGCTTAGGGACATCTAATCTAGATTTGGACACTCCAGCAAACATGCCATTCCCAATGGCAGTCTTGCAAGTAACGAGCTCACTGGTAAGCTCTTCCATCCGTTGCCGCACGGCTTCCATTCCATCGTGCAAGGTCTGCACTTCAGCCTCTAAAGTCTAGTTCTTTTTGGTGAGGTGAACATGTCCAAGCCTTTGTTGAGAGCAGCTTCTAGCTCACTTTGGATCTCCTCCCCTATGGAGTCTAGCGATGCAATGTGAGTCTCTGCTTCCTCAAGCTTCTCCCCAATGTCGCCTACAGTCACCTCCACCTTGGCCAGCCTATCGTCCATGGTAGACCAGATATCTCTAGAACTGGCTTTCTTGCCTCTTCCCTGACCATGCTCCTAGGCCTCATGCTCCTAGGCCTCTGGTTGTTGGCTAGCAACGTCGCTTTGGGATGCCATCTCCTCAATCACGATCTAACCTGCACAACACAAACACGCAGACTCAAACTTGCTCTGATACCAACTGTCACGAGCTCCGACCTTAGACTCAGAATTCGTGAGGCCTTAGGCTTGGAATCACCTCCTTTGTGCCTAAGTCAGCCTAAAACACAAGCGTGCAGGCACTAGAACAATGGGAAGGGCTGATTACGCAAGTTAAAGAGAAATAGATAAGAAGATAGAATTCTGGAAATGCTCTTGTATTCACTAAAACAGAAGTGTTTGATGGCGTACAAATGAGGGTGGAGCAGCCCTCTATTTATAGTTGAGGCTCCAGCTACAACTTAATGGCATATCCCTAGAATAAAGGCTAAAATCATGGGATTACAATCAATCAGGATGCTAACTCCTGATTTTCAAGGTCAACCAAATTTGCCAGGATGCTCCTACCTGTTTCCAGAAGCTTCCCTTGTGTGTCCAGCATCTTGGGCCCTTCTGGATATGGTGTGGGTAGCTTGTATGCCAGGCCTTGGTCTCATGGGCTGGCCTACAAGTCGGGAAGGCGTTCTGAGCTCGTTTGCTAGGCTTTGCGCACAGATACTCGTCAGCACGCCTGGTCTGCAGGCCTCAACCTCTGGCTCACCTGTTGGTTTGCCTGATGTGCCTGGTGCGCCCGCCCAGGGTGTGACACAGGGGGGAACCGACCGATCCCTAACTTGTGCATCCTACCCCTCTGGCCAACTGAGCGCCCGTACGCCCGTTTCATGGGTTGACTTAGGCATACAGAGTTCATTCCCAGTCTAAGCATACGGAGTTCATTCCCAGTGTAAGATCGGATCGAAGCGAAGGTTGTAGGTGCACATGCTGGGCTCGGGCATGTGCTGGTGCCACAATTTTTTTTCACGCGGGGCACCATCACCGGAGCATCGCTGGAGAACCTGATCGACGGGATTGGGGTTCCAATGATTGAGGGGCGGGGGGTCGGGTGCACAAGATGTGTGATGGCTGCTGGTACTTGGCCCTTATATTGGCCCTCTATGCCTCATCAAACCTCTAGAACTAACACCCTCTTAAAGAGCGTTCAAGATTTTACAGGTTTGCTGCCAGTGGCCATTAAAGTGTCTAAAATGGGGACACTTTTTTCAAATGGTCACAAAATCCTGTACACTTTGAGTTTTTAGCTGAATTTTTTTGTGCATGCCAACAAAAAGACAAGGATCATGTCTACCAAGTTTGGGGCCAACACTACTTCTGAAAAAATTTAAAAAAAATCCTAAACTGTAAAAGGTTTTGAAAATCGTGAAAAATAGAAAATGAGTCGTCTTGCCATGAAACTTCACATGAAGGCTTAAGGGAGCATTGTATGAGTTTACAAGCCATAAAAATGGCATTGGCATGGTAGAAATATGAACATGTGCCTAAACCCACCTACCACCTTATCGATTCACGGCTTGCACATCCCGTCTCTCTGGTCGGCGTAGTGCCTGCCCGTTCGTTTCATCCGTTGGCTTAGGCATACGGAGTTAATTCCCAATCTAAGATCAGACCGAACCGAGGGTTGCGATAGTAGGATCGACAGCACGCAGGGGGGACTCGATCGATCCCTGGCATGTGCATCTTACCCCTTTGGCTGGCTGAGCGCCTGTACGCTCGTTTCGTGGGTTGACTTAGGCATACGAAGTTCATTCCCAGTCTAAGCATACGGAGTTCATTTCCAGTGTAAAATCTGACTGGACCGAGGGTTACGGGTGCACAAGCTGGGCTCGGGCATGTGCTGGTGCAGCATTTTTTTTTCACCCGGAGCACCATTGCCGGAGAACTTGATCGGTGGCATTAGGGTTCCGACGATTGGGGGGCGGGAGGGTGTGCGGACATGATGGGTGCTAGTACTTGGCCCTTATATTGACCCCCTATCCCTTATCAAACCTCGAGAACTCACCCCCCCTTAAAGAGCATTTGAGATTTTATTGGTTTGCTGCCAGTAGCCATTAAAGTTTTTGAAATGGGGACACTTTTTTCAAATGGTCACAAAATCCTGTACACTTCAAGTTATTAGCTGAATTTTTTTGTGCATGTGAAAAAAAATACAAGGATCACATCTACCAAGTTTGGGGCCAAAACTCCTTCTGAAAAAATTTTTAAAAAATCCCGAACAGTAAAAACTTTTAAAAATCATGAAAAATAGAAAACGAGTCGTCTTGCCATGAAACTTAACATGAAGGCTTAAGGGACCATTGTATGAATTTACAAGCCATAAAAATGGCATTGGCATGGCAAAAATATGAAGATGTGCCTAAACCCAGCTATCATCCTATCAATCCACGTATTGCGTATCCCACCTCTCTGGCCAGCATAGTGCCTGCATGCCCGCTCGTTTCATCGGTTGGCTTAGGCATACCGAGTTCATTCCCAGTCTAAGATCAGACCAGTCTGAGGGTTGCAACAGCAGGATCGATAGCATGCAGAGGGGGACCCGACCGATCACTGGCTTATGCATCCTGCCCCTCTGGTCGGCCGAGCGCCCGCACGTTCATTTCGTGGGTTAATTTAGGCATACAGAGTTCATTCCCAGTCTAAGCATACGGAGTTCATTCCCAGTGCAAGATCAGACCGGACCGAGGGTTGTGGGTGCACATGCTGGGCTCGGGCATGTGCTGGTGTCGCATTTTTTTTTCGCTCGGGGCACCATCGTCGGAGCATCGCCAAAGAACCTGACCGACGGCATTGGGGTTCCGACGATTGGGGGGGCGGGGGGTGTGTGCACATGATGTGCGATGGGTGATGGTACTTGGCCCTTATATTGCCCCCTATCGCTCATCAAACCTCTAGAACTCACACCCCCTTAAAGAGCATTTGAGATTTTACAGGTTTGCTGCCAGTAGCCATGAAAGTGTACACTTGGAGTTTTTAGCTGAATTTTTTTTTGCATGGCAAGAAAAATACAAGGATCATGTCTACCAAGTTTGGGGCCAAAACTCCTTCTGAAAAAAGTTTAAAAAAATCTCGAACCGTAAAAAGTTTCAAAAATTGTGAAAAATAGAAAACGTGTGTCTTGCCATGAAACTTCACATGAAGGCTTAAGCGACCATTGTATGTATTTACAAGCCATAAAAATGGCATTGGCATGGTAGAAATATGAAGATGTGCCTAAACCCACCTACCACCCTATCGATCCACGACTTGCGCATCCCACCTCTCTGGCCAGCGTAGTGCCTGCCTGCCCGCTCGTTTTGTTGGTTGGCTTAGCCATACGGAGTTCATTCTTAGTCTAAGATCAGACCAGACCAAGGGTTACGGCAGCAGGATTGGTAGCACGCAGGAGGGGACCTGGCCGACCCTCAGCTTGTGCATCCTGCCCCTCTGGCCGGCTGAGCGCCCGCATGCTTGTTTTATGGGTTGACTTAGGCATATGCAGTACATTCCTAGTCTAAGAATACGGAGTTCATTCCCAGTGTAAGATCAGACCAGACCGAAGGTTATGGTTGCACATGCTGGTCTCGGGCATTTGCTGGTGCCACATTTTCTTTCACCTGGGGCACCATCGCTGGAGAACCTGACCGACGGCATTGGGGTTCTGACGATTGGGGGGTGGGGGGCTGTGCCCACATGATGTGCAATGGGTGCTTGTACTTGGCCTTTATTTTGGCCCCCTATCCCTCATCAAACCTCGAGAACTCACACCCCCTTAAAGACCATTTGAGATTTTACAGGTTTGCTGCCAGTAGCCATTAAAGTGTCTGAAATGGGGACGTTTTTTTTCAAATGGTCACAAAATCCTGTACACTTCGAGTTTTTAGCTAAATTTTTTTGTGCATGCCAAAAAAAATACAAGGATCACGTCTAGCAAGTTTGGAGCCAAAAATCCTTCTGAAAAAGTTCTAAAAAAATCCTGAACCGTAAAAAGTTTCAAAAATCATGAAAAATATAAAACGAGTCATCTTGCCATGAAACTTCACATGAAGGCTTAAGGGACCATTGTATGAATTTACAAGCCATAAAAATGGCATTGGCATGGCAGAAATATGAAGATGTGCCTAAACCCACCTACCACCCTATCGATCCACGGCTTGCATATCCCGCCTCTCTGGCCGGCGTAGTGCCCGCTCGCCCGCTCGTTTTGTCACTTGGCGTAGGCACACGTAGTTCATTCCTAGTTTAAGATTGGATTGGCAGCACGTAGGGGGGACCCAATCGATCCCCAGCTTGCACATCCTGCCCCTCTGGCCGACTGAGCGCCCGTACGCTCATTTTATTGGTTGACTTAGGCATACAGAGTTCATTCCTAGTCTAAGCATACAGAGTTCATTCCCAGTGCAAGCATACGGAGTTCATTCCTAGTGTAAGATCAGACTGGATCGAGGGTTGTGGGTGCACTTGCTGGGCTCAGGTATGTGCTGGTGTCGCATTTTTTTTCGCCCGGGGCACCATCTCCAGAGCATCGTCAGAGAACCTGATCGACGGCATTGGGGTTTCGACGATTGGGGGGGCGGGGGGTGTGCGCACGTGATTGCGATGGGTGCTGGTACTTGGCCCTTATATTGGGCCCCTATCCCTCATCAAACCTCGAGAACTCACACCCTCTTAATGAGCATTTGAGATTTTACAGGTTTGCTGCCAGTAGCCATTAAAGTGTCTAAAATGGGGACACTTTTTTCAAATGGTCACAACATCCTGTACACTTAGAGTTTTTAGCTGAATTTTTTTGCCCATGCCAAAAAAATTACAAGGATCATGTCTACCAAGTTTGGGGTCAAAACTCCTTCTGAAAAAATTTTAAAAAAATCCTGAACCGTAAAAATTTTGAAAATCGTGAAAAATAAAAAATGAGTCGTCTTGCCATGAAACTTCACATGAAGGCTTAAGGGACCGTTGTATGAATTTACAAGCCATAAAAATGTCATTGGCATGGCAGAAATATGAAGATGTGCCTAAACCCACTTACCACCCTATCGATCCATGGCTTGCACATCCCGCCTCTCTGGCCGACGTAGTGCCCGCCCGCCCGCTCGTTTCGTTGGTTGACTTAGGCATACGAAGTTCATTCCCAGTCTAAGATTAGACCAAACCGAGGGTTGTGGTAGCAGGATCGGCACCACGTAGGGGGCACCCGGCCAATCCCTAGCTTGCGTATGTTGCCCCTCTGGCCGACTGAGATGCTCGTTTCGTGGGTTGACTTAGGCATACGGAGTTCATTCCCAGTCTAAGCATACGGAGTTCATTCCCAGTGTAAGATCAGATCAGACTGAGGGTTGTGAGTGCACTTGCTGGGCTCGGGCATGTGCTGGTATTGCATTTTTTTTTGCCTGGGGCACCATCGCCGAAGCATCACCAGAGAACCTGACCGGCGGCATTGTGGTTTCGGCGATTGGGGGGGCGGGGGGTGTGCGCACATATGTGCGATGGGTGCTGGTACTTAGCCCTTATATTGGCCCCCTATCCCTCATCAAACCTTGAGAACTCGCACCTCCTTAAAGAGCATTTGAGATTTTACAGGTTTGCTGCCAGTAGCCATTAAAGTGTCTGAAATGGGGAAACTTTTTTCAAATGGTCACAAAATCTTGTACACTTCGAGTTTTTAGCTGAATTTTTTTGTGCATGCCAAAAAAAAAATACAAGGATCATGTCTACCAAGTTTGGGGCCAAAACTCCTCCTGAAAAAATTTAAAAAAACCCCGAACCATAAAAAGTTTTGAAAATCGTGAAAAATAGAAAACGAGTCGTCTTGCCAAGATACTTAACATGAAGGCTTAAGGGACCATTGTATGAATTTACAAGCCATAAAAATGGCATTGGCATGGCAAAAATATGAAGATGTGCCTAAACCCACCTACCACCCTATCGATCCACGGCTTGTGCATCCCGTCTCTCTGGTCGGCATAGTGCCCGCCCGTCCGCTCGTTTCGTCGGTTGGCTTAGGCATACGGAGTTCATTCCTAGTCTAAGATCGAACTAAACTGAGGGTTGCGACAGCAAGATCGGTAGCGCGTAGGGGGGACCCGACTGATCCCCAGCTTGTGCAGCCTGCCCCTCTGGCCGACTGAGCGCCCGCACGCTTGTTTCATGGGTAGACTTAGGCATACGGAGTTCATTCCCAGTCTAAGCATATGGAGTTCATTCCCAGTGTAAGATCAGACTGGACCGAGGGTTGCGGGTGTAGATGTTGGGCTTGGGCAAGTGCTGGTGCTACATTTTTTTTCGCCCGGGGCACCATCGCCGAAGCATCGTCGGAGAACCTGACCGGCGACATTGGGGTTCTGACGATTGGGGGGCGGGGGGGTGCGTGCACATGATGTGTGATGGGTGCTGGTACTTGGCCCTTATATTGGCCCCCTATCCCTCATCAAACCTCCAGAACTCACACCCCCTTAAAGAGCTTTTTAGATTTTACAAGTTTGCTGCCAGTAGCCATTAAAGCGTCTGAAATGGGGACACTTTTTTCAAATGGTCACAAAATCATGTACACTTCGAGTTTTGAGCTGACTTTTTTTATGCATGCCAAAAAAAATACAAGGATCATGTCTACCAAGTTTGGGGCCAAAACTCCTTCTGAAAAAATTTTAAAAAAATCCCAAACCGTAAAAAGTTTCAAAAATCATGAAAAATAGAAAACGAGTCGTCTTGCCATGAAACTTCACATGAAGGCTTGAGGGACCATTGTATGAATTTATAAGCCATAAAAATGGCATTGGCATGGAGGAAATATGAAGATGTGCCTAAACCCACCTACCACCCTATCGATCCACGGCTTGCGCATCCCGCCTCTCTGGTCAGCGTAGTGCCCGCCCGCCCGCTCGTTTCGTCGGTTGGCTTAGGCATACGGAGTTCATTCCCAGTCTAAGATCAGACCGGACCACATGTGAATAAAACCTCATGTGGTTAACTACCAAGGCTAGAGAAATTTTCTTGAGAAAAAAAAAACAAAAAAAAGAGAAAAAAGAAAAAATGAAGTTTTGAGTCTAAGATAAATTGGCGATCACTATTAGAAATTTTTCAAATACCTAAATGCCAATTTGCTCATTCAGTTGACCCCATTTCATCAGTCATGACCCCTTGATAGCCTTAAATTCGAATTTGTGAACCTTATTTTGACCTGATATTGTTGGCAATATTTTTTTCTAAGGCAATGAACAAATGAAACAACCATTAACAAATGTGTGGTTCCTAGAAAATCAAGTCTATATGACTTTTTTTTTTTTTAGAATTCAAATGCTATAATTGAATATGATAAGATTATGCTGCAGTTCCAAAATTTTCAAATCCAAAATACACTTAAGCATATTACCATTTCAGTTTTTTTATCGCAAAATTAACCCGATCCTTTGTCTTGAGGTATATTTGTCAGAAAAGAAATATCTCATTACCTCTAAGGCAACTTGAGTTATGATTAACCCTTTTGTTCTCTTTTTATGGAGTAACTTAGATCATTTGATACCTTAAACATGTTTACCCCACATAATCTTTTTCTTATCCATTTCATATGACCCTTCTTTTGTAATTACTTTCATTATGGGTGGTTTGCTAAAATGGGACATCTTTCATGAAACGTGTTACTGGCAAAATGAATCTAGGTGTGAACTATGGGGGCATAAAAAAAAATAAAAACAACAAAAAAAAAAGAAAAAAAAAGAAAAAATTGGTTATGACATCATGCACTAAAAAATTTGAGCAAATCCAAAAAAGGTTATGACAAAGTAAGGTTTTGAAAAAAAAAAAACAAAAAATTTTTTTTGAGATTAAAAAGAAAAAAACCTTTTTCCAAGTTCATTTTCCTGAAGAGTAGTCTTCAATTTAAGTGTTTATGCTTGAAGTGACAAATGGCCATCTTTCATTATCTCTTCACAAAAATAAAAATTTATCTCTTGTTACCTCTTGAGCTTGATTGAATTCTTTCAAAATTAACCCTGACTAAGGATCACTTTTCATATTTGCGAAAAAAAAAACAAAAAAAAAAGAAATATGTTTGAAGGATAAGAATGAGAATGTCTAATGGAATCTCATGTGATAGGGGCACAAACCTAGTATAAAAGTTCATAAAAGTTTTGAATCCACTCAGTGAAAGGGTGTAAAAAAAAAGGAAAGGAAGAATAAAAAAAAAAGGGAAAGAAATGAATTGGTGGAAAGCACAAAATAAAATATACCTTAGAGTGTATCCTTCCAATGAAAAATGATCCTTAGTTTCAAATACCTTTAAATAGTTGTTTTGGGCCTTTTTATCCTTTTCTTTGGCGACAATGAACCTTAACCTACATTACAACCTTTGAAAAGTCCATATTGGATCAGGCATGAAAGCTTAAACTTGAAGAGTTTCTCTTGAAAAATGAACATTAATTTTTTGAGTTTTCCTTTTTGAAAAAAACTCTTTTCCTCTTTTGGATTAGATTGGAATTCTCAAGTGCATGGTGTGTTAAAAAAAAAAGAGAAAAATAGAAATAAATGTGGCTCTAGGGTGAAAACCCTCAAAAGGGCAGTCTAAAGCCAACCCTGAAAGGTCACTTCTGATGCTACGTATGGTGGATGTTAAACAAAAGTAAAGCCAAACCTTTTGAAAGATCTAAAATATCAAAGCCATAGAAGTCTGAGATGGGTTGATTATTCCCAAAAAACCCTTTAAAATCTTAATCCCTTACAGCTGATCTTAACATATATCAAAATGTCGCATTTGGAAACTAAGAAAAATGTTGAATATGTTTGATTTTCAAGGAATTCATGCTTTTAGAAAAGCTTGTGTTTCATTTGTGAGCTTGCATGCCTCTTTCACTCGCTTCAAGGATTGGAACCTTTTGAATCAACATCGCTATCTACAAAACTATTACATCCATTTGGAAAGAAAATCCTCACCTTTTTCATTTTTGATAGGGATTTCCAAATTCTAAAAAGGAATAAAATAAAATAAAATTTAAGTCCAGTTTATCTGGCCTCAAATGAAGATTTAAGTCCAGTTTATCTGGCCATCAATGATATTTAAGCCTAGTTTATCTGGCCATTAATGAAGCTTTAAGCCCAATTTATTTGGCTCTCAGTGAAACTTTAAGCCCAGTTTATCTGGCCATTAATGAAGCTTTAAGCCTAGTTTATCTGGCCATCAATGAGGTTTTAAACCTAGTTTATCTGGCTTCAAATGAAGATTTAAGCCTAGTTTAGCTGGCCTTCAATAAATTTAAGCCAAGTTTATTTAGCCTCAAAAGAAGTTTTAGAGTTTCAAAGTTCTATCCATAATAAAATTTCTCGATACATAACCTTTTGAAAGATCTTGCATTTGCATTACTTGTATCATGAGAAAGACATTTAACCTAAACAAAAAGAGATATTCAAATTTGCATCGCTTATCTGTGCATCATGAAAGGGATATTTGCATTTGCATCACTTACATCTGTACTACAAGAAAGACATTTGCATTTGCATCACTTGCATTTGCACTTGCACAAGATATTTGCATTCGCACCATAAAAAAAAAATTTTCATATTTGTAAAACTATGGCATCCGCATCCTAAGAAAAGGTATTTATAGAAGCATTTACATGAAAAGAACATTGTCATTGTCAAATATAGTTGCATCAAGCATTTGCATCCTTGCATTTGCATCCTTGCATTTGCATTGAAATTTATATTTTTATCAACATTTCCATTAGCATCATTTGATCAAGATGGACATTTGTATCATTGATTGCATTCATTAAATCTGATTGAAAAAAAAAAACATTTTCAAAAAAAAATTTCAAATTTTAAAGTTTCATCGCCTCTGATTATGAGGAGCATTTAAAGATTTTGAGATTTGTAAGACCTCTGGGCATAATCTCTAAAAGCCTCTGCGCATGACTTTCAAGATTAAAAGATTTTCAAATTTTACAGTTTCATTGCTTCTGATTATAAAGAGCATTCAAAGATTTTGAGATTTGTAAGACCTCTAGGCATAATTTTGATTTACGGTGTTGTCCCGATCGATTTTTTATTTCTGACTTGCAATGTTACCCAAGTCAATTCTGTAAGATCTCCGGGCATGATTCTGTAAGACCTTCGAGCATGATTTCTAAGACCTCCGGGCATAATTTCGATTCGTGATGTTATCCTGATCGATTCCTTATCTTTCGAATTACGATTTTATTCCAGTCGATTCTGTAAGACCTCCGGGCATGATTCTATAAGACCTCCAAGTATGATTCTTAAGACCTCCAAGCGTAATTTCGATTCACAGTGTTATCCCGATCGATTCCTTATCTTTTGACTTACGATGTTATCCCAGTCGATTTTGTAAAACCTTCTAACATAATTTCGATTCGCGGTGTTATCCCGATCGATTCTTTATCTTTTGACTGCGATGTTATCCCAGTCTATTTTGTAAGACCTCCGGGCATAATTTCGATTCGCGTGTGTTATTTGGATTGATTTATTATTTTTTTTTAAACTTGCGGTGTCATCCCAATTGTTTTGTTTAAAAAAAAATATTCATGATCCATTTTCGAACAAAATCATTGTCATTGTCTTTGCCCTATTCTTGATTCTCAGTAATGTGCAAAGAGGGGCAGCTGTTAACATCAAATTTTGTCCTCAAAAATAAAAATAATAATATTATACGAAATAAAAAAAATAAATACCAAAAAATAATACAAAAAAATAGCAAAAAAACAAAAAAAAAGAAAAATAATTAAGGATGGCAGTGGTGCCGCCACTGCCACCAGGCCCACCACCCATCACATACCCTGTTCATCCTACCCTACTACCAGAAAATACAGAAGAAATAAAGAGGTGGGCTCGTGTTTACATCCCGTGATCGAGCCCAATGCCCTTCCCTCCAAACACATATGGCTGGAGCTCTATAAATAGAGCTCATAGCGAAGCCAAAACAGACAGAAAAAAAGAAGAGGCCGATTCTGTCAAAAAAAACTACAAAAAAAAAAAAACCACAGTCCTCCCCGCAGGGAGGAACCCAGCACCGAAGCTACCTACAAAAGCAAGAAAATAGATCAGTCTTGCTTCAACAAAACAAACAAAAAAAAATTGAAAACAGAAACTTTGAGCCCCGATCTACGCCGATCGGAGCTATTTTTGACAAAAAGGAGGTCAGATCTTGAAAGAGCGCGTTGAAGAGCGCTTCTAGAAGTATTTTGGCATTTTTCGATCACCAGCGACCACCGCTGGCATTGACCCAGGCACCGGCTAGAGCGGTGGCCCGGCGACCGAACGATGGACGGCCAGACCTCTCCCCCTGCTCTCTCTCTCCTTCTCTCCCTTTTTTTTCTAAAACAAAAACCAAATGAACCAAAAAAATCTTTAGCTATATATAGTAAAGCAAAAACTCAAAACGACGTCGTTTAGGGAAAGACCCAAAACGATACCGTTTTAACCAAAGAGGATCCGTTCGTGGACCTAGATCCGAGATCCGCATAAATCGACCCGTCAACCCGCTTCATCCAACTTTGAACCGGTCCAGTGAATCGATCTGAGCCAGTCCGAACCACTGGACCGCCCGAACCACCTATCGAATCGCAGAACCGGTCCAGACCAGCACTGACTGGACCGTTGACCGGTCAAGTTCAAGTAAAAAAAAATTTTTATTTTTTTATTTTTTTATATTATTATTTTTGTTATTTTAAGTATATTTTTATATTTATGCATGATAAATTTCTAAATTTGTTAGAATAAATGTTTAATTGTTTTAATAATAATAAAATTGAAAACAAATAATAGTTAAAAATATATTAAAAATGTTCAAAAAAATATTTATTATTATTATTATTATTATTATTTTCCCTGCCTAGATGTTGGAGGGAATAAAAAATATTTTTTTAAAAGATAATTCTGCCTAGATGTTGGGGAATTATTATGAATAAATTTTCATAAAAAAACACATAAGAAATTTTTAATTAGTTTTGAAAAATTATAAAAAATTGAACTTGCTCTGAAAGTCTACCTAGATGATGGGGATTTTTAGAGATGTTCGCGTTTTACTTAAATCTTAAACACTAATTTTTAATTTTCAAAATCCTAAGTTTTTAAAACCCCTAAAAATCCAAAATCCCCTAAAATTCAAAACCTCTTAAAATCCAAAGTCCTAAAAATCCTAAAGTCAAGTGGGAAAATTCTATTTGAAGCAATTTGTTCCCGAATGCTGATTAGATGATGGGGTATTTAGAAAATTTTACTTCGTTAAGTCTTTTCACACGATTTCTTAATTTGCATCAACAATAAGATTAATAAATAAAAAGTATAATAGTAAATTGGGAGCTTAAATATAAACAGTCGCACCTAAGTTCTGCCTAGATGTTGGAGAGTTAGGGTGGTTTTATTATACTTAAGAATCCAACTTTTAAATTACATTTCATTTTACATAACATTCATTGACATGCACACATTAGCATGTTATTATTAGTATTTATTTGTACTATTCTGTCTTTAATTTTTATTTGTACTACTTTTTAAAAAAATTATGATATTATAAAATAAAATAAAAATAACATTTCGAAAGAAATAATTCTTGGTACTCTACCTAGACGTTGGAGAGTCTCTAACATTATTTTCTATAAAGATTGTTATTTTATTTTATGGATTATTGTGTCAAATCTTAAGTAAAAAGAGTTATTTTAAATTCTGCCTAGATGTTGGAGAATTTTAAGATAATTCTTGAACTTAAAGATTTTCTCAATATTTCTAAATAAATATTTTAGCAAAATTTTATTCAAGTGAAGGGAATTAGTGTTAAATTTCAAATTAAAATCATTTTTATCCAACACAAAAAATAGTGCGTAATCGACTCTCGGACCCAACCTAGTTTTTCGTAGACCGAAATTATCTTTTTGATAAACTTTAAATCTATTTTATAGTTTTATTAAAAAGATAAACTTTTGGGTGGCCAATCACACCCTAACAAATATTGGTGGCGACTCCACTTTTTATTTATTTTTCTTTATTTTAAAACATCACTTTTACGTCTGGCGGTCCCAAAACCGTTACGACAATGTGTGATGGGTGCTGGTACTTGCCCTTATATTGGCCCCCTATCCCTCATCAAACCTCAAGAACTCACACCCCCTTAAAGAGCATTTGAGATTTTACAGGTTTGCTGCCAGCAGCCATTAAAGTGTCTGAAATGGGACCATTTTTTTAAATGGTCACAAAATCCTGTACACTTCAAGCTTTTAGCTGAATTTTTTTATGCAAGCCAACAAAAACACAAGGATCACGTCTACCAAGTTTGGGGCCAAAAATCCTTCTGAAAAAATTTTAAAAAAATCCTGAACCGTAAAAAGTTTGAAAAATCGTGAAAAATAGAAAACGAGTCGTCTTGCCATGAAACTTCACATGAAGGCTTAAGGGACCATTGTATGAATTTACAAGCCATAAAAATGGCATTGGCATGGCAGAAATATGAAGATGTGCCTAAACCCACCTACCACCCTATTGATCCATGGCTTTCGCATCCCGCCTCTCTGGCCGGCGTAATGCCCGCCCGTCGGCTTGTTTCGTCGGTTGGCTTAGGCATGTAGAGTTCATTCCCAGTCTAAGATCGGACCGGACTGAGGGTTGGGGCAGCAAGATTGGCAGCATGTAGAGGGGACCCGACCGATCCCCGGCTTGCGCATCCTGCCCCTCTGGCCGGCTAAGCACCCGCATGCTCATTTCGTGGGTAGACTTGGGCATACGGAGTTCATTCCCAGTCTAAGCATACGGAGTTCACTCCCAGTGTAAGATCAGACTGGACCGAGGCATACGGGTGCACATGCTGGGCTTGGGCATGTGCTGGTGCCGTATTTTTTTCGCCCGGGGTGTCATAGCCGGAGCATCGCCGGAGAACCTGACCAGCATCATTGGAGGTTCCAGCGATTTGGGGGGGCAGGGGGGGTGTGCGCACATGATGTGCAATGGGTGCTGGTACATGGCCCTTATATTGGCCCCCAATCCCTCATCAAACCTCGAGAACTCACACCCCCTTAAAGAGCATTTGAGATTTTACAGGTTTGCTGCCAGTAGCGATTAAAGTGTCTGAAATGGTGACAGTTTTTTCAAATGGTGACAAAATCTTGTGCACTTCGAGTTTTTTCCTGAATTTTTTTATGCATGCCAACAAAAATACAAGGATCACCTCTACCAAGTTTGGGGCTAAAACTCCTTTTGAAAAAATTTTAAAAAATCCTGAACCGTAAAAAGTTTTGAAAATTGTGAAAAATAGAAAACGAGTCGTCTTGCCATAAAACTTCACATGAAGGCTTAGGGGACCATTGTATGGATTTACAAGCCATAAAAAAGGCATTGGCATGGCAGAAATATGAAGATGCGCCTACACCCACCTACCACCCTATCGATCCACGGCTTGCGCATCCCGCCTCTCTGGCAGACGTAGTGCTCGCACACCCGCTCGTTTCGTCATTTGGCTTAGGCATACGGAGCTATTCCCAGTCTAAAGTTGGATCGGACCGGGGGTTGCGACAGTAGGATCAGTAGCACACGGAAGAGGACCTGGCCGATCCCCGGCTTGTGCATCCTACCCCTCTGGCCGGTTGAGTGCCCGCACGCTCGTTTCGTCGGTTGACTTAGGCATACGGAGTTCATTCCCAATTTAAGCATACGGAGTTCATTCCTAGTGTAAGATCGGACCGGACCGAGGGTTGCGGGTGCACATGCTGGGATTCGACATGTGCTGGGGCCGTATTTTTTTTCACCCAGGGCACCATCATCGAAGCATCGTCGGAGAACTTGACCGATGGCATTGGGGGTTTCGACGATTTGGGGGGGCGGGGGGGTGTGTGCACATGATGTGCGATGGGTGCTGGTACTTGGCCCTTATATTGGCCCCCTATCCCTCATCAAACCTCGAGAACTCACACCCCCTTAAAGTGCATTTGAGATTTTACAGGTTTGCTGCCAATAGCCATTAAAGTGTCTGAAATGGGGACACTTTATTCAAATGGTAACAAAATCCTGTACACTTCGAGTTTTTAGCTGAATTTTTTTTTTGTAGGCCAACAGAAATACAAGGATTACGTTTACCAAGTTTGGGGCCAAAACTCCTTCTGAAAAAATTTTAAAAAAATCTCGAACCGTAAAAAGTTTCAAAAATCGTGAACAATAGAAAACGAGTCATCTTGCCATGAAACTTCACATGAAGGCATAAAAATGGCATTGGCATGGCAGAAATATGAAGATGTTCCTAAACCCACCTACCACCCTATCAATCCATGGCTTGCGCATCCCGCCTCTCTGGTCGACGTAGTGCCCGCCCACCCACTCATTTCGTCGGTTGGCTTAGGCATACGGAGTTCATTCCCAGTCTAAGATTAGAGCGGATTGAGGGTTGTGACAGCAGGATCGGTAGCACGCAGAGGGGGACCCGACCGATGTTCGGCTTGCTTATCCTACCCCTCTGGCAGGCTGAGCACCCGCACACTCATTTCGTAGGTTCACTTAGGCATACAGAGTTCATTCCCAGTGTAAGCATAAGGAGTTCATTCCCAGTCGGGGCACCATCATCAGAGTATCGTCGGAGAACCTGACCGACGGCATTGGGGGTTCCGACGATTGGGGGGCAGGGGGTGTGTGCACATGATGTGCGATGGGTGCTAGTAGTTGGCCCTTATATTGGCCCCCTATCCCTCATCAAACCTCAAGAACTCTCACCCCTTAAAGAGCATTTACGATGACATTGGGGTTCCGACGATTGGTGGGCGGGGGGGTGTGTGCACATGATGTACGATGGGAGCAGGTACTTGGCCCTTATGTTGGCCCCCTATACCTCATCAAACTTCGAGAACTCACACCCCTTAAAGAGCATTTGAGATTTTACAGGATTGTTGCCAGTAGCCATTAAAGTGTATGAAATGCGGACACTTTTTTTAAATGGTCACAAAATCCTGTACGCTTCGAGTTTTTAGCTGAATTTTTTTTATGCATGCCAAAAAAAATACAAGGATCATGTCTAAAACGTTTGGGGCCAAAACTCCTTTTGAAAAAATTTAAAAAAAATCCCGAACCATAAAAAGTTTCAAAAATCCTGAAAAAATAGAAAATGAGTCATCTTGCCATGAAACTTCATATGAAGGCTTAAGGGACCATTTTATGAATTTACAAGCCATAAAAATGTTATTGGCATGGCAAAAATATGAAGATGTGCCTAAACCCACCTACCACCCTATCGATCCACGGCTTGCGCATCCTGCCTCTCTAGCCGGCGTAGCGTCCGCCCGCCCGCTCGTTTCGTCGGTTGGCTTAGGCATGCGGAGTTCATTCCCAGTCTAAGATTGGACCAGACCGAGGGTTGTGGGAGCAGGATCGACAGTACACAGAGGGGGACCCAGTCGATCCCCGGCTTGTGCATCCTGCCCCTCTGGCCAGTTGAGCGCCCGCACGCTCGTTTCGTGGGTTGACTTAGGCATACAGAGTTCATTCCCAGTGTCAGATCGGACCAAACCGAGGGTTACGGATGCATATACTGGGCTAGGGCATGTGCTGGTGCCACATTTTTTTTCACCCGGGGCATCATCGCCGAAGCATCGCCAGAGAACCTAACCAGCGGCATTGGGGGTTTCGACGATTGGGGGGTGGGGGGGTGTGCGCACATGATGTGCAATGGGTGGTGGTACTTGGCCCTTATATTGGCCCCCTATCCCTCATCAAACCTCGAGAACTCACACCCCCTTAAAGAGCATTTGAGATTTTACAGGTTTGCTGCTAGTAGCCATTAAAGTGTCTGAAATGGGGACATTTTTTTCAAATGGAAACAAAATCTTGTACACTTCGAGTTTTTAGCTGAATTGTTTTGTGCATGCCAACAAAAATACAAGGATCACGTCTACCAAGTTTGGGGCCAAAACTCCTTTTGAAAAAATTTTAAAAAAATCCCGAATCGTAAAAAGTTTCAAAAATCGTGAAAAATAGAGAACGAGTCGTCATGCCATGAAACTTCACATGAAGGCTTAAGGGACCATTATATGAATTTACAAGCCATAAAAATTTACGCATCCCGTCTCTCTGGCTGACGTAGTGCTAGCCCGCCTGCTCATTTCATCTGTTGGCTTACGCTTACGAAGTTCATTCCCTGTCTAAGATCAGATCGGGCTGAGGGTTGCAACAACAGGATCGGCAGCACACAGAGGGGGACCCGATTGATCCTCAACTTGCACAACCTACCTCTCTGGCCGGCTGACTGCCCGCACTATTGATTCGTAGGTTGACTTAGGCATACGGAGTTCATTCCCAGTCTAAGCATACGAAGTTCATTCCCAGCATAAGATCAGACCGGACCGAGGGTTATGGGTGCACATGCTGGGCTCGACCATGTGTCGGTGCTGCATTTTTTTCGCCTGAGGCACCATCGTCGAAGCATCCCTGGAGAAGCTGACCGGCAGCATTGGGTGTTCCGGTGATTGGGGGGCGGGGGGGGTGTGCACACATGATGTGCGATGGGTACTGGTACTTGACCCTTATATTGGCCCCCTATCCCTCATCAAACCTTGAAAACTCACACCCCCTTAAAGAGCATTTGAGATTTTACAGGTTTGCTGCCAGTAGCCATTAAAGTGTCTGAAATGGGGACATTTTTTTCAAATGGTCACAAAATCCTGTACACTACGAGTTTTTTGTTGAATATTTTTGAGCATGCCAACAAAAATACAAGGATCACGTCTACCAAGTTTGGGGCCAATACTCCTTCTGAAAAAACTTTTAAAAAATCCCAAACCGTAAAAAGTTTCCAAAATCGTGAAAAATAGAAAACGAGTCGTCTTGCCATGAAACTTCACATGAAGGCCTAAGGGACCATTGTATGAATTTAGAAGCGATAAAATGGCATTGGTGCTGTAGAAATATGAAGATGTGCCTAAACCCACCTACCACCCTAAACCCACCTACCACCCTATCAATCCACTGTTTGCGCATCCCGTCTCTATGGCTGGCGTAGTGCCTTCTCGTTTGGTCGTTTTGTCGATTGGCTTAGGCATACGGAGTTCATTCCCAGTCTAAGATCAGACTGGACCGAGGGTTGTGACAACAAGATCGGCAGCACGTAGAGGGGGACCAAGCTGATCCTCAGCTTGCGCATCCTGTCCCTTTGGCAGGCTGAGCGCCTGCACGCTCATTTCATGGGTTGACTTAGGCATACAGAGTTCATTCCCAGTCTAAGCATACAAAGTTCATTCCCAGTGTAAGATCAGACCGGACCGAGGGTTGCGAGTGCACATGCTGGGCTTGGCCATATGATGGTGCCGCATTTCTTTTCGCCCGGGGCACCATCGCCAAAGCATCGTCGGAGAACCTGACCGACGGCATTGGGGGTTCAGACGATTGGGGGGGCGGGGTGGTGTGCACAAATGATGTGCGATGGGTGGTGGTACTTGGCCCTTATATTGGCCCCTATATTGGCCCCTATCCCTCATCAAACCTCGAGAACTCACACCCCCTTAAAGAGCATTTGAGATTTTACAGGTTTGCTGCCAATAGCCATTAAAGTGTCTAAAATAGGGACACTTTTTTCAAATGGTCACAAAATCCTGTACACTTCGAGTTTTCAGCTGAATTTTTTTGTGCATGCCAACAAAACTACACGGATCATGTCTACAAAGTTTGGGGCTAAAAATCATTCTGAAAAAATTTAAATAAAATCCCAAACCATAAAAAGTTTTGTAAATCGTGAAAAATAGAAAACGAGTCGTCTTGCCATGAAACTACACATGAAGGCTTAAGGGACCATTGTATGAATTTACAAGCCATAAAAATGGCATTGGCACGGTAGAAATATGAAGATGTGCCTAAACCCGCCTACCACCTTATCGATCCATGGCTTGCGTGTCCCACCTCTTTGGCCGACGTAGTGCCCGCCCGCTCGCTCGTTTTATCGGTTGGCTTTGTTATACGGAGTTCATTCCCAGTATAAGATCAGACCAGACTAAGGGTTGTGGCAATAGGATTGGCAGCACGCAGAGGGGGACTCGGTCGATCCCCGACTTACGCATCCTGCCCCTCTGGTCGGCTGAGCACCCGTACGCTTGTTTCATGTGTTGACTTAGGCATACGGAGTTCATTCCCAGTCTAAAAATTTGAAGTTCATTCCCAGTGTAAGATCAGACCGGATCGAGGGTTATGGGCAGACATGCTGGGCTCGGGCATGTGCTGGTGCAGCATTTTTTTTCACCCAGGGCACAATTGCCGGAGCACCGTCGGAGAACCTGATCAACGGCATTGGGGTTTCGACGATTGGGGGGGCGGGGGTGGTGTGCGCACATGATGTGCGATGGGTGCTGGTACTGGGCCTTTATATTGGCCACTATCCCTCATCAAACCTCGAGAAGTCATACCCCCTTAAAGAGCATTTGAGATTTTACAAGTTTACTACCAGTAGCCATTAAAGTGTCTGAAGTAGGGGCACGTTTTTCAAATGGTCACAAAATCCTATACACTTCGAGTTTTTAGCTGAATTTTTTTGTGCATGCCAACAAAAATACAAGGATCACGTCAACCAAGTTTGGGGCTAAAACTCACAGTCTAAGCATACAGAGTTCATTCTAGTGTAAGATCGTACCAGACCGAAGGTCGCGAGTGCACATGCTAGGCTCAAGCATGTGCTGGTGCCACTTTTTTTTCACCCGGGGCACCATCACCGGAGCATCACCGGAGAACCTGACTGAGGCATTGGGGGTTTCGATGATTGAGGGGGCAGAGGGGTGTGCGAACATGATGTGCGATTGGTGCCGGTACTTGGCCCTTATATTGGCCCCCTATCCCTCATCAAACCTCGAGAGCTCACACCCCCTTAAAGAGCATTTGAGATTTTACAGGTTTGCTGCCAGTAGCCATTAAAGTGTCTGAAATGGGGACACTTTTTTCAAATGGTCACAAAATCCGGTACACTTTGAGTTTTTAGCTGAATTTTTTTGTGCATGCCAACAAAAATGCAAGGATCACGTCTACCAAGTTTGGGGCCAAAACTCCTTCTGAAAATTTTTTTAAAAAATCCCGAACCGTAAAAAGTTTCAGAAATCATGAAAAATAGAAAACGAGTCGTCTTGCCATGAAACTTCACATGAAGGCTTAAGGGACCATTGTATGAGTTTACAAGCCATAAAAATGGCATTGGCATGGCAGAAATATGAAGATGTGCCTAAACCCACCTACTAACCTATCGATCCACGGCTTGCGCAACCCGCCTCTCTGGCCGGCATAGTGCCTGCCCGTCCGCTCATTTCGTCGGTTCGCTTAGGCATACCGAGTTCATTCCCAGTCTAAGATCAGACCGGATTGAGGGTTACAGCAGTAGGATCAGCAACATGCAAAAGGAGACCCGACCGATCCCCGGCTTGCGCATCTTGCCCCTCTGGCCGGCTTAGCGTCGGCACACTTGTTTCGTGGGTTGACTTAGGCATACGGAGTTCATTCCCAATCTAAGCATACAGAGTTCATTCCCAATGTAAGATCGGACCGGACCGAGGGTTGCTGGTGCACATGCTGGACTCAGGCATGTGCTGGTGCCACATTTTTTTTCACCCGGGGCACCATCACCGGAGCATCGTCAGAGAACCTGACCGACGGCATTGGGGGTTCTGATGATTGGGGGGGCGGGGGGTGCGCGCACATGATGTGCAATGGGTGCTGGTACTTGGGCCTTATATTGGCCCCACATCCCTCATCAAACCTGGAGAACTCACACCCCTTAAAGAGCATTTGAGATTTTACAGGTTTGCTGCCAGTAGCCATTAAAGTGTTTGAAATGGGGACACTTTTTTCAAATGGTCACAAAATCCTGTACACTTTGAGTTTTTAGCTGAATTTTTTTGTGCATGCCAAAAAAAATACAAGGATCACGTCTACCAAGTTTGGATTCAAAACTCCTTCTGAAAAAATTTTAAAAAAATCCCGAACCCTAAAAAGTTTCAAAAATCGTGAAAAATAAAAAATGAGTTGTCTTGCCATGAAGCTTCACATGAAGGCTTAAGGGACCATTGTATGAATTTACAAACCATAAAAAAGGCTTTGGCATGGTAGAAATATGAAGATGTGCCTAAACCCACCTACCACCCTATTGATCCACGGCTTGCGCATCCCGCCTCTCTGGCCGGTGTAGTGCCCGCTCGCCCGCTCGTTTCGTCGGTTGGCTTAGGCATACGAAGTTCATTCCCAATCTAAGATCAGACCGGATCGAGGGTTCCAGTACCAGGATTGGTAGCACGTAGAGGGGGACCCGACCGATCCCCAACTTGCGCATCCTGCCCCTCTGATCGGCTGAGCGCCCGCACGCTCATTTCGTGGGTTGACTTAGGCATATGGAGTTCATTCCTAGTGTAAGCATACAGAGTTCATTCCCAGTGTAAGATTGGACTGGACCGAGGGTTATGGGTGCACATGCTGGGCTCTGGCATGTTCTGGTGCCCCATTTTTTTTCACCTTAGGCACCATCACCGGAGCATCGTCGGAGATCCTGACCGGCGGCATTGGGGGTTCTGGTGATTAGGGCGGCGGGGGGGGGGGTTTGCGCACATGATGTGCAATGGGTGCTGGTAATTGACCCTTATATTGGGCCCCTATCCCTCATCAAACCTCAAGAACTCACACCCCCTTAAAGAGCATTTGAGATTTTATAGGTTTGCTGCCAGTAGCCATTAAAATGTCTGAAATGGGGACACTTTTTTCAAATGGTCACAAAATCCTGTACACTTCGAGTTTTTAGCTGAATTTCTTTGTGCATGCCAATAAAAATACAAGGATCATGTCTACCAAGTTTGGGGCCAAAACTCCTTCTGAAAAAATTTTTAAAAAATATCGAACCGTAAACAGTTTTAAAAATCGTGAAAAATAGAAAAAGAGTCATCTTGCCATGAAACTTCACATGAAGGCTTAAGGGACCATTGTATGAATTTACAAGCCATAAAAATGGCATTGGCATGGCAGAAATATGAAGATGTGTTTAAACCCACCTACCACCTTATCGATCCATAGCTTGTACATCCCGCTTCTCTAGCCGGCGTAGTGCCCGCCCACCCGCTCGTTTCGTCGATTAGCTTAGGCACACAGAGTTCATTCTCAGTCTAAGATCGGATCGGACTGAGGGTTATAGTAGTAGGATCAGTAGCATGCAGAGTGGGACCCAATCGATCCTTGGCTTACCCATCTTGCCCCTTTGGTCGGCTGAGCGCCCGCACATTCATTTTGTGTGTTGACTTAGGCATACGGAGTTCATTCCCAGTCTAAGCATACGGAGTTCATTCCCAGTGTAAGATCAGATCGGACGGATGGTTGCGAGTGCAATTGCTGGGCTTAGGCATGTGCTGGTGCTGCATTTTTTTTGCCTGGGCCACCATCGCTGGAGCATCACTGGAGAACCTGACCGGTGGCATTGGGGGTTCCGACGATTGGGGGGTGGGTGGGGTGTGCGCACATGATGTGCGATGGGTGCTGGTACTTGGCTCTTATATTGGCCCCCTATCTCTCATCAAACCTCGAGAACTCACACCCCCTTAAAGAGCATTCGAGATTTTACAGGTTTGCTGCCAGTAGCCATTAAAGTGTCTGAAATGGGGACATTTTTTTCAAATGGTCACAAAATCCTGCACACTTTGAGTTTTTAGCTGAATTTTTTTTATGCATGCCAAGAAAAATACAAGGATCATGTTACCAAGTTTGGGGCCAAAACTACTTTTGAAAAAATTTTAAAAAAATCTCGAACCGTAAAAAGTTTCAAAAATCGTGAAAAATAGAAAACCAGTCGTCTTGCCATGAAACTTCAGATGAAGGCTTAAGGGACCATTGTATGAATTTACAAGCCATAAAAATGGCATTGGCATAGCAGAAATATGAAGATGTGCCTAAACCCACCTACCACTCTATCGATCCACGGCTTGCGCATCCCGCGTCTCTGGCCGGCGTAGTGCCCACCCGCCCGTTCATTTCGTCGGTTGGCTTAGGCATACGGAGTTCATTCACAGTCTAAGATTAGACCGGACTGAGGGTTGCGGTAGCAAGATCGACAGCACGTAGAGGTGGACCCAACCGATCCCCGGATTGTGCATCTTGCCCCTCTAGCTGGTTGAGTGCCCGCGGGCTCGTTTCATGGGTTGATTTAGGCATACAGAGTTCATTCCCAGGCTAAACATATGGAGTTCATTCCCAATGTAAGATCGGATTGGACTGAGGGTTGCAGGTGCACCATTGCCGGAGCATCATCGGAGAACCTGGCCGGTGGCATTGGGGGTTCCGACGATTGGGGGGTGGGGGGGTGTGTGCACATGATGTGCGATGGGTGCTGGTACTTGGCCCTTATATTGGCCCCCTATCCATCATCCAACCTTGAGAACTCACACCCCCTTAAAGAGCATTTGAGATTTTACAGGTTTGCTGCCAGTAGCCATTAAAGTGTCTAAAATGGGGACACTTTTTTCAAATGGTCACAAAATCCTGTACAATTCGAGTTTTTAGCTGAATTTTTTTGTGCGTGCCAAAAAAAATACAAGGATCACGTCTTACAAGTTTAGGGCCAAAACTCCTTCTGAAAAAAGTTTTAAAAAATCCCGAATTGTAAAAAGTTTTAAAAATCCTGAAAAATAGAAAACGAGTCGTCTTGCCATGAAACTTCACATGAAGGCTTAAGGGACCATTGTATGAATTTACAAGCCATAAAAATGGCATTGGTATGGCAGAAATATGAAGATGTGCCTAAACCCACCTACCACCCTATCGATCCATGGCTTGCGCATCCCGCCTCTCTAGCTGGCGTAGTGTCCGCCCGCTCGCTCGTTTTGTCGATTGGCTTAGGCATACGGAGTTCATTCCCAGTCTAAGGTTGGACCAGACCAAGGGTTATGGTAGTAGGATCGGCAGCACAAAGAGGGGGACCCGATCGATCCCCGACTTGCGCATCTTGCCCCTCTGGCCGACTGAGCGCCCGCACGCTCGTTTTGTGGGTTGACTTAGGCATACGGAGTTCATTCCCAGTCTAAGCATACGGAGTTCATTCCCAGTGTAAGATTGGACCGGACTGAGGGTTACGGGTGCACAAGCAAGGCTCGAGCATGTGCTGCTGCCGCATTTTGTTTCACCCAAGGCACCATCGACGGAGCATCGCTAGAGAACCTGACCAGCGACATTGGGGGTTCTGACGATTGGGGGGCGGGGGGGTGTGCGCACATGATGTGCAATGGGTGCTGGTACTTGGCCCTTATATTGGCCCCCTATCCCGCATCAAACCTCAAGAACTCACACCCCTTAAAGAGCATTTGAGATTTTACAGGTTTGCTGCCAGTAGCCATTAAAGTGTCTGAAATGGGGACACTTTTGTCAAATGGTAACAAAATCCTGTACACTTCGAGTTTTTAGCTGAATTTTTTTGTGCATGCCAACAAAAATACAAGGATCACGTCTACCAAGTTTGGGGCCAAAGCTCCTTCTGAAAAAATTTTAAAAAAATCTCGAACCATAAAAAGTTTCGAAAATCATGAAAAATAAAAAACAAGTCGTCTTGCCATGAAACTTCACATGAAGGCTTAAGGGACCATTGTATGAATTTACAAGCCAAAAAAATGGCATTGGCTTGGCAGAAATATGAAGATGTGCCTAAACCCACCTACCACCTTATTGATCCACGGCTTGCGCATCCCGCCTCTCTGACCGACGTAGTGCCCGCCCGCCCGCTCGTTTCGTCGGTTGGCTTAGGCATACGGAGTTCATTCTCAATCTAAGATCAGACCGGATCGAGGGTTACAGTAGCAAGATTGACAGCATGAAGATGGGGACCCGACCGATCCTCGGCTTGCATGTCCTGCCCCTCTAGCCGACTGAGCGCCTGTACGCTCGTTTCGTGGGACGACTTAGGCATATGGAGTTCATTCCCAGTCTAAGCATACATAATTCATTCCCAGTGTAAGATCGGACCGGATCGAGACTTGCGAGTGCACATGCTGGGCTCGGGCATGTGCTGGTGCTGCATTTTTTTCGCCCAGGGCACCATCCCTAGAGCATCGTCGGAGAACCTGATCGGCGGCATTGGGGGTTCCGGCGATTGGGGAGTGAGGGGGGTGTGCGCACATGATGTGTGATGGGTGCTGGTACTTGGCTCTTATATTGGCCCCCTATCCCTCATCAAACCTCGAGAACTCACACCCCCTTAAAGAGCATTCAAGTTTTTACAGGTTTGCTGCCAGTAGCCATTAAAGTGTCTGAAATGGTGACACTCTTTTCAAATGGTCACAAAATCCTGTACACTTTGAGTTTTTAGCTGAAATTTTTTGTGCATGTGAAGAAAAATACAAGGATCATGTTACCAAGTTTGGGCCCAAGACTCCTTCTGAAAAAGTTTTTAAAAAATCCCAAACCGTAAAAAGTTTCAAAAATCATGAAAAATAGAAAAACGAGTCGTCTTGCCATGAAACTTCACATGAAGGCTTAAGGGACCATTGTATGAATTTACAAGCCATAAAAATGGCATTGGCATGGCAAAAATATGAAGATGTGCCTAAACCCACCTACCACTCTATCGATCCACGGCTTGCGCATCCCGCCTCTCTGGCCGGTGTAGTGCTAGCTCGCCCGCTCGTTTCGTCGGTTGGCTTAGGCATATGAGTTCATTCCCAGTCTAAGATCGGACCGAACCAAGGGTTGTGGCAGCAGGATCGGCAGGATGTAGAGGTGGACCCAGTCGATCCCCAGCTTGCGCATCTTGCCCCTCTGGCTGGCTGAGCGCCCGCGCGCTCGTTCCGTGGGTTGACTTAGGCATACGGAGTTCATTCCCAGTCTAAGAATACGGAGTTCATTCCCAGGGTAAGATCGGGTCGGACCGAGGGTTGCGGGTGCACATGCTGGGCTTGGGCATGTGCTGTGCCGCATATTTTTTTGCTCGAGGCACCATCACCGGAGAGTCGTCGGAGAACCTGACCGGCGACATTGGGGGTTCCGACGATTGGGTGGGCGGGGGGGGGGTGTGTGCACATGATGTGTGATGGGTGCTGGTACTTGGCCCTTATATTGGCCCCCTATCCCTCATCAAACCTCGACAACTCACACCCCCTTAAAGAGCATTTGAGATTTTACAGGTTTGCTGCCAGTGGCCATTAAAGTGTCTAAAATGGGTACACTTTTTTCAAATGGTCACAAAATCCTGTACACTTCGAGTTTTTAGCTGAATATTTTTGTGCATGCCAAAAAAAATACAAGGATCATGTCTACCAAGTTTAGGGCCAAAACTCCATCTGAAAAAATTTTAAAAAAATTCCGAATCGTAAAAAGTTTCAAAAATCATGAAAAATAGAAAACGAGTCGTCTTGCCATGAAACTTCACATGAAGGCTCAAGGGACCGTTGTATGAATTTACAAGCCATAAAAATGGCATTGGCATAGCAAAAATATGAAGATCTGCCTAAACCCACCTACCACCCTATCGATCCATGGCTTGTGTATCCCGCCTCTCTAGCCAGCGTAGTGCCCGCCCGCCCGCTCGTTTCGTCGGTTGGCTTAGGCATACGGAGTTCATTCCCAGTCTAAGATTGGATCGGACCGAGGGTTGCGGTAGTAAGATCAGCAGCACACAGAGGGGGACCTGGTCGATCCCCGGCTACTGCATCCTGCCCCTCTGGCCGACTGAGCGCCCGCACGCTTGTTTCATGGGTTGACTTAGGCATACGGAGTTCATTCCTAGTCTAACCATACGGAGTTCATTCCCAGTGTAAGATCAGACCGGATCGAAGGTTACGGGTGCACATACTGGGCTCGAGCATGTGCTGGTGCCACAGTTTTTTTATTATAGGGCACCTTCGTCAGAGCATCACCAAAGAACCTGACCGGCCGCATTGGGGGTTCCGGTGATTGGGGGGGCGGGGAGGGGTGTGTGCGCACATGAAGTGCGATGGGTGCTGGTACTTGGCCCTTATATTGGCTCCCTATCCCTCATCAAACCTCGAGAACTCACACCCCCTTAAAAAACATTTGAGATTTTTCGGGTTAGAGCCAGTAGCCATTAAAGTGTCTGAAATGGGGACTATTTTTTCAAATGGTCACAAAATCCTGTACACTTTGAGTTTTTAGCTGAATTCTTTTATGCATGCCAACAAAAATACAACGATCATGTCTACCAAGTTTGGGGCCAAAACTCCTTCTGAAAAAATTTTAAAAAAATCTCGAACCATAAAAAGCTTCAAAAATCATGAAAAATAGGAAACGAGTCGTCTTGCCATGAAACTTCACATGAAGGCTTAAGGGACCATTGTATGAATTTACAAGCCATAAAAATGGCATTGGCATGGAAGAAATATGAAGATGTACCTAAACCCACCTACCACTCTATTGATCCACAGCTTGCGCATCCCGCCTCACTGGTCGACGTAGTGCCCGCCCGCCCGCTTGTTTTGTCGGTTGGCTTAGGCATACGGGTTATGGCAGTAGGATCCGTAGCATACAGAGGGGTGCCCGATCGATCCCCGACTTGCGCATCCTGCCCCTCTGGCCGGTTGAGTGCCCACACACTCATTTCGTGGGTTGACTTAGGCATACGGAGTTCATTCCCAGTCTAAGCATACGGAGTTCATTCCCAGTGTAAGATCGGACTGGACCGAGGGTTGCGGGTGCACATGCTGGGCTCGGGCATGTGCTGGTGCCACATTTTTTTTTGTTCAGGGCACCATTGTCGGAGCATCGTCGGAGAACCTGACCGGCAGCATTGGGGTTCCAGCGATTGGGGGGCAGGGGGGTGTGCGCACATGATGTGCGAAGGGTTCTGGTACTTGGCAATTATATTGGTCCCCTATCCCTCATCAAACCTTGAGAACTCACCCCCCTTAAAGAGTATTTGAGATTTTACAGGTTTGCTGCTAGTAGCCATTAAAGAGTCTGAAATGAGGACACTTTTTTCAATTGGTCACAAAATCCTGTACACTTCGAGTTTTTAGATGAATTTTTTTGTGCATGCCAAAAAAAATACAAGGATCACAGCTAACAAGTGTGGGACCAAAACTCCTTCTGAAAAAATTTAAAAAAAATCCTGAACCGTAAAAAGTTTCAAAAATCCTAAAAAATAGAAAACGAGTCATCTTGCCATGAAACTTCACATGAAGGCTTAAGGGGCCATTGTATGAATTTACAAGCCATAAAAATGGCATTGGCATGGCAAAAATATGAAGATGTGCCTAAACCCACCTACCCCCTTATCGATCCACGGCTTGCGCATCCCGCCTCTCTGGCCGACGTAGTGCCCGCCCACCCGCTTGTTTCGTCGGTTGGTTTAGCCATACGGAGTTCATTCCCAATCTAAGATCGGACCGGACCAAGGTTTCCAGTAGTAGGATCAACAGCACATAGGGGGGGACCCGGCCAATGCACAGCTTGCGGACCCTGCCCCTCTGGCTAGCTGAGCGCCCGCACACTTGTTTCGTGGGTTGACTTAGGCATACGAAGTTCATTCCCAGTCTAAGCATACGAAGTTCATTCCCAGTGTAAGATCAGACCGGACCGAGGGTTGCGGGTACACATGCTGGGCTCGAGCATGTGCTGGTGCCACAATGTTTTTTCGTTCAGGGCACCATCACCGGAGCATCGTTGGAGAACCTGACCAGCAACATTGGGGTTCCAGCGATTGGGGGGGGCGGGGGGGGGGTGTGCGCACATGATGTGCGGTGGGTGCTGGTACTTGGCCCTTATATTGGACCCCTATCCCTCATCAAACCTTGAGAACTCACACCCCCTTAAAGAGCATTTGAGATTTTACAGGTTTGCTACTAGTAGCATTTAAAGTGCTTGAAATGGGGACACTTTCTTCAATTGGTCACAAAATCCTGTACATTCCGAGTTTTTAGCTGAATTTTTTTGTGCATGCAAAAAAAAATTCTAGGATCACGTCTACGAAGTGTGGGGCCAAAAATCTTTCTGAAAAAATTTTAAAAAAATCTCGAACCATAAAAAGTTTTAAAAATCATGAAAAATAGAAAACGAGTCGTCTTGCCACGAAACCTCACATGAAGGCTTAAGGGACCATTTTATGAATTTACAAGCCATAAAAATGGCATTGGCTTGATAAAAATATGAAGATGTGCCTAAACCCACCTACCACCCTATCGATCCACGGCTTGCGCATCCCGCCTCTCTAGTGGCATAGTGCCCGCCCGCCCGCTCGTTTCGTCCGTTGGCTTAGGCATACGGAGTTCATTCCCAGTCTCAGATTGGACTGGACTGAGGGTTGCAGTAGCAGGATCGGTAGCACGTAGGGGGGACCCAATCGATCCCCAGCTTGCGCATCCTGCCCCTCTGGCCAGCTGAGCGCCCGTACACTCATTTCGTGGGTTGACTTAGGCATACGGAGTTCATTCCCAATCTAAGCTTACAGAGTTCATTCCCAGTGTAAGATCGGGCCAGACCGAGGGTTGTGGGTGCACATGATGGGCTCAGGCATGTCCTGGTGCCACGTTTTTTTTTGCCTGGGGCACTATCGTCGGAGCATCACTGGAGAACCTAACCGAAGGCATTGGGGTTCCGACGATTGGGGGGCGGGGGGTGTGCGCACATGATCTGTGATGGGTGCTGGTACTTGTCCCTTATATTGGCCCCCTATCCCTCATCAAACCTCGAGAACTCACGCCCCCTTAAAGAGCATTTGAGATTTTACAGGTTTGCTACCAGTGGCCATTAAAGTGTGTGAAATGGGGACACTTTTTTCAAATGGTCACAAAATCCTGTACACTTCGAGTTTTTAGCTGAATTTTTTTGTGCATGCCAACAAAAATACAAGGGTCATGTCTACCAAGTTTGAGGCCAAAACTCCTTCTGAAAAAATGTCAAAAAAATCTTGAACTGTAAAAAGTTTCCAAAACATGAAAAATAGAAAACGAGTCATCTTGCCATGAAACTTCACATGAAGGCTTAAGGGACCATTGTATGAATTTACAAGCCATAAAAATGGCATTGGCATGGTAGAAATATGAAGATGTGCCCAAACCCACCTACCAACCTATCGATCCACAGCTTGCGCATCCCGCCTCTCTGGCCGGCGTAGTGCCCGCTCGCCCGCTCGTTTTGTCGGTTGGCTTAGGCATACGGAGTTCATTACAAGTCTAAGATCACACTGGACCGAAGGTTGCAGTAGCAAGATCGGCAGAACACATGGGGCACCCGGTTGATCCCCGCCTTGTGCATCCTGCCCCTCTGGCCGGCTGAGCACCCGTACGCTCGTTTCGTGGGTTGACTTAGGCATACGGAGTTCATTCCCAATCTAAGCATACGGAGTTCATTGCTAGTGTAAGATCGGACCAGATCGAGGGTTGTGGGTGCACATGCTGGGCTCAGGCATGTGCTGGTGCCACATTTTTTTTCGCCCAGGGCACCATCGCCAGAGCATCCCCGGAGAACCTGACAGGCGACATTGCGGTTCCGACGATTAGGGGGGCGGGCAGGGGGGTGTGCACACATTATGTGCGATGGGTGCTGGTACTTGGCCCTTATATTGGCCCCCTATCCCTCATCAAACCTCGAGAGCTCACACCCCGTTAAAAAGCATTTGAGATTTTACAGGTTTGCTGCCAGTAGCCATTAAAGTGTGTGAAATGGGGACACTTTTTCAAATGGTCACAAAATCCTGTACACTTTGAGTTTTTACCTGAATTTTTTTGTGCATGCCAAAAAAAATACAAGGATCACGTCTACCAAGTTTGGGGTAAAAACTCCTTCTAGAAAAATTTTAAAAAAATCTTGAACCGTTAAAAGTTTAAAAAATTGAGAAAAATAGAAAACGAGTCGTCTTGCCATGAAACTTCACATGAAGGCTTAAGGGACCATTGTATGAATTTACAAGCCATAAAAATGGCATTGGCATGGTAAAAATATGAAGATGTGCCTAAACCTACCTACCACCCTATCGATCCACGACTTGCGCATCCCGCCTCTCTGGCCGGCGTAGTGCCCGCCCGCCCGCTCATTTCGTCCGTTGGCTTAGGCATATGGAGTTCATTCCCAGTCTCAGATTAGACCGGACCAAGGGTTGCAGTAGCAGGATCAGCAGCATGCAGGGGGGACCTGTCCGATCCCTGGCTTGTGCATTCTGCCCCTCTGGCCGGCTGAGCGCCCGCATCTCATTTCGTGGGTTGACTTAGGCATACGGAGTTCATTCCCAGTCTAAGCATACGGAGTTCATTCCCAATGTAAGATCAGATCCGACCGAGGGTTCTGGGTGCACATGATGGACTCGGGCATGTGTTGGTGCCACATTTTTTTTCGCCCGGGGCACCATCGTCGGAGCATCGCCGGAGAACTTGACCGGCGGCATTGGGGTTCCGGTGATTGGGGGGGCGGGGGGTGTGCGCACATGATGTGCAATGGGTGCTGGTACTTGGCCCTTATATTGGCCCCTTATCCCTCATCAAACCATGAGAACTCACACCCCCTTAAAGAGCATTTGAGATTTTACAGGTTTGCTGCTAGTAGCCATTAAAGTGTCTGAAATGGGGACACTTTTTTCAAATGGTCACAAAATCCTATACACTTCGAGTTTTTAGCTGAATTTTTTTGTGCATGCCAAAAAAAGTACAGGGATCATGTCTACCAAGTTTGGGGCCAAAAATCCTTCTAAAAAAATTTTAAAAAAATCCTGAACCGTAAAAAGTTTCAAAAATTATGAAAAATAGAAAACGGGTCGTCTCGCCATTAAACTTCACATGAAGGCTTAAGGGACCATTGTATGAATTTACAAGCCATAAAAATGGCATTGGAATGGAAAAAATATGAAGATGTGCCTAAACCCACCTACCACCCTATCGATCCACGGCTTGTGCATCCCGCCTATCTGGTCGGTATAGTGCCCGCCCGCCCGCTCGTTTCGTCGGTTGGGTTAGGTGTACGGAGTTCATTCCCAGTCTAAGATTGGATCAAACTGAGGGTTCTGGTAGTAGGATCGGTAGCACATAGGGGGGGACCCGATCGATCCTCGACTTGCACATACTGCCCCTCTGGCCGGTTGAGCTCCCGGACGCTCGTTTTGTGGGTTGACTTAGGTATACGGAGTTCATTCCCAGTCTAAGCATACGGAGTTCATTCCCAGTGTAAGATCAATGGGACCGAGGTTTACAGTGCACATGCTGGGCTCGAGCATGTGCTGGTGCCGTATTTTTTTTCGCCCGAGGCACCATCGTCGGAGCATCGTCAGAGAACCTGACCGACGGGATTGTGGTTTCGATGATTGGGGGTCGGAGGGGTGTGCACACATGACGTGCGATGGGTGCTGGTACTTTTCCCTTATATTGGCCCCCTATCCCTCATCAAACCTTGAAGACTCACACCCCCTTAAAGAGCATTTGAGATTTTACAGGCTTGCTGCCAGTAGCCATTAAAGTGTCTGAAATGGGGACATTTTTTTCAAATGGTCACAAAATCCTATACACTTCAAGTTTTTAGCTGAATTTTTTTGTGCATGCCAAAAAAAGTACAAGGATCATGTCTACCAAGATTGGGGCCAAAACGCCTTCTGAAAAAATTTTAAAAAATCCTGAATTGTAAAAAGTTTTGAAAATCATGAAAAATAGAAAACGAGTCATCTTGCCATGAAACTTCACATGAAGGCTTAAGGGACCACTGTATGAATTTACAAGCCATAAAAATGGGCTTGGAATGGTAGAAATATGAAGATGTGCCTAAACCCACCTACCACCCTAATGATCCACTACTTGCGCATCCCGCCTCCCTAGCCGGTGTAGTGCCCGGCCGCCTGCTCGTTTCGTCGGTTGGCTTAGGCATATGGAGTTCATTCCCAGTCTAAGATCGGACCGGACCGAGGGTTGCAGTAGCAGGATTGGTAGCTTGTAGGGGGGACCTGGCCAATCCCTGGCTTGTGCATCCTGCCCCTCTGGCCGGCTGAGCGCCCGCACGCTCGTTTCGTGGGTTGACTTAGGCATACGGATTTCATTCCCAGTCTAAGCATACGGAGTTCATTCCCAGTGTAAGATCGGGCTGGATCGAGGGTTGCGGGTGCATATGCTGGGATTGAGCATGTGCTGGTGCCACATTTTTTTTTGCCCGAGGCCCCATCGTCGGAGCATCGTCAGAGAACCTGACCGACGGCATTAGGGTTCCGGCCATTGGGGGGCGGGGGGTGTGCGCACATGATGTGCGATGGGTGCTGGTACTTGGCCCTTATATTGGCCCCCTATCCCTCATCAAACCTCGAGAACTCACACCCCCTTAAAAAGCATTTGATATTTTACAGGTTTGCTACCAGTAGCCATTAAAGTGTCTAAAATGGGGACACTTTTTTCAAATGGTCACAAAATCCTGTACACTTCGAGTTTTTAGCTGAATTTTTTTTTTGCATGCCATCAAAAATACAAGGATCATGTCTACCAAGTTTGGGGCAAAAATCCTTCTAAAAAAATTTTAAAAAAATCCCAAACCGTAAAAAGTTTCAAAAATCGTGAAAAATAGAAAACGAGTTGTCTTACCATTAAACTTCACTTGAAGGCTTAAGGGACCATTGTATGAATTTAGAAGCCATAAAAAAAGCATTGGTAGGGCAGAAATATGAAGATGTGCCTAAACCCACCTACCACCCCATCAATCCACGGCTTGCGCATCCTGCCTCTCTGGTCGGCGTAGTGCCCGCCCGCCTGCTCGTTTCGTCGGTTGGCTTAGGCATACGGAGTTCATTCCCAGTCTAAGATCAGATTGGATCAAGGGTTACGGTAGCAGGATCGGTAGCATGTAGGTGGGGACCCGATCGATCCTTGGTGTAATGAGCCAACCTTGTATAGGGCCATGACCAGGACTTTGGTTGCCATGAGCCACCCATGTATAGGGCCATGGCCGGGTAGATCCGTTGTGCTAGGAAAAGTGTCCCCATTTCAAACATTATAATGGTTACTGGTAGCATAGCTCTAAAATCTCTAAGGCTCTTTAGGGGGGTGAGCTGGTAGCGTAGTGTTGGGCTGTCTCACCGGTTGCTATGTGAGCTTAGGCCACCCACCAAAGGCTACCCCCTAGCCCTGGTGATGGTGGGAGGTGCCGATGTATGATTCTCGTTTATAATAAAACTCACCCCGATTGAATGTTCCGATTGTTGCCTCGATGAGTTTTTCTTTTTCTCGATGCGAATATGCCTTCTTGTGTGTGTGCTTGAGATTGATCTCGATATATTGTGTCTTATTGTGAATGCTTGGGACTAACCAAGGCTTATGGTTATTTGTTCAGATATCGATCTATTGAAGGTTGACTTGGTTGGGAGCGCCTATTCAAGTGCCGTACGGTCTATTGCTTGTTGAGAGAAAGCTTAGTCCATTACACATGGTATCAGAACACGGTTGAGAAGTGCTAGAAAAATAGATGAGATGGCCACAAATGGTGGACCGAATCATCAACAGAGAATTGAGGAATTGAGGCCACGGTGGCCGCAATGAAAATTCATATGGTGACTAAAGACCGAGTGAGGGAGATCGAGACAACCCAGCGAAAGTTGTCCGATACTCTCCACAACGTGAGCGAAGAGGCTAGAGACACCTTGAACATTCTCCAAAAGGAGTTTGAGGGGGTCAGAGCACAGGTGAGCATTCTACAAATGGCTGTGGCCAGATCGGGTTCGAGCTCAATGGAAAGGGGAAAAAGGCCTAAAGTATCGGAGCCTTGATACTATGAGGGGGCAAGGGATGCTAAAGAACTTGAAAATTTCTTGTTTGACATAGAGCAGTACTTCTAAGCTGTACACATAAATTCAAAGGAAGACAAGGTGGAAATGGCATCGATGTACCTCGCAGAGGATGCCAAGCTGTGGTGGTGCTCCAAGTTTGTCGATGACGAGTGCCCAATTAAGACTTGGATGGATCTAAAGCGAGAACTGAAAAACCAATTTTTCCCTGAGAATGTGGAGTATATGGCTTGAAGGAGACTTCGAGAGTTGGTGCAAACAGGAACGGTGTGAGAGTTTGTAAGGTGCTTTTCTACCCTGATGTTGGATATTTGGGACATGTCCGAAAAGGATAAGATGTTCTATTTTCTTGAGGGCCTCAAGCCTTGGGCGAGGACAGAACTGCAAAGGCAAAAAGTGCAAGACATGGCCACAGCCATGGCTGCAGCTGAACGTCTTCATGATTACAATGCTGGCTCCTCAAAATGGAAAAATCCTCCATCAGCTGGTAGTAGCTTTAACTTTGGGAGTGGGGGAAAGATGACTAGGTTGGGCCAGCCCTTCAGTGAGGGATCAGACAGGAGGTCCTTTAGTCGAGATAGCACCCAACCCAAGACAAGCAACGCAGGGATTTTCAAGCTTAGGCAACCGTTAGCTTGCTTTCTTTGCAAGGGGTCACATCAAGTGGCTGAATGCCCGCACAGGGGAGCCCTTAATGCCTTAAGGACCTCGTCTCAAAAGTCTGCAAAAATGCCAGAGAGCATTGAAGAAGCTGAAGAAGAGCCAGCTAGGATGGGTTCAATAAGGTTCCTCAATGCGCTCCGCACCCAATTGAACACTATAAAGAAAGAGCAGAGTAGAGGCTTGATGTATGTGAACTTGACGATCAATGAGAAAGCTACCAAGGCCATGGTGGATACGGGTGCAACCAACACTTTCATCACACCAGAAGAAGCAAAAAGGTGTGGTCTTCAGATTAGTAAAGACTGTGGATGAATGAAGGTAGTCAATTCACCAGCCTTTGCGATCAGTGGAAGCTCCAAGAGTGTGACAACCTGATTGGGGCCATGGGAAGGGAAGGTAGACTTTACAGTTTCCCTTATGGATGACTTTGATGTTGTTCTCAGATTGGACTTCATGATGTTGGCTCAGGTCATCCCTATTCCCGTCACTAGCTGCTTGTTGTTCTTAGGGGAACACCAATGTGTGGTGCCAGCCAACATCTTACCAAAGAGTGGGAAGAAAATGATTTCTGGTTTGCAGTTCAAGAAAGGGGTAAAGAGAGGGGAACCCTCCTTTGTGGTGGTGCCAATTTACAAAGAAGGGTTAGAAGTGAACTAATACCTAATGGTGTGGAAAAAGTTTTGGAAAAATTCGAAGAGATGATGCCAGAGATGTTGCCTAAGGTTTTACCGCCTCGACGAGCAGTGGACCATGAAATTGTGCTCCTCCCAAAAGTGAAACTCCCTGCTAGAGCTCCCTACTGCATGGCCTGGTAGAGTTAGCCAAACTAAGAAAATAGTTAGATGAACTGCTACAAGCCGAGTTCATCAGACCATCAAAGGCTCTTTTCGGAGCACCAGTGCTATTTCAAAAGAAGCATGATGGAAGTTTGCGATTATGTGTTGACTACAGGGCCCTGAATAAAGTCACCATAAGAAACAAATATCCCATTCCCCTTATAGCAGACTTGTTTGATCAATTGAGCCGGGCCAAGTACTTCTCCAAATTGGACTTGAGATTTGGCTACCATCAGGTCAGAATCGCTGAGGGAGATGAGCCAAAGACCACTTGTGTGACATGGTATGGTGCATTTAAATTTCTTGTTATGCCCTTTGGACTGACCAATGCTCCTGCCACATTTTGTACATTGATGAATCAGGTGTTCCATGACTACCTAGACAAATTTGTAGTCATCTATTTAGACGATATAGCGGTATTTAGCTCCACCTTAGAAGAACATCAAGAGTACCTGCAACAGATACTTCAAAGATTATAGGACCACCAGTTATACGTAAAAAGGGAGAAGTGTGCATTTGCTCAGACCCAAATCCATTTTCTTGGTCACATTATCGAACGTGGCCACATTCGAATGGACATGGAAAAGGTTAGGGCCATCAAGGAGTGGACAACACTGATGAACGTTAGTGAACTCCGCTCATTTTTGGGACTAGCCAATTATTATAGAAGGTTTGTGGAAGGGTACTCTCGCAAGACCATGGCCCTCACGGAGTTATTGAAGAAGGAGCATAAATAGTGTTGGACGAGTGAATGCCAAGATGCCTTTGAGGGATTGAAGGATGCTATTATGAAGGATCCCATCTTAGCTCTCCCTGATATTGAAAAGCTCTTCGAAGTTCAAACGGATGCATCTGATTTTGCTATTGGAGGAGTACTTTTGCAACAACATCACCCGGTAGCATTTGAAAGTAGGAAGCTAAGTGAAGCTAAAAAGAAATATAAGGCCCAGGAAAAAGAACTCCTAGTGGTGGTTCACTGCTTGAGGGCTTGGCGACATTACTTGTTGGGTTCACACTTTTTCGTGAAGACAGACAATACGACTGTTAGCCATTTTCTCACCCAACCAAGGCTTACAGCAAAACAAGCTAGGTGGCAGGAATTTTTAGCGAAATTTAACTTTTGTTTTGAGTACATCGCTGGAAAGACTAATCAAGTGGCCGATGCATTGAGCAGGTGAGCAAATTTAGTGGCCCTTAGAAGAATTGCCCTAATGGCAGCTAGCAGAGCCACTATAGACATTCATAAGTTGATTGGAGATCACTTAGGGAACAACCCGTAAGCTTGTGCCATCTCGAAGTTAGTGGAAGAAGGGAAGTCCAAGTACTTCTGGCAAGAAAATGGGGTCTTATGGACCAAGGGGCCTCGAGTGTTTGTGCCAAGAGCAGAAGGTCTGAGACAAATGCTAATGAGGGAATGTCATGACACACCATGGGCGGGACACTCGGGTTGGCAATGCACTTTGGCATTATTGAAACAGGGATACTATTGGCCTCACATGCGACAAGATGTGATGGACTATACGAAGACTTGCCTTATTTACCAACAAGACAAGGTTGAAAGGAAGAAATCTACAGGCATGCTTGAACCACTACCAGTACCCACCAGACCGTGGGAAAGCATCTCCCTCGATTTCATTTTGAGCCTACCCAAGGTTGGTGACCTTGGAGCTATTTTGGTGGTGATTGACCGGTTCTCTAAGTATGCCACATTCATTCCCACTCATAAGTATTGCACTGCGGAAGACACAACTCGACTATTGTTCAAACATGTGGTCAAATACTGGGGCCTCCCTCAAAACATTATCAGCGATCAAGATCCGAGATTCACGGGGTCCTTCTGGAGAGCACTTTTCAAGATATTGGGGTCCCAACTCAACATCTCCTCAAGCTATCACCCTCAAATCGATGGTCAAATGAAACGGTTCAACGGATTATTAGAGGAATACTTGAGGCATTTTGTTCAAGCCAATCAAAAAGACTGGCCTTCATTATTGGACGTGGCTCAACTCTGCTTTAATTCCAATAAAAGCTCTTCCACTAATAAGAGCCCATTTGAGGTGGTCATCGGATAATTACCAAGGTTACCCCACACTTCCTTGGAACAATATGGAGGAAAGAATCCGAGAGCCTTCAATCTCAACAAAGAGTGGAAGCAAAACATAGAGATTGCCCAAGCCTACCTGGAGAAAGCATCAAAGAGGATGAAGAAATAGGCAGACAAGGGTTATAGAGCTCAACATTTTCAAGTTGGGATTTGGTTCTTGTCCGACTAGTTCCTAAACAAACCAGGTTCTTGAGAAAGAGAGATCATAGACTGGTGCACAAATATGAAGGTCTAGAAAGGGTCCTTTCCAAGGTGGGGAATGCTTCTTACAAAATTGACCCACCAAAGTGGATGAAGGTGCACCTAGTATTTCATGTGAGCAACCTGAAACCTTTCCATACAGATCCTACAGATGCTAGCCGAAGGGAGCCAACCAGAGCCACCATCACCATGAAGCCACCCTCAGAGCGTCAAGTCGAAGAGATCTTAGCTGATAGGGAAACCAAGATATCTTGAAGACTAGTTTGGGAGTACTTAATGAAATGGGAGGGATTAGGACTAGAAAAAACCAGCTGGGAGAAAGAACACGACCTCCAGAGATTTCAAAGGAAGATCAAAGAATTTCAAGCCAGCAAGTCGATGAAGACGTCGATAGAATATGTGGGGGGAGGATGTCATGAGCCAACCTTGTATAGGGCCATCACTAGGACTTAGGTTGCCATGAGCTACCCATGTATAGGGCCATGGCCAGGTAGATCCCTTGTGCTAGGAAAAGTGTCCCCATTTCAAATATTGTAACGGTTACTGGTAGCATAGCTCTAAAATCTCTAAGGCTCTTTAAGGGGGGTGAGCCGACAGGGTAGTGTTGGGCTGTCTCACCAGTTGCTATGCGAGCTTAGGCCACCCACCAAAGGTTGCCCCCCTGGCTCTGGTGATGGTGGGAGGTCTCGATGTATGATTCCCATTTATAATAAAACTTACCTCGATTGAATGTCTCGATTATTTCCTTGATGTGTTTTTCTTTTTCTCGATGCGAATATGCCTTCCTGTGTGTGTGCTTAAGATTGATCTCGATATATTGTGTTTTATTGTGAATGCTTAGGACTAACCAGGGCTTATGGTTATTTGTTTAGATATCGATCTGTTGAAGGCTGACTTGGCTGGGAGTGCCCATTCAAGTGTCGTATGATCTATTGCTATTTGAGAGAAAGCTTAGTTCGTGACACCCGGCTTGTGCATCCTACCCCTCTAGCCGGTTGAGCGCCCGCACGCTCGCTTCGTGGGTTGACTTAGGCAAACGAAGTTCATTCCCAGCCTAAGCATACGGAGTTCATTCCCAGTGTAAGATTGGATCGGACCAAGGGTTGTGGGTGCACATGCTAGGCTTGGGCATGTGCTGGTGCCACATTTTTTTTTGCCCGGGGCACCATCGTCGAAGCATCGTCGGATAACCTGATCGATGGTATTGGGGTTCCGACGATTGGGTGGGCGAGAGGGGTGGTGTGCACACATGATGTGTGATGGGTGCTGGTGCTTGGCCCTTATATTGGCCCCCTATCCCTCATCAAACCTCGAGAACTCACACCCCCTTAAAGAGCATTTGAGATTTTACAGGTTTGCTGCCAGTAGCAATTAAAGTGTCTGAAATGGGGACACTTTTTTCAAATGGTCACAAAATCCTGTACAATTCTTGTTTTTAGCTGAATTTTTTTGTGCACGCCAACAAAAATACAAGGATCACGTCTACCAAGTTTGGGGCCAAAACTCCATCTGAAAAAATTTAAAAAAAATCTCGAACCGTAAAAAGTTTCAAAAATCGTGAAAAATAAAAAACGAGTCGTCTTGCCATGAAACTTCACATGAAGGCTTAAGGGACCATTGTATGAATTTACAAGCCATAAAAATGGCATTGGCATGGTAGAAATAAGAAGATGTGCCTAAACCCACCTACCACCCTATCGATCCACGGCTTGCGCATCCCGTATCTCTGGCCGGCGCAGTGCCCTTCCGCTCGCTCGTTTCGTCAGTTGGCTTGGGCATACAGAGTTCATTCCCAGTATAAGATCAGACCAGATTGAGGGTTGGGGCAGTAGGATCGACAGCACGCAGGGGGGACCTGGCCGATCCTCAGCTTGGGCTTCCTGCCCCTCTGGCCGATTGAGCGCCCACACGCTCGTTTCGTGGGTTGACTTAGGCATACGGAGTTCATTCCCAGTCTGCGCATATGGAGTTCATTCCCAGTGTAAGATCAGATCAGACCGAGGGTTATGGGTTTACATGCTGGGCTCGGGCATGTGTTGGTGCCGCCTTTTTTTTCACTCGGGGCACCATTACTGGAGCATCACCGGAAAGCCTGACCGGCGGCATTAGGGTTCCGAGGATTGGGGGGGACGGGGGGGTGTGCCCACATGATGTGCGATGGGTGCTGGTACTTGGCCCTTATATTGGCCCCCTATCCCTCTTCAAACCTCAAGAACTCACACCCCCTTAAAGAGCATTTGAGATTTTACAGGATTGCTGCCAGTAGCCATTAAAGTGTCAGAAATGGGGACACTTTTTTCAAATGGTCACAAAATCCTGTACACTTCAAGTTTTTAGCTGAATTGTTTTATGCATGCCAACAAAAATACAAGGATCACGTCTACCAGGTTTGGGGCCAAAACTCCTTTTGAAAAAATTTTAAAAAAATCTCGAATCGTAAAATGTTTCAAAAATCATGAAAAATAGAAAACGAGTCGTCTTGCCATGAAACTTGACATGAAGGCTTAAGGGACCATTGTATGAATTTAAAAGCCATAAAAATGGCATTGGCATGGTAAATATATGAAGATGTGCCTTAACCCAACTACCACCCTATCAATCCACAGCTTGCGCATCCCGCCCCTCTGGCCGGCGTAATGCCCGCTCGCCCAATCGTTTCGTCAGTTGGCTTAGGCATACGAAGTTCATTCCTACTCTAAGATTAGATCAAACTGAGGGTTACGGCAACAGGATCAGTAGCACGTAGGGGGGACCCGATCGATCCCCGACTTGCGTATCCTGCCCCTCTGGCCGGCTGAGCGCCCGCACGCTCGTTTCATTGGTTGACTTAGGCATACGGAGTTCATTCGCAGTCTAAGCATACAAAGTTCATTCCCAGTGTAAGATCGAACCAGGCCGAGGGTTACAGGTGCACATGCTGGGCTTTGGCATGTGCTGGTGCCGTATTTTTTTTCGCCCGGGGCACCATTGCCGGAGAACCTGACCGACGGCATTGGCATTCCGACGATTGGGGGGCGGGGGGTGTGCGCACATGATGTATGATGGGTGCTGGTACTTGGCCCTTATATTAGCCCCCTATCCCTCATCAAACCTTGAGAACTCACACCCCCTTAAAGAGCATTTTAGATTTTACAAGTTTGCTGCCAGTAGCCATTAAAGTGTCTGAAATAGGGACACTTTTTTCAAATGGTCACAAAATCCTGTATAGTTCGAGTTTTCTGCTGAATTTTTTATGCATGCCAACAAGAATACAAGGATCACGTCTACCAAGTTTGGGGCCAAAACTCCTTCTAAAAAAATTTTAAAAAAATCCCGAACCGTAAAAAGTTTCAAAAATCCTAAAAAATAGAAAACGATTCGTCTTGCCATGAAACTTCACATGAAGGCTTAAGGGACTATTGTATGAATTTACAAGCCATAAAAATGGCATTGGCATGGCAGAAATATGAAGATGTACCTAAACCCACCTACCACCCTATCGATCCACGGCTTGCGCATCCCGCCTCTCTAGCTGGCGTAGTGCCCGCCCGCCTAATCGTTTCATCAATTGGCTTAGGCATACGGAGTTCATTCCTAGTCTAAGATCAGACCAGATCGAGGGTTATAGTAGTAGGATCGGTAGCACGTAGAGGGGACCCGATCGATCCTCGGCTTGTGCATGCTGCCCCTCTGGCCGGCTAAGCGCCCACACGCTCGTTTCATGGGCTGACTTAGGCATACGGAGTTCATTCCCAGTCTAAGCATACGGAGTTCTTTCCCAGTGGAAGATCGGACCAGACCAAAGGTTGTGAGTGCACATACTGGGCTCGGGCATGTCCTGGTGCCTTATTTTTTTTTGCCTGGGGCACCATCACCGGAGCATGTCGGAGAACCTAACCGGCGGCATTAGGGTTCTGACGATTGGGGGGGTAGGGGGTGTGCACACATGATGTGCGATGGGTGCTAGTACTTGGCCCTTATATTGGCCCCTATCCCTCATCAAACCTCAAGAACTCACACCCCCTTAAAGAGCATTTGAGATTTTACAGGTTTGCTGCCAGTAGCCATTAAAGTGTTTGAAATGGGGACATTGTTTTCAAATGGTCACCCTATCGATCCACTTAGAGTTTTTAGTTGAATTTTTTTATGCATGCCAAAAAAAATACAAGGATCACGTCTACCAAGTTTGGGGCAAAAAATCCTTCTGAAAAAATTTTAAAAAAATCCCGAACCGTAAAAAGTTTCAAAAATCGCGAAAAATAGAAAACTAGTCGTCTTGCCATGAAACTTCACATGAAGGCTTAAGGGACCATTGTATGAATTTGCAAGCCATAAAAATGGCATTGGCATGGCAAAAATATGAAGATGTGCCTAAACCCACCTACCACCCTTTCGATCAACGGCTTGCGCATCCCGCCTCTCTGGCCGGCATAGTGCCCGCCTGCCCGCTTGTTTCGTCGGTTGGCTTAGGCATACAGAGTTCATTCCTAGTTTAAGATCAGACCAGACCAAGGGTTGCAGCAGCAGGATCGACAGCACACAGGGAGGGACCCGACCGATTCCCGGTTGCGCATCATGCCCCTCTGGCCAGCTGAGTGCCCGCATGCTCGTTTCGTGGCTTAACTTAGGCATACGGAGTTCATTCCCAGTCTAAGCATACAGAGTTCATTCCCAGTGTAAGATCGGACCGAACTAAAGGTTGCAGGTGCACATGTTGGGCTCGAGCATGTGCTGGTCCCGCATTTTTTTTTTGCCCGGGTCACCATCGTCGGAGAACTTGACATACGGCATTAGGGTTTCGGCGATTGGGGGGCGGGGGGTGTGCACACATGATGTGCGATAGGTGTTGGTACTTGGCCCTTATATTGGCCCCCTATCCCTTATCAAACCTCAAGAACTCACAGCCCTTAAAGAGCATTTGAAATTTTACAGGTTTGCTGCCAGTAGCCATTAAAGTGTTTAAAATGGGGACACTTTTTTCAAATGGTCACAAAATCCTGTACACTTTGAGTTTTTAGCTGAATTTTTTTTTGCATGCCAAGAAAAATACAAGGATCACTTCTACCAAGTTTGGGGCCAAAAATCCTTTCGAAAAAATTTTAAAAAAATCTCGAACCGTAAAAAGTTTCAAAAATCATGAAAAATAAAAAACGAGTCATGTTGCCATGAAACTTCACATGAAGGCTTAAGGCACCATTGCATGAATTTACAAGCCATAAAAATGGCATTGGCATGGCAAAAATATGAAGATGTGCCTAAACCCACCGACCACCCTATCGATCCACGGCTTGCTTATCCCGCCTCTCTAGCCGGCGTAGTGCCCGCCCGCCCACTCATTTCGTCAGTTGGCTTAGGCATACGGAGTTCATTCCCAGTCTAAGATTGGACCAAACCGAGGGTTATGGCAGCAGGATCGGTAGCACGTAGGGGGGACCTGATCGATCCCTGGCTTGCGCATCCTGCCCCCCGCACGTTCATTTTATGGGTTGACTTAGGCATACGAAGTTCATTCCCAGTCTAAGCATATGGAGTTCATTCGTAGTGTAAGGTCAGACCGGACCGAGGGTTATGAGTGCACATGCTGGGCTCGAGCATGTGCTGGTGCCACATTTTTTGTTCACCCGGGGCACCATCATCGGAGCATCATCGGAGAACCTGATCGACGGCATTGGGGTTCCAATGATTAGGGGCGGGGGGTTGTGCGCACATGATGTGCATTGGGTGCTGGCACTTGGCCCTTATATTGGCCCCCTATCCCTCATGAAGCCTCGAGAACTCACACCCCCTTAAAGAGCATTTGAGATTTTATAGGTTTGCTGCCAGTAGCCATTAAAGTGTCTGAAATGGGGACACTTTTTTCAAATAGTCACAAAATCCTGTACACTTCAAGTTTTTAGCTAATTTTTTTTATGCATGCCAACAAAAATATAAGGATCACGGCTACCAAGTTTAGGGCCAAAACTCCTTGTAAAAAAATTTTAAAAGAATCCCAAACCGTAAAAAGTTTCAAAAATTGTGAAAAATAGAAAACGAGTCGTCTTGCCATGAAACTTCACATGAAGGCTTAAGGGACTATTGTATGAATTTACAAGCCATAAAAATGGCATTGGCACGGCAAAAATATGAAGATGTGCCTAAACCCACCTACCACCCTATCGATCCACGGCTTGCGCATCCTGCATCTCTGGTCGACGTAGTGCCCGCCCACCCACTCATTTCATCGGTTGGCTTAGGCATACGAAGTTCATTCCTAGTCTAAGATCGAACCTGACCGAGGGTTACGATAGCAGGATCGATAGCACGTAGGTATCACAGGCTCCGACCTTAGACTCAGAATTCATGCGGCCTTAGGCTTGGAATCTCTTCCTTTGTGCCTAAGTCAGCCTAAAACACAAACGTGCGGGTACTGGAACAATGGGAAGGGCTGATTACGCAAGTTAAAGAGAAATAGGATAAGAAGACAGAATTCTGGAAGTGCTCTTGTATTCACTAAAATAGAAGTGTTTGATGGTGTACAAATGAGGGTGGAGCAGCCCTCTGTTTATAGTTGAGGCTCCAGCTACATCTTAATGGCATATCCCTAGAATAAAGGCTAAAATCATGGGATTACAATCAATCAGGATGCTAACTCCTGATTTTTAGGGTCAACCAAATCTACCAAGATGCTCCTACTTGTTTCCAGAAGCTTCCTTTGCATGTCTAGCACCTTGGACCCTTTTGGATGTGGTGTGGGCAGCTTGTATGCCAAGCCTTGGTCTCACAGGCTGGCCTGCAAGTCAGGTGGGTGTTCTGAGCACGTTTGCTAGGCTTTGCACACAGATACCCGCCAGCACGCTTGGTCTGCGGGCCTCAACCTCTGGCTCGCCTGCTGGTCTGCCTGATGTGCCTGGCGTGTTCAGTCAGGGCATGACATTCTCCCCACCTGATTACGTAATGCCCTCGTTACGTCTTCTGCACGGTACTGCCTGATCTGGTCCTCGAACTGCCATAAGTCCTCAGCTCGCCTCACTATCTGGAAGTCCCTTCCGATGTACCAAGTACTCATGTCTTGGTTGATAGTTCTTCTGTCTCACCTTTCGATCAGTTATGATGCTATGGACCTCCTTCTTATATGAGGCCCTTGCTCCTAATGGCGCACGCTTTGACTCTGCCCATCTTGGATCTCCCTCATCCTCATGGAATGGCTTGAGCATGCTTACATAGAACACTGGGTGTACCCTCAACTTGGGTGGCATATCCAGCTTGTAGGCAACCTTGCCTACCCTCTTGACTATTCGAAAAGGTCCCTCATACCTCCGGACTAGGCCTTTGTGCAGCCCCCTGTGGCGCACAATGGGATGCAGCTTTACCAACACCAAGTCTCCAACCTGGAACTACATGTCCTGCCTATTCTGGTTTGCCCACTTCTTCGACCTCTTGGTCGCCTTGTGTAGACAAACTTTGGCCAAGTCAGTTTGCTCCTGCCATGCCTTGGTAAAATTGTATGTTGCTAGATTTGACCTTGTATAACCTGTAGCAATCAAACCGGGTGTTAGTGGTTGTTGCCCTGTCACAACCTCAAATGGGCTCTAGTTCGTTGCCTCGCTCCTTTGCAAGTTATAGGAAAACTGTGCAATATCTAGCAGCTTTGGCCATGCCCTTTGTGTGGCACTCACATAGTGCTTGAGGTAGACCTCCAATAGTCCATTCACTCATTCTGTCTGCCCATCGGTCTGTGGATGCATGCTGGTGGAAAAGTTCAAGTCTGACCCCAATAGCTTAAAAACTCAGTCCAGAACCTACCCACGAACTACCCATCCCGATCACTAACAATGGTCCTCGACACTCCCCAGTACTTAACCATGTTCTTCAGGAACAATCGAGCTGCCTCCTTGGCTGGGCACTCCTTGGTTGCTGGAATGAAAATTCCATACTTGGAAAACCCGTCCACCACTACCATGATGCTTCCAAACCCCTCTGTCTTGGGTGGACCGACTATAAAGTCCAGAGAAACACTCTTCCATGGTCGCTCTAGCACTGGCAATGGCTCCAAGAGACCGCCTGGTTTCTTGAGTTCCACCTTGTCCTGTTGGCACACAAAACAACTCTTCACATAAGCCTCCACATCGTCCCTCATGTGCAGCCAATAGTACCGATCCTCGATCAGCACCAAGGTACAGCTCATTCCAGGGTGTCTAACCCACCTTGAATCATGACATTCTTGCAAAACTTCCTTACGGAGCTTTCCGTGCTGTAGCACAAACAGTCTACTGCCCCTAGTGTACAACAAACCATCCTGCAACCAAAACTACCTAGTCTTACCTTGCTGGGCGTACTCCATCAAAGCCTTGGCTGTAGGATCATGCGCAAGTCCCTCCTTGATGCGTGGCACCAGTGACCCCTTTGGTTGGCTAATGGCAGCAAGGTTAGCCTTCCTGCTCAGGGCGTCTGCCACTAGGTTCGCTCGTCCTGGCTTGTACTCCATTTGGAAATCAAATTTTGTAAGAAAATCTTGCCATCTCGCTTGCTTGGGGGACAACTTCTTCTATATCTGGAAGTAGCTGGTTGCCACATTGTCTGTCCTCACCACGAACCTCAACCCTAACAGGTAATGGCACCAAGTGTGCAAGCAGTGCACCACTGCAGTCATCTCCTTCTCTTAGACCGTGTACATGCTTTCCCAAAGTCTGGCTGTAGATCACAATGTCATCCAAATAAACCACAACAAATCGATCAAGAAATGACTGAAGTACCTTGTTCATAAGGGTGCAGAATGTTGTTGGGGCATTCGTGACTCCGAAAGGCATCTAAAAGAACTCATATGAACCATACCGAGTGACACATGCTATCTTTGGCTCATATCCCTTTGTGATCCTGACTTGATAGTAGCCTAACCTTAAATCCAGCTTGGTGAACCACCTTGCGCTCCCAAGTTGATCGAACAAGTCCGCAATGAATGGGATGGGGTACTTGTTCTTGATGGTCAGCTTGTTCAAGGCCTGGTAGTCTATGCACAGCTGCAATGACCCATCATGCTTGCGTTGGAACAGAACCGATGCACCATAGGGTGCCTTCGATGGCCTGATGAAGCCAGCATCAACTAACTCCTTGAGCTACTTCCTTAACTCCTCCAACTCTAGTGAAGACATTCGGTAAGAGGCTCTGGCTGGTGGCTTGGCCTCAGACACCATCTCAATCTTGTGGTCTACCTCCCTCTTAGGTGGTAGCTTGCTAGGTAGCTTTGCAGGCATCACATCACTAAAGGTCTTCAGCACCTTTAGCACCTCTAAGGGTGACTCGGTCTCCTTCTCTCTTGGCTCATCATATTTCAGGGCTCTCAAGAAGGTGTCTTCTTGTTTGCTTATCGCCTTGGCAAATTAGATGGCTGACACCACCCGCGACCCAACTCCATACCCTCTTCTTAATGGCACTAGCCATTGGCACCGTGCATCCAAGATGCAAACACAATCGACAAAAGGCACAATAAGGGTGTTAATCCGAACAAGGAAATCTAACCCAATCACAAATTCATAGTCATCAAGGGGTATTACCTCAATGGTCTTCTTGCCTTTCCAGTCTCCAAGCTGTAACTCCACTCCCCGTGCTACTCCAATGGCTGGAACTTCCTCGGAGTTCACTATTTTAATGGTACTAGTCCCTTTCTGCACCTTTAGTCTGAGCTTCTGGGCTCCATCACCTGAAATAAAAAGATGTGAGGCACTTGTGTCCACCAGTGCGCTCACCTTCTAACCTGTAACCATCAGATCTGCAAACATCAAGCCCTTTGGCTTGCGACTCCCCTTACTCTAGGTAGCATTGAGCACTAACGACCCAAGCTTTGCTGCCCCTAACTCTAGCTCCTTATCAGACTCCTTGTCTACAACACCTAGCTTGCCCTTCTGCAGGCAATTGCGTGCTATGTGGCTCCCTCCACATAGGTAGCATGCTAGTGGCTCTCGGTCCCCTTTTACTTTCCACTTGCCTGCTGGTGGCTTCCTCTCACCATCCTTGGTTGAATGGTCTCGATCTCCATCCTTGGACTCCGGTCACGATCTTTCCCCTTGGACTGCTTCTTCTGGTCCCTATCATCCCTGCCCTTACCCTTAGGCTTGGAAGACTCGAACTTGTTCAGAGGCTTGAACTCTATCAAGGCCTCGGTAGTAGTCTTGGCTTTAGCCAAGTCATGAACTCCTCTCTTTTGTAGCTCATGCTTCACCCACGGCTTCAACCCATCCATGAAAGTAAAGAATGCATCCTTCTCACCTAGATTCGAGATCTGTAGCATCAGTTCAGAGAATTTATGGACATACTCCCTTATGTCCCCTTGCTGGCTCAACCTACGTAACTTTGCCCGTGCCTCATCATCGACATACTCCGGGTAAAATTGTTCTCTGAACTCCTTTTGGAACTTTGACCAGGTTCCAATCTTGGTGCTTCCATGCCTAACATCATCATACCTGCGCCTCCACCACAATAAGGCTACATCAGTGAGATACATAACAGCGGTGCTTACCTTTATCACCTCGTCTTACATGCCCATGGCCTAGAAGTACTGCTCCATACCCCAAAGGTAGTTGTCTACTTCCTTGGCCACCCTAGTCCCCTTAAACTCCTTAGGCTTGAGGACATCCAATCTGGATTTGGACACTCCAGCATACATGTCATTCCCAATGGCAGTCTTGCAAGTAACGAGCTCACTAGTAAGCTCTTCCATCCGCTGGTGCATGGCCTCCATGCCATCGCGCAAGGTCCGCACTTCAGCCTCCGAGGTCTGGTTCTTTTTGGTGAACACGTCCAAGCCTTTGTTAAGAGTAGCTTCTAGCTCACTTTGGATCTCCTCCCCTATGGAGTCTAGCGATGCAATGTGAGTCTCTACTTCCTCAAGCTTCTCCCCCATGTCAACTACGGTCACCTCCACCTTGGCCAGCCTACCGTCCATGGTAAACCAGATATCTCTAGAACTAGCTTTCTTACCTCTTCCCCAGCCATGCTCTTGGGCCTCTGGTTGTTGGCTAGCAATGTCGCTTTGAGATGACATCTCCTCAATCACGATCTAACCTACACAACACAAACACGCAGAAATCAAACTTGCTCTGATACCAACTGTCACGGGTTCTGACCTTAGAGTCAGAATTTGTGCGGCCTTAGGCTTGGAATCTCCTCATTTGTGCCTAAGTCAGCCTAAAACACAAACGTGCAGGCACTAGAACAATGGGAAGGGCTGATTACGCAAGTTAAAGAGAAACAGGATAAGAAGATAAAATTCTGGAAATGCTCTTGTATTCACTGAAATAGAAGTGTTTGATGGTGTGCAAATGAGAGTGGAGCAGCCCTCTATTTATAGTTGAGGCTCCAGCTACAACTTAATGGCATATCCCTAGAATAAAGGCTAAAATCATGGGATTACAATTAATTAGGATGCTAACTCCCGATTTTCAAGGTCAACCAAATCTGCCAGGATGCTCCTGCCTGTTTCCAGAAGCTTCCCTTGCGTGTCCAGCACTTTGGGCCCTTCTGGATGTGGTGCGGGCAGCTTGTATGCCAAGACTTGGTCTCATGGGCTGGCCTGCAAGTCGGGCTGGCGTTCTGAGCTTGTTTGCTATGCTTTGCGCACAGATACCCGTCAGCACGCCTGGTCTGTGGGCCTCAACCTCTGGCTCGCCTACTGGTCTGCCTGATGTGCCTGGCGTGCCCGCCTAAGGTGTGAGACAGATGGGGACCTAGCCAATCCCCGGCTTGGGCATCCTACCCCTCTAGCCGGCTGAGCGCCCGCACGCTCATTTCGTGGGTCGACTTAGGCACACGAAGTTCATTCCCAGTCTAAGCATGCGAAGTTCATTCCCAGTGTAAGATCGGACCGGACTGAGGGTTGCAGGTGCACATGCTGGGCTCAGGCATGTGCTGGTGCCGTATTTTTTTTTCGCCCGGGGCACCATCGCTGGTGCATCGCCGGAGAAACTGACCGACAACATTGGGGTTCCGACGATTGGGGGGCGGGGAGGGGGGTGCGCACATGATGTGCAATGGGTGCTGGTACTTGGCCCTTATATTGGCCCGCTATCCCTCATCAATCCTCGAGAACCACACCCCCTTAAAGAGCATTTGAGATTTTACAGCTTTGCTGCCAGTAGCCATTAAAGTGTCTGAAATAGGGACACTTTTTTCAAATGGTCACAAAATCCTGTACACTACGAGTTTTTAGCTGAATTTTTTTGTGCTTGCCAATAAAAATACAAGGATCATGTCTAACAAGTTTGGGGCCAAAACTCCTTCTAAAAAAATTTTAAAAAAATCCCGAACCGTAAAAAGTTTTAAAAATCGTGAAAAATAGAAAACGAGTCGTCTTGCCATGAAACTTCACATGAAGGCTTAAGGGACAATTATATGAATTTACAAGCCATAAAAATGGCATTGGCATGGCAGAAATATGAAGATGTGCCTAAACCCACCTACCACCCTATCGATCGACGGCTTGCGCATCCTGCCTCTTTGGCCGACGTAGTGCCTGCCCGCCTGCTCATTTCGTTGGTTGGCTTAGGCATACAGAGTTCATTCCCAGTCTAAGATCAAACCGGATCAAGGGTTTCGATAGCAGGAACGGCAGGACGTAGGGGAGACCCGGCCTATCCCTAGCTTGTGCATCCTACCCCACTGGCCGACTGAGTGCCCGTACGCTCGTTTCGTGTGTTGACTTAGGCATACGGAGTTCATTCCCAGTGTAAGATCAGACCGGACCGAGGGTTACGGGTGCACATGTTGGGCTCAAGCATGTGCTGGTGTCATATTTTTTTTGCCCGAGGCACCATCGTCGGAGAACTTGACCAATAGCATTTGGGGTCTAACGATTGGGGGGTGGGGGTGTGCGCACATCATGTGCAATGGGTGCTGGTACTTGGCCCTTATATTGGCCCCCTATCCCTCATCAAACCTCAAGAACTCACACCCCCTTAAAGAGCATTTGAGTTTTTACAGGTTTGCTGCCAGTAGCCATTAAAGTGTCTGGAATGGGGACACTTTTTTCAAATGGTCACAAAATCCTGTAAACTTCTAGTTTTTAGCTGAATTTTTTTGTGCATGCCAACAAAAATACAAGGATCACGTCTACCAAGTTTGGGGCCAAAACTCCTTTTGAAAAAATTTTAAAAAAATCCCGAACCATAAAAAGTTTCAAAAATCATGAAAAATAAAAAACGAGTCGTCTTGCCATGAAACTTCACAAGAAGGCTTAAGGGACCATTGTATGAATTTAGAAGCCATAAAAAAGGCATTGGCATGGCGGAAAGATGAAGATGTACCTAAACCCACCTACTACCCTATGGATCCACGGCTTGCGCATTCCGTCTCTCTGGCCGGCGTAGTGCCCGCCCCCCCGCTCGTTTCGTCAATTGGCTTAGGCATACGGAGTTCATTCCCAATCTAAGATCGGATTGGACCGAGGGTTGCGGCAGCAAGATCAGTAGCACGCAGGGGGGACCCGACCGATCCCCAGTTTGCGCCTCCTGCCCTCTGGTCGGCTGAGCGCCCGCACGCTCGTTTCGTGGGTTTACTTAGGCATACGGAGTTCATTCCCAGTGTAAGATCGGACCACACCGAGGGTTACGGGCGCACACGCTGGGCTCGGGCAAGTGCTGGCATCGCATTTTTTTTCACCTGGGGCACCATCGTCGGAGCATCGCCAAACAACCTGACCGACGGCATTGGGGTTCCGGCGATTGGGGGGGCGAGGGCTGTGTGTGCACATGATGTGCGATAGGTGTTGGCACTTGGCCCTTATATTGGCCCCCTATCCCTCATCAAACCTTGAGAACTCACACCCCCTTAAAGAGCATTTGAGATTTTACAGGTTTGCTGCCAGTAGCAATTAAAGTGTCTGAAATAGGGACACTTTTTTCAAATGGTCAAAAAACCCTGTACACTTCGAGTTTTTAGCATAATTCTTTTGTGCATGCCAAAAAAAATACAAGGATCACGTCTACCAATTTTGGGGCCAAAACTCCTTTTTAAAAAATTTTAAAATAATCCCAAACCGTAAAAAGTTTAAAAAATCGTGAAAAATGGAAAACGAGTCATCTTGCCATGAAATTTCACATGAAGGCTTAAGGGACCATTGTATGCATTTACAAGCCATAAAAATGGCATTGGCATGGCAGAAATATGAAGATGTGCCTAAACCCACCTACCACCCTATCGATCCACGGCTTGCGCATCCCGCCTCTCTGGCCGACGTAGTGCTCGCCCGCCCGCTCGTTTCCTCGGTTGGCTTAGGCATATGGAGTTCATTCCCAGTCTAAGATTGGATCACACCGAGGGTTGTGATAACAGGATTGGCAGCACGCCAGGGGGAACTGGCCGATCCCCGACTTGCGCACCTGCCCCTCTGGCCTGCTGAGCGCCCGCACACTCATTTCGTGGTGACTTAGGCATACGGAGTTCATTCCCAGTCTAAGCATATGGAGTTTATTCCCAGTGTATTATCGGACTGGACCGAGGGTTACGGGTGCACATGCTGGGCTCAAGCATGTGCTGGTGCCACATTTTTTTTCAACTGGGGCACCATCGTCGGAGCATCGCCAGAGAACCTGACCAGCGGCATTGGGGTTCCGATGATTGAGGGGGGCGGGAGGGGTGTGCGCACATCATGTGCGATGGGTGTTCGTACTTGGCCCTTATATTAGCCCCCTATCCCTCATCAAACCTTGAGAACTCACACCCCCTTAAAAAGCTTTTGAGATTTTATAGGTTTGCTGCCAGTGGCCATTAAAGTGTCTGAAATGGGGACACTTTTTTCGAATGATCACAAAATCCTGTACACTTCAAGTTTTTAGCTGAATTTTTTTGTGCATGCCAAAAAAAAAATACAAGGATCACGTCTACCAAGTGTCGGGCCAAAACTCCTTCTGAAAAAATTTTAAAAAAATCTCGAACCGTAAAAAGTTTTGAAAATAGTGAAAAATAGAAAATGAGTCGTCTTGCCATGAAACTTCACATGAAGGCTTAAGGGACCATTGTATGATTTTACAAGCCATAAAAATGACATTCGCATGGCAGAAATATGAAGATGTGCCTAAACCCACCTACAACCTTATCGATCCACGGCTTGCGCATCCTGCCTCTCTAGCCGACGTAGTGCCCTCCCACCAACTCGTTTCGTCAGTTGGTTTAGACATACGGAGTTCATTCCCAGTTTAAGATCGAACCAGATCGAGGGTTGTGGCAGTAGGATCGGCAGCACACAGGGGGGACCTGATCGATCCCCAGCTTACGCATCCTGCCCCTCTGGCTGGCTGAGCTCCCGCACGCTCGTTTCATGGGTTGACTTAGGCATACGGAGTTCATTCCCAGTCTAAGCATACGGAGTTCATTCCCAATGTAAGATCGGACCGAACGGAGGGTTATGGGTGCACATGCTAGGCTCGGGCATGTGTTGGTGTGCGATGGGTTCTGGTACTTGGCCCTTATATTGGCCCCCTATCCCTCATCAAACCTCAAGAACTCACACCCCCTTAAAGAGCATTTGAGATTTTACAGGTTTATTGCCAGTAGCCATTAAATTGTCTGAAATGGGGACACTTTTTTCAAATGGTCACAAAATCCTTTTTGGCTGAATTTTTTTGTGCATGCCAACAAAAATACAAGGATCACGTCTACCAAGTGTGGGGCCAAAACTCCTTCTAAAAAAATTTTTAAAAAATCTCGAACCGTAAAAAGTTTCAAAAATCATGAAAAATAGAAAACAAGTCGTCTTGCCACGAAACTTCACATGAAGGCTTAAGGGACCTTTGTATGAATTCACAAGCCACAAAAATTTCATTGGCATGATAGAAATATGAAGATGTGCCTAAACCCACTTACCACCCTATCGATCCACGGCTTGTGCATCCTGCCTCTTTGGCGGGTGTAGTGCCTGCTAGCCCGTTCGTTTCGTTGGTTGGCTTAGGCATACGAAGTTCATTCCTAGTCTAAGATCGAACCAAACTGAAGGATGTCGTAGCAGGATCAGCAGCAAGCAGGGGGGACCCAGCTGATCCTCGACTTACGCATCCTGCCCCTCTGGCCGGCTGAGCGCCCGCACGCTCGTTTCGTGGGTTGACTTAGGCATACGGAGTTCATTCTAGTCTAACCATATGAAGTTCATTCCTAGTGTACGACCGGACCGAACCGAGGGTTACGGGTGCACATGCTGGGCTCGGGCATGTGCTGGTGCCGCATTTTTTTTTGCCCAGGGTACCATCGCCAGAGAACCTGACTAACGGCATTGGGATTTCGGCGATTGGGGGGCAGGGGGGCGTGCGCACATGATCTGCGATGGTGCTGGTACATGGCCCTTATATTGGCCCCCTATCCCTCATCAAACCTTGAGAACTCACACCCCCTTATAGAGTATTTGAGATTTTACAGGTTTGCTGCCAGTAGCCATTAAAGTGTCTGAAATGGGGACACTTTTTTCAAATGGTCACAAAATCCTGAACACTTCGAGTTTTTAGCTGAATTTTTTTGTGCATGCCAATAAAAATACAAGGATCACGTCTACCAGGAGTGAAAACTCCTAAAAAAATTTTGAAAAAATCTCGAACCGTAAAAAGTTTTGAAAATCATGAAAAGTAGAAAACGAGTTGTCTTGCCATGAAACTTCACATGAAGGCTTAAGGGACCATTGTATGAATTTACAAGCCATAAAAATGGCATTGGCACAGTAGAAATATGAAATTGTGCCTTAACCCACCTACCACCCTATCGATCCACGGCTTGTGCATCCCGTCTCTCTAGCCGGCGTATTGCCCACCCACCCGCTCGATTCGTCGGTTGGCTTAGGCATACGGAGTTCATTCCTAGTACAAGATCAGACCAAACTGAGGGTTACGGTAGTAGGATTGACAGTACGTAGGAAGGGACCTAACCGATCCCCAGCTTGTGCATCCCGCCCCTCTGGTCGGCTGAGCTCCCACACGCTCGTTTCTTGGGTTGACTTAGGCATACGGAGTTCATTCCTAGTCTAAGCATACGGAGTTCATTCCCAGTGCAAGATCAGACCAGACCGAGGGTTGTGGGTGCACATGCTGGGCTCGGGCATGTGCTGGTGCCATATTTTTTTTTCGCCCGGGGCACCATCGTCAGAGCATCGTCAGAGAACCTGACCGATGGCACTGGGGTTCCGACGATTGAGGGGGCGGGGCGGGGGTGTGCGCACATGATGTGCGATGGGTGCTGGTACTTGGCCCTTATATTGGCCCCCTATCCCTCATCGAACCTCGAGAACTCACAACCCCTTAAAGAGCATTTGAGATTTTACAAGTTTTGTTGCTAGTAGCAATTAAAGTGTCTGAAATGGGGACACTTTTTTCAAATGGTCACAAATCCTGTACACTTCGAGTTTTTAGCTTAATTTTTTTGTGCATGCCAACAAAAATACAAGATCACATCTACCAATTGTGGGGCCAAAACTATTTCTGAAAAAATTTTAAAAAAATCTCGATCCGTAAAAAGTTTCGAAAATCGTGGAAAATAGAAAACGAGTCGTCTTGCCATGAAACTTCACATGAAGGCATAAGGGACCATTCTATGAATTTACAAGCCATAAAAATGGCATTGGCATGGTAGAAATATTAAGATGTGCCTAAACCCACCTACCACCCTATCGATCCACGGCTTGCGCATCCCGTCTCTCTGGTCGGCGTAGTGCCTGCCCGCTCGCTCGATTCATCGGTTGGCTTAGGCATACAGAGTTCATTCCTAGTCTAAGATCGGATCGGACCAAGGGTTGCGGCAGCAAGATCAGCAGCACGTAGTGGGGGACCTGGCCGATCCCCGGCAATGTGCATCCTGCCCCTCTGGCCGACAAAGCACCCGTACGCTCGTTTCGTGAGTTGACTTAGGCATACAGAGTTCATTCCCAGTCTAGGCATACAGAGTTCATTCCCAGTGTAAGATCAGACCAGAGTGAGGCTTGCAGGTGCACATGCTGGGCTCGGGCATGTGCTGGTGTCACATTTTTTTTCGCCCGGGGCACCATCGTCGGAGCATCGCCAAAGAACCTGACTGACGGAATTAGCGTTCCGGTGATTAGGGGGGTGTGCCCACATGATGTGCGATGGGTGCTGGTACTTGGCCCTTATATTGGCCCCCTATCCCTCATCAAACCTCAAGAACTCACACCCCCTTAAAGAGCATTTGAGATTTTATAAGTTTGCTGCCAGTAGCCATTAAAGTGTCTGAAATGGGGACACTTTTTTCAAATGGCCACAAAATCTTGTACACCTCGAGTTTTTAGCTGAATTTTTTTGTGCACGCCAAAAAAAATACAAGGATCACGTCTACCAACTGTGGGGCCAAAACTCTTTCTAAAAGAATTTTAAAAAAATCCCGATCTGTAAAAAGTTTCAAAAATCATGGAAAATAAAAATGAGTCGTCTTGCCATGAAACTTCACATGAAGGCTTAAGGGACCATTGTATGAATTTACAAGCCATAAAAATGGTATTGGCATGGTAGAAATATGAAGATGTGCCTAGACCCACCTACCACCCTATCGATCCACGACTTATGCATCCCGTCTCTCTGGCCGGCGTAGTGCCCGCCCGCCCGCTCGATTCATCGGTTGGCTTAGGCATACGGAGTTCATTCCCAGTCTAAGATCAGGCCAAACCAAGGGTTACGGTAGCAAGATCAGCAGCACGTAGAGAGGGACCCGACCGATCCCTGGCATACGCATCCTGTCCCTCTGGCCGACTGAGCACCCGCACGCTCGTTTCATGAGTTGACTTAGGCATACAGAGTTCATTCCTAGTTTAAGCATACGGAGTTCATTCCCAGTGTAAGATCAGACCGGATCGATGGTTTCAGGTGCACATGCTAGGCTCGGGCATGTGCTGGTGCCACATTTTTTTTCACCCGGGGCACCATCGTCAGAGCATCGTCGGAGAACCTGACCGATGGCATTGGGGTTCCGACGATTAGGGGGCGGGGGGTCTGCCCACATGATGTGCGATGGGTGCTGGTACTTGGCCCTTATATTGGCCCCCTATCCCTCATCAAACCTCGAGAACTCACACCCCCTTAAAGAGCATTTGAGATTTTATAGGTTTGCTGCCAGTAGCCATTAAAGTGTCTGAAATAGGGACACCTTTTTCAAATGGCCACAAAATCTTGTACACCTCGAGTTTTTAGCTGAATTGTTTTGTGCATGCCAACAAAAATACAAGGATCACGTCTAACAAGTGTGGGGCCAAAACACTTTCTAAAAAAATGTTTAAAAAATCTCGATCCATAAAAAGTTTTAAAAATCATGGAAAATAGAAAACGAGTCGTCTTGCCATGAAACTTCACTTGAAGGCTTAAAGGACCATTCTATGAATTTACAAGCCATAAAAATGGCATTGGCATGGCAAAAATATGAAGATGTGCCTAAACCCATCTACCACCCTATCGATCCACGGCTTGCGCATCCTGCCTCTCTGACCGGCGTAGAGCCTAGCCGCCCGCTCGTTTCGTCGGTTGGCCTAGGCATATGCAGTTCATTTCCAGTCTAAAATTAGACCAGATCGAGGGTTGCGCATCCTGCCTCTCTGGTAGGCACAGTGCCCGCCCGCTCATTTCGTCGGCTGGCTTAGGCATACGAAGTTCATACCCAGTCTAAGATCGAACCGAATCGAGGGTTACAGTAGCAGGATCGACAGCACGTAGGGGGGACGTGGCCCATCCCCGGGTTGCGCATCCTGCCCCTCTGGTCGACTGAGCGCCCGCATGCTCGTTTTATGGGTTAACTTAGGCATACGGAGTTCATTCCCAATCTAAGCATACAGAGTTCATTCCCAGTGTAAGATCGGATCGGACCGAGGGTTGCGGGTGCACATGCTGGGCTCAGGCATGTGCTGGTATCGCATTTTGTTTTTGCCTGGGGCACCATCGTCGAAGAACCTGACCGGCGGCATTGGGGTTCTGACGATTGGGGGGGTGGGGGTTGTGCACACATGATGTGCAATGGGTGCTTGTACTTGGCCCTTAAATTGGCCCCCTATCCCTCATCAAACCTCGACAACTCACACCCCCTTAAAGGGCACTTGAGATTTTACAGGTTTGCTGCCAGTAGCCATTAAAGTATTTGAAATTGGGACACTTTTTCCAAATGATCACAAAATCTTGTACACTTCGAGTTTTTAGCTGAACTTTTTTGTGCATTCCAACAAATATACAAGGATCACGTCTACCAAGTGTGGGGCCAAAAATCCTTCTGAAAAAATTTTTAAAAAATCTTGAATCGTAAAAAGTTTCAAAAATCATGAAAAATAGAAAACGAGTCATCTTGCCATGAAACTTCACATGAAGGCTTAAGGGACCATTGTATGAATTTACAAGCCATAAAAATGGCATTGGCATGGCAAAAATATGAAGATGTGCCTAAACCCACCTACCACCCTATCGATCCACAGCTTGCGCATCCCGCCTCTCTGGCCGACGTTGTGCTCGCCCGCGCACTCGTTTCATCGGTTGGCTTAGGCATACTGAGTTCATTCCCAATCGAAGATTGGACCAGACCGAGGGTTGCGACAGCAGGATCGGTAGCACATAGGGGGGGACCCGACCAATCCCTAGCTTGCGCATCCTGCCCCTCTGGTCGGCTGAGCGCCCGCATGCTCGTTTTGTAGGTTGACTTAGGCATACGAAGTTCATTCTCAGTCTATGCATACGGAGTTCATTCCCTGTGTAAGATCGGACCAGACTGAGGGTTGCAGGTGCATATGCTGGGCTCGGGCATGTGCTGGTGTCGCATTTTTTTTCGCCCGGGGCACCATCGCCAGAGCATCGTCGGAGAACCTGACCGATAGGATTTGGGTTCAGGCGATTGGGGGTGCGGGGGGTGTGCGCACATGATGTGCGATGGGTGCTGGTACTTGGCCCTTATATTGGCCCCCTATCCCTCATCGAACCTCAAGAACTCACACCCCCCTAAAAAGCATTTCAGATTTTATAAGTTTACTGCCAGTAACCATTAAAGTGTGCGCACTCGGGGACACTTTTTTCAAATGGTCACAAAATCCTGTACACTTCGAGTTTTTAGCTTAATTGTTTTGTGTATGCCAACAAAAATACAAGGATCACGTCTACCAACTGTGTGGCCAAAACTCTTTCTGAAAAAATTATAAAAAATCTCAATCCGTAAAAAGTTTCAAAAATCATGGAAAATAGAAAACGAGTCGTCTTGCCATGAAACTTCACATGAAGGCTTAAGGGACCATTGTATGAATTTACAAGCCATAAAAATGTCATCGGCATGGTAGAAATATGAAGATGTGCCTAAACCCACATACCACCCTATCGATCCACGGCTTGCGCATCCCGTCTCTCTGGCCGGTGTAGTGCCCGCCCGCTCGCTCGATTCATCGATTGGCTTAGGCATACAGAGTTCATTCCCAGTCTAAGATCAGACTGGACTAAGGGTTGTGGCAGTAGGATCGGTCGCCCGCAGGGAGGGACCCGGTCGATCCCCGACTTGTGCATCCTGCCCCTCTGGCTGGCTGAGCGCCAGCACGCTCATTTCATGGGTTGACTTAGGCATACGGAGTTCATTCCTAGTCTAAGCATACGGAGTTCATTCCCAGTGCATGATCAGACCGAACCGAGGGTTCTGGGTGCACATGCTGGGCTCGAGCATGTGCTAGTGCCATTTTTTTTTGCCCGGGGCACCATCATCGGAGCATCGTCGGAGAACCTGATCGACAGAATTAGGGTTTCGACAATTAGAAAACGAGTCATCTTACCACGAAACTTCATGTGAAGGCTTAAGAGACCATTGTATGAATTTACAAGCCATAAAAATGGCATTAGCGTGGCAGAAATATAAAGATGTTCCTAAACCCACCTACCACCCTATCGATCCACGGCTTGCGCATCTCGCCTCTCTGGTCGACATAGTGCCCGCCCGCCCGCTCATTTCGTTGGTTGGCTTAGGCATACGGAGTTAATTCCCAGTCTAAGATCAGATTGGACAGAGGGTTGTGGCAGCAAGATTGGCAGCATGTAGGGGGGACTCGGCCGATCCCCGGCTTGCACATCCTGCCCCTCTGGCCGACTGAGCGCCAGCACGCTCGTATCGTGGGCTGACTTAGGCACGCAGAGTTCATTCCCAATCTAACCATACGGAGTTCATTCTCAGTGTAAGATCGAACCGGATCGAGGGTTACAATGCACATGCTAGGCTCGAGCATGTGCTGGTGCAGCATTTTTTTTCGCCCGGGGCACCATCACTAGAGCATCGCCAGAGAACCTGACCGACGGCATTGGGGTTCCTATGATTGGGGGGGCGGGGGGGTGTGTGCACATGATGTGCGATGGGTGCTGGTACTTGGCCCATATATTGGCCCCCTATCCCTCATCAAACTTTGAGAACTCACACCCCCTTAAAGAGCATTTGAGATTTTACAGGTTTACCGCCAGTAGCCATTAAGGTGTCTGAAATGTGGACACTTTTTTCAAATGGTCACAAAATCCTGTACACTTCGAGTTTTTAGCTGAATTTTTTCGTGCATGCCAAAAAAAATACAAGGATCACGTCTATTAAGTTTGTGGCCAAAATTCCTTCTCAAAAAATTTTAAAAAAAAACCGAGCCGTAAAAAGTTTCAAAAATCGTGAAAAATAGAAAACAAGTCGTCTCGCCATTAAACTTCACATGAAGGCTTAACGGACCATTGTATGAATTTGCAAGGCATAAAAATGGCATTGGCATGGCAGAAATATGAAGATGTGCCTAAACCCACCTACCACCTTATCGATCCCGCCCGCTTGTTTCGTGGGTTGACTTAGGCTTGCGGAGTTCATTCCCAGGCTAAGCATACGGAGTTCATTCCCAGTGTAAGATCGGACCTAGCCGAGGGTTGCGGGTGCACATGCTAGGCACGGGCATGTGGTGGTGCCATATTTTTTTTCGCCCAGGGCACCATCATCGGAGAACCTGACCGACGGTATTGGGGTTCCGGTGATTGGGGGGACGGGGGGGGGGGTGTGCGCACATGATGCGCGATGGGTGCTGGTACGTTGCCCTTATATTGGCCCCCTATCCCTCATCAAACCTTGAGAACTCACACCCCTTTAAAGAGCATTTGAGATTTTACAGGTTTGCTGCCAATAGCCATTAAAGTGTCTAAAATGGGGACACTTTTTTCAAATGGTCACAAAATCCTGTACACTTTGAGTTTTTAGCTGAATTTTTTTGTGCATGCCAACAAAAATACAAGGATCACGTCTACGACGTTTGGGGCCAAAACTCCCTCTGAAAAAATTTTAAAAAAATCCTAAACTGTAAAAAGTTTCAAAAATTATGAAAAATAGAAAATGAGTCATCTTGCCATGAAACTTCACATGAAGGCTTAAGGGACCATTGTATGAATTTGCAAGCCATCAAAATGGCATTGGTATGGCAAAAATATGAAGATGTGCCTAAACCCACCTACCACCCTATCGATCCACGGCTTGCGCATCCCACCTCTCTGGCTAGCGTAGTGCCCGCCCGCCCGCTCGTTTCATTGATTGGCTTAGGCATACGGTGTTCATTCCTAGTCTAAGAAAGGACCGGAGCATGGGTTGTGGTAGCAAGATTGGCAGCATGTAGGGGGGACCCTGTCGATCCCCAGCTTGTGCATCCTGCCCCTTTGGCCGGCTGAGCACCCGCACGCTCATTTCGTTGGTTGACTTAGGCATACGGAGTTCATTCCCAGTCTCAGCAAACGGAGTTCATTCCCAGTGTAAGATCAAATCGGACCGAAGGTTGCTGGTGCACATGCTGGGCTCGGGCATGTGCTGGTGCCATATTTTTTTTTCACCTGGGGCACCATTGCAGGAGCATCGTCAGAGAACCTGGCCGGCGGCATTGGCGTTTTGGAGATTAGGGGGGCGGGAGGGGTGTGCGCACATGATGTGCGATAGGTGCTGGTACTTGGCCCTTATACTGGCCCCCTATCCCTCATCAAACCTCGAGAACTCACACCCATTTAAAGAGCATTTGAGATTTTACAGGTTTGCTGCTAGTAGCTATTAAAGTGTCTGAAATGGGGGCACTTTTTTCAAATGGTCACAAAATCCTGTACACTTCGAGTTTTTAACTAAATTGTTTTGTGCATGCCAATAAAAATACAAGGGTCACACCTACCAAATTTGGGGCCAAAACTCGGTCTAAAAAAATTTTAAAAAAATCTCGAAGCGTGAAAAGTTTTGAAAATCGTGAAAAATAGAAAACGAGTCGTCTTGCCGTGAAACTTCGCAAGAAGGCTTAAGGGACCATTGTATGAATTTACAAGCCATAAAAATGGCATTGGCATGGAAAAAATATGAAGATGTGCCTAAACCCACCTACCACCCTATCGATCCACGGCTTGCACATCCCGACTCTCTGGCCGACGTAGAGCCCGCCCACCCGCTCGTTTCATCGGTCGGCTTAGGCATACGGAGTTCATTCCCAGTATAAGATCAGATTGGACCAAGGGTTGGGGTAGTAGGATCGACAGCACGCAGGGGAGGACCCGACCGATCCCCAGCTTACGCATCCTGCCCCTCTGGCCGGCTGAGCGCCCGCGCGCTCGTTTCGTGGGTTGACTTAGGCATACGGAGTTCATTTCCAGTCTAAGCATACGAACTTTATTCCTAGTGCAAGATCAGACCAGACCGAGGGTTGCGGGTGTACATGCTGGGCTCAGGCATGTGCTGGTGCCCATTTTTTTTCGCTCGGGGCACCATCGCCGGAGAACCTGACCGGCAGCATTGTGGTTCCGGCGATTGGGGGGCAGGGGGTGTGCGCACATGATGTGCAATGGGTGCTGGTACTTGGTCCTTATATTGGCCCCCTATCCCTCATCAAACCTCGAGAACTCACACCCACTTAAACAGCATTTGAGATTTTACAGGTTTGCTGCCAGTAGCCATTAAAGTGTCTGAAATGGGGACACTTTTTTCAAATGGTCACAAAATCCTATAAACTTCGAGTTTTTAACTGAATTTTTTTGTGCTTGCCAAAAACAATACAAGGATCGCATATACCAAGTTTAGGGTCAAAACCCCTTCTAAAAAAATTTAAAAAAATCCCAAACCGTAAAAAGTTTTAAAAATCGTGAAAAATAGAAAACGAGTCGTCTTGCCGTGAAACTTCATATGAAGGCATAAGGGACCATTGTATGAATTTACAAGCCATAAAAATGGCATTGGCATGGCAGAAATATGAAGATGTGCCTAAACCCACCTACCACCCTATCAATGCATGGCTTGTGCATCCCGCCCTCTCGTTTCGTCGGTTGGGTTTGGCATACGGAGTTCATTCCCAGTCTAAGATTGGACCAAATCGAGGGTTACGGTAGCAAGATCGGTAGCACGCAGGGGGGTACCCGATGGATCCTCGGCTTGCGCATCCTGTCCCTCTGGTCGGTTGAGCGCCCGCACGCTCGTTTCGTGGTTTGACTTAGGCATACGAAGTTCATTCCTAGTGCAAGATCAGACTGGACCGAGGGTTACGAGTGCACATGCTGGGCTCGGGCATGTGCTGTGCTGCATTTTTTTTTCTCTCGAGGCACCATCGCCGGAGCATTTTCGGAGAATCTGACCGGCGACATTGGGGTTCCGACGATTGGGGGGCGGGGGGTGTGCACACATGATGTACGATGGGTGCTGGTACTTGGCCCTTATATTGGCCCCCTATCCCTCATCAAACCTCAAGAACTCACACCTCCTTAAAGAGCATTTGAGATTTTACAGGTTTGCTGCCAGTAGCCATTAAAGTGTCTAAAATGGGGACACTTTTTTCAAATGGTCACAAAAAACTGTACACTTTGAGTTTTTAGCTGAATGTTTTTGTGCACGCCCCAAAAAATACAAGGATCACATCTACCAAGTTTGGGGCCAAAAATCCTTTTGAAAAAATTTTAAAAAAATCCTGAACTGTAAATAGTTTTGAAAATCGTGAAAAATAAAAAACGAGTTGTCTTGCCATGAAACTTCACATGAAGGCTTAAGGGACCATTGTATGAATTTACAAGCCATAAAAATGGCATTGGCATGGCAGAAATATGAAGATGTGCCGAAACCCACCTACCACCCTATCGATCCACGGCTTGTGCATCCGCCTCTCTAGCTGACGTAGTGCCCGCCCGCCCGCTCGTTTCGTCGATTGGCTTAGCCATACGGAGTTCATTCCCAGTCTAAGATTGGACCGGACCGAGGGTTGTGGTAGTAGGATCAACAGCACGTAGGGGTGTACCCGACTGATCCTCGGCTTGCCTATCCTGTCCCTCTAGCCGGCTGAGCGCCTGCACTCTCGTTTCGTGGGTTGACTTAGGCATACGGAGTTCATTCCCAGTTTAAGCATATGGAGTTCATTTCCAGTGTAAGATCGGATCGGACCGAGGGTTGCGGGTGCACATGCTGGGCTCGGGCATTTGTTGGTACCGTATTTTTTTTACCCCGAGCACCATCGTCGGAGCATCATCGGAGAACCTGATCGGCGGCATTGGGGTTTCGACGATTGAGGGGCGGGGGGGTGTGCGCACATGATGTGCAATGGGTGCTGGTACCTGGCCCTTATATTGGCCCCCTATCCCTCATCAAACCTCGAGAACTCCCACCCCTTTAAACAACATTTGGGATTTTACAAGTTTGCTGCCAGTAGCCATTAAAGTGTCTGAAATGGGGACACTTTTTTCAAATGGTCACAAAATCCTGTACACTTTGACTTTTTAGCTGAATTGTTTTGTGCATACCAACAAAAATAGGAGGATACATCTACCAAGTTTGGGGCCAAAACTCCTTTTGAAAAAATTTTAAAAAAAGTCCCGAACCGTAAAAAGTTTTGAAAATCGTGAAAAATAGAAAACGAGTCGTCTTGCCATGAAACTTCACATGAAGGCTTAAGGGACCATTGTATGAATTTAGAAGTCATAAAAATGCCATTGGCATGGCAGAAATAGGAAGATGTATCTAAACCCACCTACCACCTTATCGATCCACGGCTTGCGCATCCCGCCTCTCTGGCTGGCGTAGTGCCCTCCTGCCCATTCGTTTCGTCGGTTGGCTTAGGCATACGGACTTCATTCCCAGTCTAAGATCAGATCAGACCAAGGGTTGCGACAGCAGGATCGGTAGCACATAGGGGGGGACCAACCGATCCCCGGCTTGTGCATCCTGCCTCTCTGGCCGGTTAAGCGCCCGCACGCTCATTCTGTGGGTTTAATTAGGCATACGGAGTTCATTCCCAGTATAAGATCAAATCGGACCGAGGGTTGCGGGGGCACATGCTGAGCTTGGGCATGTGCTAGTGCCACATTTTTTTTTCACCCAGGGCTCTATCGCTGGAGCATCGCCGGAGAACCTGACCGACGGCATTTGGGTTTCGATGATTGGTGGGGCGGGGGGGTGTGTGCACATGATGTGCGATGGGTGCTGGTACTTGGCCCTTATGTTGGCCCCCTATCCCTCATCAAACCTCAAGAACTCACACCCCCTTAAAGAGCATTTGAGATTTTACAGGTTTACTGCCAGTAGCCATTAAAGTGTCTGAAATGGGGACACTTTTTTCAAATAGTCACAAAATCCTGTACACTTTGAGTTTTTAGCTGAATTTTTTTGTGCATGCCAAAAAAAATAGAAGGATCACGTCTACCAAGTTCGGGGCCAAAAGTTCTTCTTAAAAAATTTTAAAAAAATCTTGAACCGTAAAAAGTTTTGAAAATCGTGAAAAGTAAAAAACGAGTCGTCTTGCCATGAAACTTCACATGAAGGCTTAAGGGACCATTGTATGAATTTACAAGCCATAAAAATGGCATTGGTACAGTAAAAATATGAAGATGTGCCTAAACCCACCTACCACCCTATCGATCCACGGCTTGCACATCTTACCTCTCTAGCCAGTGTAGTACCCGCCCGCCCGCTCGTTTCGTCGGTTGGCTTAGGCATACAGACTTCATTCCTAGTTTAAGATTGGATCAGACTGAGGGTTGCAGTAGCAAGATTGGTAGCACGCAAGGGGGGACCCGACCGGTCCCCGGCTTACGTATCCTGCCCCTCTAGCCGGCTGAGCGCCCGCACGCTCAATTCGTGGGTTGACTTAGGCATACGGAGTTCATTCCCAATCTAGGCATACAGAGTTCATTCCTAGTGTAAGATCGGACAGGCCTGAGGGGTGCGGGTGCACATGCTGGGCTCGGGCATGTCCTGGTGCCACATTTTTTTTTGCCCTGGGCACCATCGCCGGAGCATCGTCGGAGAACCTGACCGACGGTATTGGGATTCCGACGATTGGGGGGCGGGGGGTGTGCACACATGATGTGCGATGGGTGCTGGTACTTGGCCATTATATTGGCCCCCTATCCCTCATCAAACCTCGAGAGCTCACTCCCTTTTAAGAGCATTTGAGATTTTACAGGTTTGCTGCCAGTAGCCATTACAGTGTCTGAAATGGGGACACTTTTTTCAAATGGTCACAAAATCCTGTACACTTCGAGTTTTTCGCTAAATGTTTTTGTGCATGCCAACAAAAATACAAGGATCATGTCTACCATGTTTGGGGCCAAAACTCCTTTTGAAAAAATTTTAAGAAAGTCTCGAACCGTAAAAAGTTTCAAAAATCGTGAAAAATAGAAAATAAGTCGTCTTGCCATGAAACTTCACATGAAGACTTAAGGGAACATTTTATGAATTTACAGGCCATAAAAACAGCATTGGCATGGTAGAAATATGAAGATGTGCCTAAACCCACCTACCACCCTATCGATCCATGGCTTGCGTATCCCGCCAATCTGGCCGGCGTAGTGCCCGCCCGCCCGCTCGTTTCGTTAGTTGGCTTAGGCATACGAAGTTCATTCCCAGTCTAAGATCGGACCGGACTGAGGGTTGTGATAGTAGGATCGATAACACATAGAGGGGACCCGATGGGTCTCCGGCTTGTGCATCCTGCCCCTCTGGTCGGCTGAGCGCTCACACGCTCGTTTCGTTTGTTGACTTAGGCATACAGAGCCTATTCCCAGTCTAAGCATACGAAGTTCATTCCCAGTGTAAGATCGGACCAGACTGAGGGTTGCAGGTGCACATGCTAGGCTAGGGCATGTGCTGGTGCCACATTTTTTTTCACTCGGGGCACCATCACCGGAGCATCGCCAGAGAACCTGACTGGCGGCATTGGGGTTTCGACGATTGGGGGGACGGGAAGGGGGTCTGCGCACATGATGTGCATTGGGTGCTTGTACTTGGCCCTTATATTGGCCCCCTATCCCTCATCAAACCTCGAGAACTCACAACCCCTTAAAGAGCATTTGAGATTTTACAAGTTTGCTGCCAGTAGCCATTAAAGTGTCTGAAATGGGGTCACTTTTTTCAAATGGTCACAAAATCTTGTACACTTTGAGTTTTTAGCTGAATTTTTTTGTGCAGGCCAACAAAAATACAAGGATCACGTCTACCAAGTTTGAAGCCAAAAATCCTTCTAAAAAAAGTTTTAAAAAATCCCAATCGTTAAAAAGTTTTAAAAATCGTGAAAAATAGAAAACGAGTCGTCTTGCCATGCAACTTCACATGAAGGCTTAAAGGACCATTGTATGAATTTACAAGCCATAAAATGGCATTGGAATGGTAGAAATATAAAGATGTGCCTAAACCCACCTACCACCCTATCGATCCATGGCTTGCGCATCCCGCCTCTCTGGCCGACGTAATGCCCGCCTGCTCGTTTCGTCGGTTGACTTAGGCATACGGAGTTCATTCCCAGTCTAAGATCGGACCAGACTGAGGGTTGGGCAGCAGAACCGATAGCACGCAGGGGGGGCCCGATCGATCCCCGGCTTGCGCATGCTACCCCTCTGGCCGACTGAGCACCCGTACGCTCGTTTCATGGGATGACTGAGGCATACGGAGTTCATTCCTAGTCTAAGCATATGGAGTTCATTCCCAGTGTAAGATCGGACCGGACCGAGGGTTGCGAGTGCACATGTTGGGCTCGGGCATGTGCTGTGCCACATTTTTTTTTGCCTGAGGCACCATCGTCGGAGCATCGTCGGAGAACCTGACCGACGGCACTGGGGTTCCGACTATTGGGGGTGCGTGGGGGGGTGTGCGCACATGATGTACGATGGGTGCTGGTACTTGGCCCTTATATTGGCCCCATATCCCTCATCAATCCTCAAGAACTCACACCTCCTTAAAGAGCATTTGAGATTTTACAGGTTTGCTGCCGGTAGCCATTAAAGTGTCTGAAATGGGGACACTTTTTTCAAATGGTCACAAAATCTTGTACACTTCGAGTTTTTAGCTGAATTTTTTATGCATGCCAACAAAAATAGAAGGATCATGTCTACCAAGTTTGGGGCCAAAACTCCTTCTAAAAAAATTTTAAAAAAACCCCGAACTGTAAAAAGTTTCAAAAATCATGAAAAATAAAAAACGAGTCGTCTTGCCATGAAACTTCACATGAAGGCCTAAGGGACCATTGTATGAATTTACAAGCAATAAAAATGGCATTGGTGTGGTAGAAATATGAAGATGTGCCTAAACCCACCTACCACCCTATCGATCCATGGCTTGTGCATCCCGCCTCTCTGGCCGGCATAGTGCCCGCCCGCCCGCTTCGTCAGTTGGCTTTGGTATACGGAGTTCATTCCCTGTCTAAGATCAGACCAGACTGAGGGTTGCAGTAGCAGGATCAACAGCACACGGGGGAGGACCTGATCGATCCCCGGCGTGTGCATCCTGCCCCTCTGGCTGGCTGAGCGCCCGCACGCTCGTTTCGTGGGTTGACTTAGGCATATGGACTTCATTCCAGTCTAAGTATATGGAGATCATTCCCAGTGTAAGATCAGACCGGACCGAGGGTTGCGGGTGCACATGCTGGGCTCGAGCATGTGCTGGTGCCACATTTTTTTTTGCCCAGGCACCATCGCCCGACGATTGGGGGGCGGGGGGTGTGCGCACATGATGTGCGATGGGTGCTGGTAGTTGGCCTTTATAATGGCCCCCTATCCCTTATCAAGCCTCAAGAACTCACACCCCTTTAAAGAGCATTTGAGATTTTACAGGTTTGCTGCCAGTAGCCATTAAAGTGTCTAGAATGGGAACATTTTTTTCAAATGGTCACAAAATCGTGTACACTTCGATTTTTTAGCTGAATATTTTTGTGCATGCCAACAAAAATACAAGGATCACGTCTACCCAATTTGGGGCCAAAACTCCATCTAAAAAAATTTTTAAAATATCTCGAACCGTAAAAAGTTTCAAAAATCATGAAAAATAGAAATCGAGTCGTCTTCCCATGAAACTTCACAAGAAGGCTTAAAGGACCATTATATGAATTTACAAGCCATAAAAATGGCATTGGCATTCCAGAAATATGAAGATGTGCCTAAACCCACCTACCACCCTATCGATCCATGGCTTGTGCATCCCGCCTCTCTGCCGACGTAGTGCCCGCCCGTCGACTCGTTTCATCGGTTGGCTGAGGCATACGGAGTTCATTCTCAGTCTAAGATCGGACCAAATTGAGGGTTGTGGCAGCAAGATTGGCAGCATGCAGAGGGGGACCCGGGCGATCCCCAGCTTGCGCATCCTACCCCTCTGGCTGGCTGAGCGCCTGCACGCTCGTTTCGTGGGTTGACTTAGGCATACGGAGTTCATTCCCAGTGTAAGATCGGATCGGACTGAGGGTTGTGGGTGCACATGCTGGGCTCGGGCATGTGCTGGTGCCACATTTTTTTTCGCCCGAGGCGCCATCGTCGGAGCATCACCGTAAAACCTGACAGACGGCATTAGGGGTTACGGCGATTGGGGGGGCGGGGGGGGTGTGCGCACATGATGTGTGATGGGCGCTGGTACTTGGCCCTTATATTGGCCCCCTATCCCTCATCAAACCTTGAGAACTCACACCCCATTAAAGAGCATTTGAGATTTTACAGGTTTGCTACCAGTAGCCTTTAAAGTGTCTGAAATGGGGACACTTTTTTCAAATGGTCACAAAATCCTGTACACTTCAAGTTTTTAGCTGAATTTTTTTGTGCATGCCAAAAAAAATACAAGGATCACGTCTACCAAGTTTGGGTCCAAAAATCCTTCTGAAAAAATTTGGAAAAAATCCCGAACCGTAAAAAGTTTTGAAAATCGTGAAAAATAAAAAATGAGTCGTCTTGCCATGAAGCATAACATGAAGGCTTAAGGGACCATTGTATGAATTTACAAGCCATAAAAATGGCATTGGCACAGCAAAAATATGAAGATGTGCCTACACCCACATACCACCCTATCAATCCACGGCTTGCGTATCCCGCCTCTTTGGCCAGCGTAGTGCCCGCCCGCCCGCTCGTTTCATCGGTTGGCTTAGGCATAGGGAGTTCATTCCCAGTCTAAGATTGGACTGAACCGAGGGTTGCAGTAGCAAGATCTGTAGCACGTAGAGGGGGACCCGACTGATCCCCAGGTTGCACATCCTACCACTCTGGTCGGTTGAGCGCCCGCACGCTTGTTTCATGGGTTGACTTAGGCATACGGAGTTCATTCCCAGACTAAGCATACGGAGTTCATTCCCAGTGTAAGATCAGACCGGACCAAGGGTTAGAGGTGCACATGCTGGGCTCGAGCATGTGCTGGTGCCGCATTTTTTTTTGCCCAAGGCATCATCACCAGACCATCGTCAGAGAACCTGACTTGCGACATTGGGGGTTCCGACGATTGGGGGGGCGGGGGAGGTGCGCACATGATGTGCGATGGGTGCTGGTACATGGCCCTTATATTGGCCCCATATCCCTCATCAATCCTCAAGAACTCACACCCTTTTAAAGAGCATTTCAGATTTTATAGGTTTGCTGCTAGTAGCCATTAAAGTGTCTGAAATGGGGACACTTTTTTCAAATGGTCACAAAATCTTGTACACTTCAAGTTTTTAGCTGAATTTGTTTTTGCATGCCAACAAAAGTACAAGGATCACGTCTACCAAGTTTGGGGCCAAAACTCCCTCTGACAAAATTTAAAAAAAATCTCAAATCGTAAAAAGTTTAAAAAATCATGAAAAATAGAAAATGAGTCATCTTGCCATGAAACTTCACATTAAGGCTTAAGGGACCACAGTATGAATTTAAAAGCCATAAAAATGGCATTGGCATAGTAGAAATGTGAAGATGTGCCTAAACACACCTATCACCCTATCGATCCACGGCTTACGCATCCCGCCTCTCTGGTCGGTGTAGTGCCCGCTCGCCCGCTCGTTTCATCGGTTGGCTTAGGCATACGGAGTTTATTCCCAGTCTAAAATCAAACAGGATCAAGGGTTGCAGCAATAGGATCAGTAGCACATAGAGGGGGACCCGACCGATCCCCGGCATGCGCATCCTGCCTTTCTGGCCGGCTTAGCGCCCGCACGCTCGTTCCGTGGGTTGACTTAGGCATTCAGAGTTCATTCCCAGTCTAAGCATACGGAGTTTGTTCCCAGTGTAAGATAGGACCGGACCGAGGCCTGCGGGTTCACATGTTGGGCCCGAGCATGTGCTGGTGCCACATTTTTTTTCGCCCGGGGCACCATCGCCAGAGCATCGTCGGAAAACCTGACCGACGGCATTGGGGGTTCCGACGATTGGGGGCGGGGGGGTGTGCGCACATGATGTGCAATGGGTGCTGGTACTTGACCCTTATATTGGCCCCCTATCCCTTCTCAAGCCTCGAGAACTCACACCCCCTTAAAGAGCATTTGAGATTTTATAGGTTTGCTGCTAGTAGCCATTAAAGTGTCTGAAATGGGGACACTTTTTTCAAATGGTCACAAAATCCTGTACACTTCGAGTTTTTAGCTGAATTTTTTTGTGCATGCCAACAAAAATACAAGGATCACATCTACCAAGATAGGCGCCAAAAATCCTTCTAAAAAAATTTTTAAAAAATCCCGAACTGTAAAAAGTTTTGAAAATCGTGAAAAATGGAAAACAAGTCGTCTTGCCATGAAACTTCACATGAAGGCTCAAGGGACCATTGTATGAATTTACAAGCCATAAAAATGGTGTTGGCATGGCAGAAATATGAAGATGTGCCTAAACCCACCAACCACACTATCGATCCACGGCTTGAGCATTCCGCCTCTCTGGCCGGTGTAGTGCTCGCCCGCCCCATCGTTTCATCGGTTGGCTTAGGCATACAAAGTTCATTCCCAGTTTAAGATCGGACCGGACCGAGGGTTGCAGTAATAGGATCAACAACACGAAGGGGGGACCCGATCAATCCCCGGCTTGCGTAACCTGCCCTTTTGGCCAGCTGAGAGCCTGCACACTCGTTTCATGGGTTGACTTAGGCATACAGAGTTCATTCCGAGTCTTGCATATGGAGTTCATTCCTAGTGTAAGATCGGACCAAACCGAGGGTTACGGGTGCACATGCTGGACTCGGGCATGTGCTGGTGTCGCATTTTTTTCGCTCAGGGCACCATCGTCGGAGCATCGTCGGAGAACCTAAGCGACGGCATTGGGGTTCCGGCGATTGGGGGGAGGGGGTGTGCGCACATGATGTGCGTTGGGTGCTGGTACTTGGCCCTTATATTAGCCCCCTATCCCTCATCAAACCTTGAGAACTCACACCCCTTTAAAGTGCATTTGAGATTTTCCAGGTTTGCTGCCAGTAGCCATTAAAGTCTTTGAAATGGGGACACTTTTTTCAAATGGTCACCCTATCGATCCAGTTTGAGTTTTTAGCTGAATTTTTTTATGCATGCCAACAAAAATACAAGGATCACATCTACCAAGTTTGGGGCTAAAGCTCCTTCTGAAAAAATTTAAAAAAATTCCTGAACAGTAAAAAGTTTAAAAAATCGTGAAAAATAGAAAACGAGTGGTCTTGCCATGAAACTTCACATGAAGGCTTAAGGGACCATCGTATGAATTTACAAGCTATAAAAATGGCATTGGTATGGTAGAAATATGAAGATGTGCCAAAACCCACCTACCACCCTATCGATCCACAGCTTGCACATCCCGCCTCTCTGGCCGACGTAGTGCCCACCCGTCCGCTCGTTTCGTCGGTTGGCTTATGCATATGGAGTTCATTCCCAGTCTAGGATTAGACCAGACCGAGGGTTATGGTAGTAGGATCGGCAGCATGCAGGGGGACCCAGTCGATCCTCGACTTACGCATTCTGCCCCTCTGGTCGGTTGAGTGTTCGCACGCTCGTTTTATGGGTTGACATAGGCATACGGAGTTCATTCCCAGTCTAAGCGTACAGAGTTCATTCCTAGTGTAAGATCGGACCAGACCGAGGGTTGCGGGTGCACATGCTGGGCTCAGGCATGTGCTGGTGCCAAATTTTTTTTCGCCCGGGGCACCATTACCGGAGCATCGCCAGAGAACCTAAACGGCGGCATTGGGGTTCCGACGATTCAGGGGGTAGGGGGGTGTGCGCACATAATTTGTGATAGGTGCTGGTACTTGGCCCTTATATTGGCCCCCTATCCCTCATCAAACCTCGAGAACTCACACCCCCGTAAAAAGCATTTGAGATTTTACAAGTTTGATGCCTGTAGCCATTAAAGTGTCTGAAATGGGGACACTTTTTTCAAATGGTCACAAAATCCTGTAAACTTCGAGTTTCTAGCTGAATTGTTTTGTGCATGCCAACAAAAATACAAGGATCACGCCTACCATGTTTGGGGCCAAAACTCCTTCTGAAAAAATTTTAAACAAGTCTCAAACCATAAAAAGTTTCAAAAATCATGAAAAATAGAAAATGAGTCATCTTGCCATGAAACTTCACATGAAGGCTTAAGGGACCATTGTATGAATTTACAGGCCATAAAAATGGCATTGGCACTACAAAAATATGAAGATGTGCATCGGAGCATCACCAGAGAACCTAAACGGCGGCATTGGGGTTCCGACGATTCAGGGGGTAGGGGGTGTGCGCACATAATTTGTGATAGGTGCTGGTACTTGGCCCTTATATTGGCCCCCTATCCCTCATCAAACCTCGAGAACTCACACCCCCGTAAAAAGCATTTGAGATTTTACAAGTTTGATGCCAGTAGCCATTAAAGTGTCTGAAATGGGGACACTTTTTTCAAATGGTCACAAAATCCTGTAAACTTCGAGTTTCTAGCTGAATTGTTTTGTGCATGCCAACAAAAATACAAGGATCACGCCTACCATGTTTGGGGCCAAAACTCCTTTTGAAAAAATTTTAAACAAGTCTCAAACCATAAAAAGTTTCAAAAATCGTGAAAAATAGAAAATGAGTCATCTTGCCATGAAACTTCACATGAAGGCTTAAGGGACCATTGTATGAATTTACAGGCCATAAAAATGGCATTGGCACTACAAAAATATGAAGATGTGCCTCGGAGCATCACCAGAGAACCTAAACGGCGGCATTGGGGTTCCGACGATTCAGGGGGTAGGGGGTGTGCGCACATAATTTGTGATAGGTGCTGGTACTTGGCCCTTATATTGGCCCCCTATCCCTCATCAAACCTCGAGAACTCACACCCCCGTAAAAAGCATTTGAGATTTTACAAGTTTGATGCCAGTAGCCATTAAAGTGTCTGAAATGGGGACACTTTTTTCAAATGGTCACAAAATCCTGTACACTTCGAGTTTTTAGCTGAATTTTTTTGTGCACACCAAAAAAAATACAAGGATCATGTCTACCAAGTTTGGGGTGAAAACTCCTTCTGAAAAAATTTTAAAAAATTCCCAAACCATAAAAATTTTTGAAAATTGTAAAAAATAGAAAACGAGTCGTCTTGCCATGAAACTTCACATGAAGGCTTAAGGGACCATTGTATGAATTTACAATCCATAAAAATGGCATTGGCATGGAAGAAATATGAAGATGTGCCTAAACTCACCTACCACCCTATCGATCCACGACTTGCGCATCCCGTCTCTCTGGCCGGCGTAGTGCCCGCCCGCCTGCTCATTTCGTTGATTGGCTTAGCATTCAAAGTTCATTCCCAGTCTGAGATCAGATCGGATTGAGGGTTGCAGCAGTAGGATCGGCAGCACATCGGCGGGGACCCGATCGATCCTCGGCTTGTGCATCCTGCCCCTTTGGCCGGTTGAGCGCACACACCTCGTTTCATGGGTTGACTTAGGCATACGGAGTTCATTCCCAGTCGAAGCATATGGAATTCATTGCCAGTGTAAGATCCGACCGAATCGAGGGTTGCTGGTGCACATGTTGGGCTTGAGCATGTGCTGGTACCACATTTTTTTTTGCCCGGGGCAACATCACCGGAGCATCGCCGGAGAACCTGATCGACAGCATTGGGGTTCCGACGATTGGGGGGGCGAGGGGGGGTGTGTGCACATGATGTGGGATGGGTGCTGGTACTTGGCCCTTATATTGGCCCCTTATCCCTCATCAAACCTCGAGAACTCTCACCCCCTTAAAGAGCATTTGAGATTTTATCGGTTTGCTGCCAGTAGCCATTAAAGTGTCTGAAATGGGGACACTTTTTTCAAATGGTCACAAAATCCTGTACACTTCAAGTTTTTAGCTCAATTTTTTTATGCATGCCAACAAAAATACAAGGATCACGTCTACCTAGTTTGGGGCCAAAACTCCTTCTGAAAAAATTTTTAAAAAATCCCGAACCGTTAAAAGTTTCAAAAATCGTGAAAAATAGAAAACGAGTCGTCTTGCCATTAAACTTCACATGAAGGCTTAAGGGACCATTGTATGAATTTACAAGCCAGAAAAATGGCATTGGAATGGCAAAAATATAAAGATATGCCTAAACCCACCTACCACCCTATCGATCCACAGCTTGCGCATCCCGCCTCTCTGGCCGGCGTAGTGCCCGCCCGCCCGCTCGTTTCGTCAGTTGGCTTAGGCATACGGAGTTCATTCCTAATCTAAGATCGGACCGGATTGAGGGTTGCAGCCGTAGGTTCGGTAGCACACAGGGGGGACCTGCCCGATCCCCGGCTTGCGT